>NC_022029.1:7069500-7112219 GCF_000317375.1 Microtus ochrogaster
GAGTTCGAGGCCAGCCTGGTCTACAGAGCTAGCTTCAGGACAGGCTCCAAAGCCACAGAGAAACCCTGTCTCGAAAAAAACAAAAAAAAAAAAAATTAAAAATTAGAATGCATTGTTTTATGCTTGCATTGTTATCTAGTTGTGATTACAATTTTTTCCAACCAACATTTTGCCATATATTCAGAACTATAGAATTATTTACATTACAAAGTATTTGGCTTCACTAGTTCTCACTAAATCTTACATCATTCTCTAATCAATCACTGACCTGTCTTTGTTACATGAGTAGTTAGGTTGTATAATTTTATGTGGTTGCAACATAAATAAATGCAATATTTAGGAAATATGCATACTTTAGTATTTTATGTTAATTTAAGGTGAAGAGTTTCCCTTTTTCCTAGATACTTTCCACATGTTTTCTTGCAACAAATATCGTTTTTTAAAATAATATGGTCACTTTATTTCTACACATTCTGACAAAAAAAGCCCCACATTTTGACTTGCATCATTGCCCTTAGACAGTTTATTAAAAGGCAGATTATTCCAGAGATATTTATTCAGTCAGTATTCACCTGGTAAGATCCAGGATTTATTTCTGACAAGAATGTAGGAGATACTTACAATTTCAGGTACAATTGTGATGTCACACAGTGAGACTTTATGAGTCGCCATCCATCGTTATAAAAGTACCTAACATTTTTGTGTAAGTGATCTGAGGATGATTGTACCAGTAGATAACATGAATTTAGAAAGTTTAATATGATTTTGTCTAAAATATGCAGTTTAATATAATCTCATGGAATAAGCAGTAAAATCAGATCATCATTAAACTTGAAAATACCAAAATAGCATCATTCTGAAACATTGAGACTTCCTTGGAAAAATTTAATGTGCTTGTTAAATTGAATCCTGGATTTCAATATAAAAGTTAAGGAGCCATGAGTTTTTGTTTCTAATACTTTACTGAAAAGTTTATTAAAAGGAAAGCAAACTTTGGACACCAATTTCCCAAAGTGAAACATTAGAAACTGGTAAAGTTGAGACCCTATTGTCAGTTACCTGACTCTAGCGAATTTTACCGGTGGAGAATCCCTCAAAACCTCTTCCACACTAATAGCCAAATTTTTTATCATAGCTAAAAAAAGCTACATTGCAAGATTGGTGTTTGGAATCATTAACTGATGGAATATACTGCAGACCATCAAAATTAATTGAAATTTTGGAGGAATTCATTGTGATAACTGCTTCAGGAACATCAACTTTCATAGTATTTGTCATAGTTATCAAAAATTGTGGGAATATATATATATATATATATATATATATATATATATATATGTAGTGATTTTCAAAAAACTGTTTCACATGGTAGTGCTAAGTCTTTTGTCTGCTATTTCATAAATAACAAGCAGAGTGACTTTTTTCAATATCCATTAATAATATTAACCTCAATGACACTGAAGGTGTATTAACACTAAAATTTATCATTCAAATAAGTGCTTGTGGAGAAACATAGTGTTTTCACAATTCAGCTGAAATTTCTTGATATTTGGTATCTGTTTCTCTAGCAAGATGTATGTCGTATTACTGAGTAGTTAGTTTCCAATCACCCTGCTCAGGAACATGGAAGATTGTATATTTTTTTTTTTTACCACATGCCAGCACTGAGCTCAGATGAGTACCAAGTATATTATCTTCATGCATTCTAGCCTACACTGACCTCTGTACTCTTAGTTTTCCCTTTTCCTTGTCGTTTTCAACTTGCTACACTGGCACTACTCTTCTGAGTTCTATTTTGATCAATAACAATTTCCAAAGGGATTATTTTCTGCAATCTCTCCTTCACTACCACATAACTCTTATCTTGAGTCTATTCCATTTAAAGTTAAGCATCTGGGATTTTTAAAAAATGTTTATTTCAGAACTGTATTATGTTATTTTCAGAGATATGTCATACTTCACTGTGTTACTTTATAATCATACATTCAGATTATTTCCTGGTGAGAAGAATAGAATAGGTCTGTCTAAAATGTTAAATGTGTGAATAATGTTATCATATTCTTTCTAGAATTTAGTTTCTTCTTAAAATACACATCTTTAATATTTATTGACTACACATTAAACTGATTTTTTGAAAGCAAATGATTATGAAGTAACTTTATAATTTGAATAACATCATTTCTGATAAACAACGT
This sequence comes from Microtus ochrogaster, assembly GCF_000317375.1. NCBI lineage: Eukaryota > Metazoa > Chordata > Mammalia > Rodentia > Cricetidae > Microtus > Microtus ochrogaster. The sequence goes on from NC_022029.1 coordinate 7,071,696, forward strand.
GCTTGTGTACATCAATCATTCAGGGTCAGGATAGAAACCCCTTGGATTAAATGTTTTTGCGAACATAAAATTGGATGAAATCAAAAATTATATTTCCACATATTTTACAGCTTTTATGTTTGAAATGTTTTTCTGGTGTTACCAGTCTAACAATTTTGTAAAAGTGCAGATGGGAACTGTGGTAATCCTGATATTGAGATTAATTAATTGAGTAGACATCAATAAACACATTTATAATACACAATTTTAGGTTTTAAAATATCAAGACACTTGTATATTTCACTTGTATGTGTATAACATGTAGTGACAACTGAATATTCTGAAATGAAAAAAGTTAAAATTTCCAACTCCTTATCTATTTTTTCATTTATGAGGATCATTTACACAATGTAGTTTTCAAAGGTTGGGATAATTTATTCATTTTGCTTATAATTAAATATCAATTGAAGAGGATTCATTCATGGGATTACTTTTTTCCTCCCACTGATGTGGCTGAGGAATTATCACTAAAGGTCATTATTTCCTTGCTGTAGTATCTAAGTAAGGGTCTCTTAAGTTCTCAAAAGAACTATCAAATTTCTTTTTTTTTAATTTTTAATGTATTTTTTATTAAAAATTTCTACCTCCTCCCATTTCACTCCCCCTCCCCCCACTCTCCTTCCCTTCCTTCTCCAGTCTGAAGAGCAGTCAGGGTTCCCTGCCCTGTGGGAAGTCCAAGGTCCTCCCCCCTCCATCCAGGTCTAGGAAGGTGAGCATCCAAACAGACAAAGCTCCCACAAAGCCAGTACATGCAATAGAATCAAAACCCAGTGCCATTGTCCTTGAATCTCAGTCAGCCCTCATTGTCAGCCACGTTCAGGCAGTCCGGTTTGATCACAGGCTCCATCAGTCCCAGTCCAGCTGGCCTTGGTGAGCTCCCAGTAGATCAGCCCCAAACTTTTTTTTTTTGGAAGACTGAGCTTTGAAACAATCATGAGTCTGGGGAGATATTTTGAGCAATTGAGAATCACTCATGAGCTACGTGATTTTAAACACCAAGTGAATTCCAAACCAAACAACAAGCTCTGTCACCTACAAAACCATGCAGGAAGTGAATTTAACTATTAATGCAAGGCCACACAAGGTAGACTGATGAGTTGAGGAAATGAGAAGCACATGTTCACTAAACTGTGAAAAAGATCTTTGATTGGTGTTTTAAGAAGATCCTGAAAAACACCAAACATCACCCATGAGATTATTCTGCCAATATAGAAAAATTAAAGGGCTTGATATCATGACTGAGGGGGCAGTGGGACAAAAAGAGGAATTGCTGGTGTAATCTATAACCAACCATGAATTTGTGGATGGAACAGACATTCAGAAACACAATACTGTGAAAAGTCAGAACTGTGAAGTGAGAAAAGCTCATGGAATCAAAAGATTCCTAGTCCTTCAACCAGTCAAAGAAGTCAAGGTGTTTCCAGAAACTTTAATGATGGTCATGCAGGTGGTTTTAGTACCATTGGTCATTTTGATTGTGGAGGAAACTTCAGTGATCCTGGTGACTTTAGTGGCAGGCTTAGTGGTGTTGTATATGCTGGCAATGGAGATTGTTATAATGATTTTGGCAATGATCAAAGAAATTTTGGAGGTTTTGTGTTGGAATCTGTAATAATTTTGACAATTATAACAATTGGGCTTCAAATTTTGAATAATTTGGAGTCTGAATTTTAGGTCTTATAGAAGTGGAGAGCAGTACTTTGCTAACCTGTGAAACCAAATTAGCTATGGTAGTTCTAGCAACAGCTATTGCTACAGCAGTAGCTATTTTGCTATTGCCAGTAAGGAAAATTTGGCAGGAGAGGAGAACAAGAAATGTGATAGGGAGGCTACAGTTTATAACAGATTTTGGACTAAGCCAAACACAGTGGAGGACATGTCTTGCTGCTCCAAAGAATTGTTTCATACTATTGTGTGTAGGCAAAAACACTCCCGGAATGTATTTGTCACTAATTGTATAACTGGTTATTTTAGTTTATGTTCTGTTGAAATGGTAAAGAATCTTCACAAAGGGTTTTATGCAAAGTCTTTTTAACCATGCTGTAGTTTGCTAAATGTGAAACTTTCATCATGGCACTGAATAAGTGTTTGTTTAAAAAAAACAAACAAACTGCTGTGTAAAGTTAGTCTGCTCTGAACCAATTTTGGTAAACTTACAACCGTATGTTTACCTAACATTATGACTTTATCATTCCTTTTATAATGCCATCTTCCATTTGTAGTTTACTTATGTTTGTGTAGAGTAGTCATTTTCTTTAGAATCTTATGATGTGGGGGTCCTTCTATATGTGTGTTGCTTTAATTGTTTAATGAGTAAAGAACTGCTTTGACCCTATGGCAGGGAAGAACCGAACTAGGCAGGGAAAGCTAGGCTGTATGCTGGGAGAAAGAAGGGTGAAGTCAGAAAGATGCTATGAGACCTGCCAGAGACAGATTCAAGAACTTTAGCTGATAAGCCACAGCCACGTGACCATATACTGATAAATAGAAATAGGTTAAATTAATATGTAAGAGTTAGCCATTAAGACACTAGAGCTGCCGGGCGATGGTGGCGCACGCCTTTAATCCCAGCACTCGGGAGGCAGAGGCAGGCGGATCTCTGTGAGTTCGAGACTAGCCTGGTCTACAGAGCTTGTGCCAGGACAGGCTCCAAAGCCACAGAGAAACCCTGTCTCAAAAAATCAAAAAAAAAAAAAAAAAGACACTAGAGCTAATGGGTCAAACAGTGATTTAATTAATACAATTTCTATGTGATTATTTCTGGTCTAAGTTAGTCAGGTGGCCAGGAACAAACAAACATCCTACCTTCTCCTATAATCTTAAGTGTACTTAAATTGACAGTTACTGTTGATAATTTATTTTCTTACAATTGAAATGGTCATCCATGAATAGCCACCAAATTTCTTTATAAAAATGGTTGTTGGCATAACTTATGCAATATCAAAATTGAATAATGATAACATAAAATAACACATGAGAATGAAGCCTATGAGTCATCTATGGCCATGTGTAAACAATAAATGATTTAAGTCTCTCAAAAACTCAAGTCAAAATGAAGGACATAAGGGTTACTAACAAAAGTTGTTACATGTAAGTTGTGTTGTAAAAATAAAAATTCTCCCACCAAGTTCTCTGTATCCCATATTTCCCTTGCACATCTTAAGAATGTTTTTTGATGTGGCCTCCTTTAAAACAACTGATTTCCCCAATTTGTCATTAATATAGTATCAATTCATCAAAGATTTTTTATTTTATTAAACATATTTTAATATGCCTTCTCTAAGATAGCATATTATACTCACAGGAAATCTGTTTAAAATATTTTGAATAGTAATCCAATTAAAATAAAATATATGCTGTAGCATAAGAAATAACATTGCTTAATCATCATAGGAATACTTTATTACAACAGCTCTGAGAATTCCATAACACTCTAAAAGCATTTTTACAGTTGCTAACATAAGCACAGAGCAATCAACCAAAATATTTGAAGCTTTCTGTATAAAGTTTGGGGATTTTTATGTATTAATCTTTCCATGCTGCAAGTGACTTGGTTTATTATTTGTACTTGGAACACATAAATCTAGCTTTTTGGTGGTAACAAACTCAAAAGATTATCATTCCTATTCATGAAGTTTCCTTTCCTAAAAAATGTCCAGTGACAAATCATCAGATATAATTTTAAATTTATCTTCCTTAAGAATTTTATATTCCAGCAAACATGCTCTAAAATGTTTACTTTTGATTTATGAGTTGAAGTCTGTTTTTTTTTTTATTTTAAACAGTCATTTAAATGTTGAATTGATATTTTCCTTCTTTTTTTTAAAATTTATTTATTTATTAAAGATTTCTGTCTCTTCCCCGCCACCGCCTCCCAAATGGCCAAAAGACACTTAAGGTCATGCTCAACTTCCTTAGCGATCAGGGAAATGCAAATCAAGAGAACTTTAAGATACCATCTTACACCTGTCAGAATGGCTAAAATAAAGAACACCAATGATAGCCTTTGTTGGAGAGGATGTGGAGAAAGGGGTACAATCATCTATTGCTGGTGGGAATGCAAACTTGTGCAACCACTTTGGAAAGCAGTGTGACGGTTTCTCAGGAAATTCGGGATTAACTTACCCCTGGACCCAGCAATACCACTCTTGGGAATATACCCAAGAGAGGCCTTATCATACAACAAAAGTAAATGCTCTACGATGTTCATAGCAGCATTGTTTGTAATAGCCAGAACCTGGAAACAATTTTCCTTCTTTTTTAAAATATTATTTTATTATTTTTTGAGAATTTCGTATAGCATATTTTGAATATCTTTCATCTCTCATCTCAGATCCAATCCTACATCATATGCACTCAACATCTTGGGTTTGGGGCTGACCGTTATAGTCTGCTCATCCTCCCAGGAATATGAAGTTAAATTTTAAAAAAAATGATTACATCTCTGTCAGAAGCAATACATTGTCAGTGGTTCCTAAGCAAGGTATAAGAATTCAAGCCCATCTCCTCTGGACATCCTGGTGTTTGTCTTACTTGAATTAGCACATGAATTTTATGTGTTGTTGCAACTGTTGTTGAAAAACCCACTAATCTATGAACATAGCAATAAATTATTAGAAGTCAGTTGAGTACAACATCCATTTAGAAGATTAATTATGCTAGAATCCAACCAGTTTGTATAACTTTTAGAGCCATAGATTTTGGTCTGAATAATAGTGATGGCAGATATGGATTCCATATGGCAATAAATAAAATCAGAAATTTATTAGTTACTGTTATAACTAACACTATAGGGCATATTGTATCCAGACATGCATTATTGTACACCCCAGAGTCCAATACTGGGTAGGATCAAGCACTACTTTTATTTATTTCTCCATAATCTTTGACTAAAGCATGTGGAAATACTGACAATGGGCCTTACCAGAAAGGTCAGGAGCATAATCAGGAAAAATGTCAATTGTCTGCAATGTTGTAATTCTGATAGGAGCCCACTTAACAACAACCCTGAAAAGGGAATCCATTCTTTGTGCTGGAAATTTAATTTCCTGTCTGTTGTCTTGTTATATTTAAAGACACGGTAACATTTTCTGATTTGAATTCAGGAATATTTGAAAGGGTTCTTCATTAAATATTTCATAAAGTTGTGTCACATGGTCCATAAACATGCAATATTATTTTGATGCAGGGTATTAACTTGCTTATAAAAATTGTGATTCTTCATATAACTCCACCATCTTTGCTTCACTTATACTATGACCATTATGTATTATAAAGGTGATAGTTTGTCAAAATATAAAATGATTAAACTACATCATAAAGAAATTTCACTTCTCAATTACTGTTATTGAATTATATTTGAGGAAAAATAAATGGCACTCTCAATGTTATTTTTTCTGTTGTTATTGTGCTTGATGTTTGTAACTAAACTTTTATTCTTTACAAATATCAGCTTTTAATATAAAAGAGAGATTGTGTTTTTCCCCAATAACATATTATTAATATTCTCATATAATTTTATGTTTGTTCATATATAATTAAAATATTTTAACCTAGGTTTCTGACTCTAAAAATTCCAGAAGAAATTTTCTTATAGATAAAAATTCTATATAGATAAATTATAAAATTAAATTTTCTGTAATTTGTTAAAAAAAATTATTGGGAACTTAAACTTCATAACATTTGTGTATTCCTAGGCAACTAAATCATTACAACTTTTAACAGAAACACTTAATCATATCAGTACTTTTTCAAAACCCAAATAAATGTTGTCATTTTCTCTCTTACATTCAAATAATGTACTGTGGTCAAAAACAAATTAAGGTCATCAAACGCTTTCTTCCTAATGTATTTAGAATAGTAATTTTCAGTATGGCCTGTGTCAACTTAAATTATTTATTGAACAGTTTTCTAGGAAATTGAAATGTAACATGTTTATATATGCAGGAGGAGTCCCACACAGAAACTGAAATTTGAGAATTCTGATTGGTATAATCAAAATGAAATCACAAAGTTATAGGGCAAAATAACTCACAAAAGGTAAACTGCAAAGTGACTTCTGATAGAGGACTTTTGTAATTTTGAGCATGTCAGAGAAAAAAAAGATTAATTTGATTTCTTTCTATTAATGTATAGTGTAAAATTACTTTTAAATAAAGTCTGTAAAAGTCATTGACAAACTATTATTATCAATATGTTTTCAATCATGGTATTATCGTGTTATAGGTAATTGAGTAACTCTTCTGGACAGGTTTATTCCTTCATAGAACCAGAGGAGAGCCTAAGGGGAGCCATGAAACACATAAGAGACATAGACTCGTGCAGTCCCTCTCTTAGCTTACACAAACAGTAAGCAATGTCCGGGAAGAAGAGACTGTTGCAGGAAGAATACTGGGCCAGGAGATCCAATGAAACAGATTCCTAAGCGGATAACTTGGCAATGAGAGATTTTTAGTTATATGGCTGCCTTTATTTCTTTCAAGATCCTGTAAGCAACTTTAATAATTCATTGGCTCACCATTCTGAATTTAGATGGAAAAATTTATTTGGTATATCATTACAACTTCTCTCTGGTATGAATAGAAGGAATATTCTTCAAAAGAAAGTATGTGTAACAATATTGCCTCAAAAATAATTAAATGAAATATTACTAAAGAAATGCAAGTATTTAAAAATCATATTAAAGAAATTTTCTTATCATTATGTAAAGTCCATTCCTTCGGTCAGTATGTAGCAAAATAGAAATGTAAATTTTATGTGACTATTATCCTATTGAGGTTACTTTCTAAAAAAATAACAAACATGCAAAACACTAACTCAATCACAGCTAAAAGAAGAAATTTTCCCAATTTGCTAGGCAATGTAGAAAGTATGAATGAGCAAATTCTACATTTTGGAAGCATGAAGCAAAATATATGCATATTGTTTTACAATTTAGCTCTTACATGGCTTATATTCGGAGTAAGATTATTAATTTTTTCAAAACAAATTTGACCTCGAAATGATCTCTGGCAGTTTTCAAAACTAGAGGAAAGCAAGAGTTTGTATACCATATTTGAAAATAATTTTTCTAAATTTATTTCAGGTTATAAGTTGATAAAATACTTTTGCAGGAAGGTAAAATTAATCAGAAATACGGAAAACTTTTGACTTATGTTTATCCCAAAACATGATTATACATTTTCATAAGGAAAAATGCATACTACCTTTAAAAAGTTCATTTCCTACAGCAGAGTAATTTAGAGATGGAAATTGAACACAGTATTGATTTCCAAATTATTCAGAACTCCATCTATTAGAAAGCAAGTTTACTCCATATAAAATGTGAAAATTCAAGTAACTTTTCTAATACTGTAGAAAGAATAGACAATTTCCCACATATCTTCCTATTATCTAAGAATCATATATATATGTATATATATACACACACATATATATATATATAGCTGTATTTGCTGTATGTTTTAAAAATATGCAGGTATTTATTGATTACACAGTGATATGTCATTAACAAAACATATACAATAAATGTTCAGCTAAAGTTTCTTATTTTATAGCTAAAGCAAAGGTTCCATAATGATCACTTTACAACTTGGAAATTTGAATCTCTAAGGTATCCAAAAAGTTTGGATACTGTTGAAGATGAGAAGTAATACAGCTGTGATTTCTAAATTTTATTTATTTATTTATTTATTTATTTATTTATTTATTTATTTATTTATTTATTTAGAATTTCCACCTCCACCCATCCTCCCATTTCCCTCCTCCTACCCCCACTCCTCTCCCCCTCCCCCCACTCCATTCCCCCTCCCTCTCAAGTCTGAAGAGCAGTCAGATTCCCTGCCTAGTGGGATGTCCAAGGTCCTCCCCCTCCATCCAGGTCCAGGAAGGTGAGTATCCAAACAGGCTAGCCTCTCACAAAGCCAGTTCATGCAGTAGGATCAAAACCCAGTGCCATTGTCCTTGGCTTCTCATCAGCCCTCATTGTCCGCCATGTTCAGCGATTTCTAAATTTTTATGTCTATTCAATTTTTCTTCCTGAACAATTGAAGGGCACACTGTCTGAGAAAGCAGATAACAGTTTCATTAAAAACAACAACAGTAATAAAAAAAAATCACATATTTACCCTGTGTCTCCTTTCTCTGACAGACCATGTTTGCCACAGTGTTTTGGCATTAACTGGGTACTGCAGTAGTGTGCATAAGAGTTATGATGTGGAGTACATACTTATTAGGAACCACCATGCTTGGGCTTACTCTGATACTTAGGTAACAAATACCTCAAGAGACAACATCTTATTCTTCATGAGTTTTCTGAAGATTAAAAAGACACAATTTTCTTGGGTATGGAAGACAATTATCTTTCATTTCATAGGGTAGTTTATGACTAAGGTTCATCAACTAGGAAAAAAAGCAAAATAATACTTTCTAAATACGTACTTCTGAAAAAAATTATTTTAAACAGTGTTTAATTGTGTCAGCTATGAAAATAATGAGCAGTGCATATCACAACCAAATCTAACCATCACTAAATTGTTACGATACCAAGAAATACAAAGTTTCTGTGGTAAAGCTCAGTGGGGTAGGAATAGAAGTCTCCACAGCTCTTAAAATCATAATAATCAACCATTAGTAGTCATAATAGCAAATTAATTAAGCAATGAAATAGCAGTCATGCTACTCTAGATTTGCAAATATTTGTGCTGACAATTTTCTTAAGCAAGTTATTATATAGTAGGAACAGGACTATTTAAGATATTTGAATTGACTTCAATTTACTGGCTGTATTACAAATTCTTAACAAAGTTATAATTTTATTTTTATTAAATTAATTGTGTTGGTCATTAGTCTCTAAAGGACCAGAGCAAACAGAATGAATCTCTATTGCAAGAGTATTTGTTTCATTGACTTACAGGATATGGCCTCAGTCTACCCAGTCTGCACACTGGGTAGGTTGAGAACTTAGTGTCAATACAGATGGCTGCGTGACTCAAGAGTTCCAATCTGTTGCTGCAGATGTACTAAAGGATTTTGGAAAAATGTTGGTCTTCTGTCCTAGTTGGAAGGTTAAAGAAGCTGAGCTCCTTTGATTGTAAAGATAGCAGCAGCAGAACAAAAGCAAAGAGGACTCACTCATTAGCAAGGAGTGAAGACAGACAGACAAGGGAAGCAGCGCTGTTGTTCCCACATCCTCTTGTAGTTGGACGATCCCTCTCATGATCCATTGTAGGCGAGGGTCTTCTCTGCTCCTGAAAATACGCTCACAGTCCCATACAGAGGCAGGCCTCCTGGTTAATTAATTGTTCATTTAATCCAGTTGAGAACATAGGTTACCCAACACACTAAGTTTCTGTAACTTAGGTATAGTTAGAGATTTGTGTCCTTTCGGTTTCAAAATTCAACAAAATAATAAATAAATAAAATACATTTTTTAACAGATTGTTTGTGATAGAATTATTGCAATCCTAAAATCAATTTTTGGGATATTTGTTTAAAATTAGTTTTAAAGTCTGCAATGAAATGACAGTTGTAGCCTTTCTGAATTTATTTGTAACTGGGATACCTGATGGTTGCTACAAAAATGAAATGGATTATTTAAAAATGAATAATGGTTTTTATTTTGACTAGAATTGCTCTGACACTTCTGTTTCTTTTTAAAAAATTGTTCTCCAAATGTCTTCATAAATAAGGAAAAATGCTAATCAATGTAGATAAAATGGCAATTATTTAAAAACAATATTTTATTTATCATAACAAAATACATTATAGCTGTGTTCATATAGTCTGTCCTTATTTAACTGACATACTTAGAGAAATTAAATAATAATATTAGGTAGAAAAAGTATCTTTTAACTTTGTATTTTATACCAATACAGATTGCATATTACAGTAGGATAAACAAAATTATAGGTGATAAAAACAATCACATAATTAAACTACAATATTATAGGTCTACAATAAACTCCTTAACAAACTGAAACAACTCACTCTGACCATTGATCAGGACATATTCCTTTGATATTATTCTTTTCATAAAAGATAAATACACCTAGTAAATTATCCCAACCATGAAAATAAGAACTATGAAGTGTTATGCCACGTAGCAAAATCTGTCTTAATTTCTCAAACTTGTGATTGTTTTATGACTTGCTTTCTGGGTTTCCTGTAAATGAGAGGGAATTGGGATATCTCTAATTTATTATTGAATATTACTCATCCAGTGGATTTCATTCCTGAAACTTGTCAAACATTACACATATTGTCCCATCAATCACAGCCTAGTGAAGGCAGAAACTATGACATATCCATATTTTCTAAGAATTTCTAATGTTAAAATCATATGTTATTTGGGTATGTTCCTTGCTAAGTGATCTTACTATTTTAAAGATGATTAAAATATCAATCTCTGATGCAGACGAAAACTAATAGTAACACACTCAGTGACTTAATGTCACTGCTTTTCAAGGGGATATGAGTTTTGTTTATAAAATAAAATGAAATAAATCAATATATTCTCCATAGAGCTATACTTCCAAATAAAAATAAACTAAATACCCTATTTTTAGCCACATGGCCAATACAAATCATGAGTCTGATTGGAATTCTTAAATGGCATAAATTAGTACATACCAATAAAAGTGTCTTAGAAAATTTTCCTGTTTTATTTAAACTAGTGAAAAAATAACATTAATATTTAAAATCTTGTGATTTTTATGTTACAATTCTAGGATCATTAATACAAAAAGAACAAGTGCCTCAGACTCAGGTGCGCTCTTGGGCTGGCTTTAATTCATCTGTTGGTCACTTAATGAGATTCCTAGTGAAAGATTATCTGCACTGGTTTGGTCAGTGTGGAGTCTGAGCAGAATTCTAATTAAGTCAATTGAAGTAGGAAAACCAAGCTCCCTTTGGGCTACATTGTTCTCTAGAAAACAAATCCTGGGCTGTAGAAGAGTATAGAAGTTTAGTTGAGCACAAGCAAGCAAGCCAGCAAGCATCCATTCATTTCTCTCCTCCATTCACTGTAGGTGTTATACACCCAGCTGTTGCAGGCTTTTACCACAGCGGTTTCTCACACTAATGGATTGTAAGCTAAAAGTGAGAGCTAGAACATCCCTGTAACATTAAACTGCATTTTGTTAGGGCATTTTCTCACCTCACAGAAATGAAACTTTGCCAATAGGTGATCGTTCTTTCACCTGAATTATAGCTTCTGCACTAGATGCTAACTTTAAAAAACTTTAAGATATTCTCATAAGATGTAACCAAATTTTATTTTCAGAAAAATAGTTAAGGTAAAAAGTATACTTAAAAGTCAAATAACTACTTTTTATTTTTCTATATAGTAATATTTGCCAGTAACTATGCTGTAGTATGGTGATTGTTAACTGCAGGTATTAGTTAGGGATGCCAATCTTTTAATCTCAGAAAAATAAAGCATGATAATTAGAATACTTATCCTTAAGTGTTAAACTGCATAAAGATCAATGCAAAATAGTGAATTAACCTTTGCATTTCCTACTGTGCACATCAGATCAATTACTTTCCTCAAATTGTACTGTTCACATGTATGATCTTTAAAAAATGCTGTTTTCACTATATTTTATATTTGTACTAGCCTAGCATAAATATTAATTTTGGAAATTTAGAATTAGCTGTCTGACCTATTTAGTGAGCATTGTCTTGAAAGTGAGAGGTTTTCCCCAACACATTTTAATTAATTATTGTTGAGAGAAGTTTGTTTTCATATTCATAAGTCAAAAATCTACATGAGCTTCTGACTTCCTATCATAAACATTTATTTGGATCTGAATGAATTACTGAAACCAGATTCTTGGAGTGGACAATTCTCCTGTGCCTCTGTTGGCACAACCCTAAAACTTCATAAATTTCTTTTCACATTAGAATAAAAATTAAACTTTCTCTTAATGATTTTATGCTGAACGAAAATACATATTAGATAACACCAAGGTTGGTTCATCTGTTGTAATCTTCGGCTGCTCACACTTCATAATGTAAATATAATTATCACACACCTCAGCCAGTAAGAGAAAGAGATTAACTTTTAATACAGCAATCTTTATAGCTTTGCAGGAGCCTTTGGAAGACTATGATTGACTATTTCTACTAATGCATTTTGTTTCAAGTTTTCAATAGTATCTTTCTCTTAAGTTTTTGGAGATATATTTGTCAACCCATATTACCATAATTTTTGGTTGTATATATCAATGGACTGAACTATACAACCTCATTTCAGGACAGCATCCCATTGAAACAACATCAGGAACATGTACACAATGATTATGTTAATGGAGAGATGCTTCTGAAGTGTGGCATATGTATCACGTTTTAATGTGGTAAGTAAAGGGACAAAATGTTATTTCCTACTATACTGTTTGTGCATTTTCAGAACTCTGGTGTCCACACTGATGAATTAGTAAATAGGCACAAAGCTATATTAAGAGTAGGAGATATTAGTGTTATTTTATATTTAGAAGTTTGAAAGTAAAGCATCTTGGTGTAAATTATACATTAACATAATTTGTTTTTTATTAATTTTAAAGTAGTAGCATATGATTAAGAAAGTTTATAAAATAGACTATATTAAAATAAAATCTAAAAAAAAACCTTAAAATTGCTTCATAGTAAAAATTATACCTTGAATAATGGACATAAATTAAAACATCAAGCCAGAGATTAATAAAACTTGGCTTGTCAAATGATAATATTTGGCTAATACTTTGTTATTAGATAGAAGAAAAGACGTATGCTACATATATGATCACGGTAGGAGTAATGCAGACCTTCCATAAGAGGAGCAAGGATCCTATGAGTCATTCCTCTAGCTTCATATTTAAGATTTCTGTAATGATGACTATGATTTTGAATATTGATATCACTTGGGTTTTATCCACACAGGAACACTTTATCAATGATGTGGTGTGTGTGTGTGTGTGTGTGTGTGTGTGTGTGTGTGTGCATGCGCACGTGTGCATACTGATGAGTATATCTAATAGTAGCACTTCTTTCCATTACTCAATTGTGAAGAATTTACTTTTGAAAAAAGTCTTAAAGTATCCTCATATCATGTTAGTCTGCGTATTTTTCAATCACCAATTAAACCATCTATTGAATCTGTCATTACTTATTTAAAAACTAACAGGCACAATGTATGAAAAGGGCATGCTGTTTACTTACTGCTAAAATGTTCAGGATTTTTAAACTACTCCATCTATAATTTACCTTGTAGAATGAACATTAATTTTATAAAATAATGCTGCGTGATCAGAATCTGTGTGTGTCCACAAATGATCTTCTTCTTCAAATTAGGATACATACTGAAAAAAAATGGGAAGAAGGCTCATAACCATCAAGAGAGATAACTGTGAGGTTACAGTCAGAGACAGAAAGAGAGAAGCTCTAGAAATTACTGGAAGCAGCAGAGATTGTCTTGTATTCTAGATCTTAGAATTTAGAATTTAAAACAGATGAGCAGCTGACCCAAAAAATCCTGTATAGAATGTTAGTAACACTGTCATGAATAAGAAAACAACAAGATGAGTTACAACAAGGTCCTCTAAGGGGGTGTGGTGAACTTTACCTATTTTAAACATAGATTTTATTATTTCATGATTTTGTTCTAAGAGTTATGCTGATTATGGTAAAAATTGATCACTGGGTCATGGATATTCAACAGTTGTGTGTGCTGGTTGTTACAAACCAAGCATTGTCTTATTCAAAACTATTTATTGAAAGGAACAGCTGAGGTTGCACACAGGAAGTGTCCTAGAAAATGAAAACAATAATTTCAGGCTTTTATCAGTGTTTTCCTGCTCTACACAGCACTATGCTTAATAAAGTAATATGTGACAGGATGTTTATACATGGGGCATGTATATATTAAAAGATTCATAAAATGGATTTTTCTTTGAGTTCTAACTTATGCAAAATTTCTGACCTAAATACATATATTCCAAAAGACAACAAGCAACAAGTTTTCAACCACTGTGTTCATAATGCATGCTCACAATGCAACATCTATGAACCAGAATGAATTTAAGATTAAAATATTATTAGAAAACAAGACTTGTCATGCTTAATTATAGTGTAATATTTATTCTCATTCTTTTCATGGTAAAATTAATTACAATTGCACCCATGACATAGCATGATTTAAATATTTCTGTGTCTTTATTTTGGATGTTTAAATATAAAAAAAGTCGATTTGCACATCTTTTAAAAATGAAATTCTATAGCTGTATGGGAACAATATAAAACAAATATAAAGATAGTTCTGCGCTTGGAAAATGCCGGTTATTTATTAGATTCTACACTTCAGATTGGAGATAGTTGAGTATAACCTAATCATATGCTGTGTTTTAGTACATGTTATATTTTAATATTCTGGTGCAGTGAAATTCCATGAAAAATATAATTTTCCATGGGACATAATGAATTGTTGAGGGTATACCAACTTTCTTACATTTAGTTTTTCTTGATGCCAGAACCTGCCCTGTGCTCTATTTTGACCAAGGAGAACTCAAGCGCTGTCATTTTGAATGACAAGGTAAACATTGAAAAGATTGGAAATTTGATAAGGGTGAAATAAAATATGGTTCTTGGCAGCTTTTCATTGTTATGAAATTGACTTCAAAGTGATTGATGTCTTAGTACTATTTTAAGTTATGTCAATTTTATTTGTGATTGCAGTTTTATCAGAATGTACTTATTACTATTACTTATTTTAATTAAAACTTTCTTTACTCCTCGTAATTTTTAAAATAATTTCAACTCATAATTATTTGGACATTAAAAACATTGACAGTTTTCAACAGAACTCAATGTTCTTGTGTAAAGCCGGAAGGCAAATACAGTAAGGAGGTGGCATAGAACACTTCGAATAAGTAATATACCATTAAATCCCAGTGGAAGTAACCTGAATATTGCTGTCTCCCAAATGGAAAAGTTCAGAAATAAAATTATTTTCTACAAAACCTCATCAGAAGCACATGGCAGAAAGATCTCTAGAAATTCTGATAAAATTATTGTATCATTAAATGTGAAGATTATTCTACTTTGGAAGGTCGACCAAATTATTTTGTAAAGATAATTTGTCTTTGATACTATTTTTGCAGACATAGTAAAAACAAATTAATAAGTCACATATACTGGTCATATTTTGATGCATTTCTCTAGTTTGTTCACCTGTATAACTAATTAAATATAGATATGTAGTTCTATTGTTGTTCCGTAGAGTTTGTCACATCCACTCATTTAAATATCATCTTTGCCATATTTTCATGTTTACATGTGCAAAACTTAAACATTTTTCTTATAACGTTTTTAATATGTTGACTAATTAAACAATATATTGTGAAAGACACATTGTAAATACCAAGTTTCTTTAAGAAATATGCTTCTCATATGTTTCAGAATGAATTTCTGGTAAGGACCATTGACAAAAGTTACAACAGTGGATTGTGACGGTAAATTTCTAGATAATATCTGGCAAGTACTGGGACTATAAGCATTTTATAAAATGCTTATTTTTTGCATTTTATGCAACCATTACAACCTCTGTGTTTAGTTTGCTTGAGAATGTATATTGGGTAAAAATTGAATATATGTGATTATATTTTAAATTTATGTTTAAAATATAAAAGTCACTAAATATCCCAAATCATTTCTAAGAATATGGAGAAAAGTACTATGGACCTACAGCTTTAAAAACAAATATTCTTTAGTTTTAATGGTAGCAGTACTAGGAAGCCAAAGGGGACAAGGTAAAGTATCTCTGTGGTAAAGAATAGAATTTAAAATTTTTAAAATTCATTTTATGGAAAAGAATTTGTAGACATTTTGAGTTCTAAGAATCATATTTAAAATGAACCATGGCATCGTTATTCTGTTATTTTGAAAGTAGAAGTAAAATTCTATTAAATATTTACTAATTCATATTTAATTCTTTTCAATAATTCCCAGAGTGGATTTTAATACAAATGTTAATATCCAGATGTCAGGAAAAGTTGCAGTGTTTTCAGTGACATTATTTTTATTTAAAAAATATTTCTAAATGAAATGCCTTGAAACAGAAGTCCTCGGCATGCTCTTGCAAGACAGAGGCATGGTAAAATGATAAATTCCAAGCTGCCCTCACTTACAAACTGAGACTCTTTCTCACAAAACCAAAACACTTGTATACATAAAAATAAAAAGCCAAGTAAATGTTAAATGCAGCCTGGATAATCCATATTGCTTTTGTTTACAAAAATTAATAGTGTTTTCCTATTTTTACTCATATGTGAAATGCTAGAGAAGTCCCGTGGGCATCTATTTAAGACTGTGTTGTATCACTGTGTTGGTAGGAGGTAAGATCTTGATTTGGAGCCCCATTCTCTCTCTCGTGCATGACATTGAAAACTCTGTCTTACTGGGCTCTGTTCTGCTTCTCATGTAAACTTCTCTGCTTTTCCCATTTGCTCTGTTTCTTGTCTGTTGTGGTATGATCTCCCCTCTGTGTCTTTCTCTTGATCTCTCAGCTAATCTTTCGCTCTGTCTCTCTGTCTTTCTCTGTCTTCTGTGTGTATTATGATGACAGCTGTCCTCTGATTTCTATCTTCTGTGACTCTTTTCAGTGGGTATTGTTCTTTGAATATTCATACAGATCTGCATAACACCTTCCTCACAATGATGCACAGAAGCCTCTGAAACTGTGAAGAAATACATCATACCTTAATGCCTCCCTTATACGTCAGTTATTTTGGTCATAGGTGCACATCACATATGTCGCATTTGTAGATACTGTGACTACATGTTCAATCCTTTCTTGCTTATTCATCCATAGACTCTCGTTCCATTCTTTACCCTCCGATTTTTATTTAACATCAACATGTTAGTTGGTGTTTGGATACCAGGAATTTATTTTTCTTTCACAAAGCTTTTTCTTGGTTTGTACAGCAATGTCTCCTAACAGTTTTTGAATTTTTAGACTTCTAAATTTATACTATGGATTCAACTTTTCTCAGTGCAATGTTAGCAGCATTGATTAAGGTCTAGTGAATGCTCCTTATGGATAAGAAAGGCACAGAAACTTTTAAATAAGTAGCTGGGAATGTGGTATGTCCTCATATAAATTTCAAATGTCATGAACTTTGTCACCTCTATCACTCTCTTTCTGCCTTCCCTTTACAATTAACATTTATGATTTTAACAAGTAATTTTATTCAGTTCCAGGCCTGTTATCATGAATAGATTGATTAAATAATTTATGACTTTTTTCAATTCAAAAAATCATGCCATAATTGATCTTTTTTACTTTATAGTATAAATATTCATATCCCATATCTTTTTTCAAAAATATTTTTGCCATGATTCTATACAAATGCTCCCAGTTCTGGGGGAGGGGTTTTCAAAGAATTACCTAATGCATAGTGACAAATATTTTAGAAAAGTAATAATTTTAGAAAGAATTTTTAACATCTATTTTAAAATTACATTTGTTGTTTAACTGTTTCATATGAATTTATTTTGTGGTTTTATATATTTGTTTCTTTTTCCTTTCATTGTGTATCATACTTACAGGTTCCTCTTCCTCTCCAGCTCACAGTTCTCCCTTGCCTCCTCTCTCATCTGGATCCACTCCATCTCTATCTCTCATTTAAGAACAGACTTCTAAGAAGTAATAAAATAAAATAAAGTATAAGAGAAACATAAACTAACACACCAAAATTGTCAGTCTGTGGAGACCAAACTATAATCAGGGCAAAAGGCTCATTTGTCTGAGGTTTCCAATGGGAATCCTTTAGCCAACAATTTAATTAGATATAACACAATCCTGGTGCTGGCAGCTTCTTTGTTTGCACGAGATGGCCAGTGAGGTCTCTGTTTCCCCGTTATTTGGTGATTACATTTAACACACACACACACACACACACACACACACACACATGAAATACACCTCAAATGTCTCTTACTTTTAGTTGTCTTTAGAAGTCTGTCTTCCTTTGTCCAACCTCTTCTCCCCTCCTTGTCCTATCATTATCCTCACATTCCAGGCCCCATCCATTCACAACTATCAACTCTATTTATCTTTTCTTAGGAGACCTATCTTAACCTTCTGGTATACATAACCTCTGTTGTGCTATGCATTTTAGCTTAGTTATCATTGACTTAACAGCTAATATCAGTTTATAAGCTAACACACATACCATATTTGTCCTTCTGGGCGTGGGATACCTTACTTTGGATTTTTTTGCTAGTTCTTTCTATTTACCTATAAAATTCATGATGTCATTATTTTTAAAAGCTGAGTAATACTGCATTGTGTAAATATACCACATTTCTATATTCATAATGTTCCCACTGCATTAGGTTTCCATGCCATCCCTCAACTGCCCCTCTAGTCCAGCTGCCAGTCTCTGCCTTCTATTCCCCAACCCTATCTCTGTCCCTGCCACCACCTGCTTCTCCCATTACTATCTACACCCTGTCTCAGGTAATCCATAAATCTATTTTAGCCTCTCAGGGAGATCTATGTGTGCCCCCGGATCACTTCATTTATACATAGCCTCTCTGGATCTACAGACTGTAGTTTGGTTGTCGTTTAAAAATTGTTACTATCCAGGTATAAGTGGATACACACCATATTTGTCCTTCTGGATCTGAGTCATCACACTCAGGATGCTGATTTTTCTAGTCCCACCACCCATTTGCATGCAAATTTCACGTCATTTTTCATAGCTAAGTAATGCTCTAATGTGAAAATGTACCTCATATCTTTTTACATTCTTCTGTAGAGGAACATCTATGTTGTACCAGCTCCCTAAGACCTGTCATATTGATCTTCATAGTGGCTGTACAAGTTTTCACTCCCACCACTTGCTCCATATCCTCACCAAAAGGAGGTGTCACTTGTATTAATAAACTTTGTCACTATGACAGGTGCAAGATGCGATCTCAAAGTAATAAGAATTTGCACTTAGCTGATGGCCAAGGATGTTGAACTTGTCTTTAAGTGTTTCTTAGGCTGTTTAGATCTGTTCCCCATTTCTAGTTGGATTATTTGCTGCTTTGTTATCTAGTTTCTAGACATCTGGATACATTTTGGATATTAGTCCACTAATAGATGTGGAATAGCTAGAAATTTCTTCGCATTCTGTAGACTGTCACTTTTTTAAAACTGACTCTTTCCTTTTGTGTGCAGAAGCTTTTCAGTCTCATGAGATATCATTTATTATTTGTTGATCTTAGTGCTTGCACTGTCATTGTTATATTCAGGAAGTCTTCCCTTGTGCCAATGTTTTCAAGGTTATTCTTTGTTAATACTTCTATCAGGTTTAGTGTATCTGGTTTTATGTTGAGTTCTTTGTTCCATTTGGAGTTGAGTTTTGTGCAGGGTGATGAATATTGTCTAATTACCTTCCTCTATATGCAGATATCCAGTTTCACCACCACTATTTTTTGAAGACTGAGGTGATCATTCATATATCCATTAATAAAGAAAACTTGCCTGAAGATCAGAAAGTAAAGCATCACTAGTTATCCTTACACACCAGGCAATGGTGACACAAACTTCTATTCCCAGTTTTTCATAGAAACTGGGTGGTAGTGGTGTACACCTTTAATTTTAGTCCTAGAGAGGAATATAAGGCAGGAGGAGGCCCCTGTCAGATACACACTCATTCTGAGATTCCTGGAGGCAAGATTGCCATTTTGGAGTGAGGTAGAAGTAAGCAGTGGCTGACGATTTTGCTTTTCTGTTCTTCAGGTTGAACCCTAATATCATACTACAGAAGAAGATTTTTATTTTTCAGGGCATACTACTGGTAACACTGTCAGAAGTCAGGTGTTTATAAGTGTATGCATTCATGTCTGGATCTTGAATTCGATTCCATTGATCAATGTTTTTTGTTGGATGCATATACCATGCAGTTCCAATTACTATAACTTTTAAATGCAACTTGAAATTAGGGATGGTTAAACTTCCATCTTTTTTTGGTCCTGGTTGGTTTAGGTATTCTGTTTTTTTTTTTTTGTTGTTGTTGTTCTTTATTCATATGAAGTGGAGAAACGTCCTTTCAAGATATATAAAGAATCATGTTGGGGTTTTGATGGGAATCTCATTAAATCTGTAGATTACTTTTGGTAGAATAGCCATTTTTATTATTTTAATTCTATTAATCCATGAACATGGTAGATTCTTCCATCTTCTGATAACTTTTTAATTTCCTTCTTCACAGACTTGAGAATTTTATTATGTTTTTCATTTGTTCAGTTAGAGCTATCCCAAGATATTTGATGCTGTCTGAGACACTGTGAAAAGTGCTACTTTCCTGATTTCTTCCTCAGTTGGTTCCTCATCAATAAAAGTTTCTCATTTTTATATAAGGGGGTTACTGATAATAATGACTTAAATTTTTATTTATGTTCATGTCTGAAAATGTCTTCTATCTGTAGATTTTCCAAGTAAAAGTTGTAAGATTACTAATGCATACATACTATAACACCATCTAAAAATAAAGATACTTTTACCTTTCTGTTTTCAATTTGTAGATCCTTTATATCCTACCATTGTCTCATTTTCTAGTTAAGTCTTCAAGTACTACATTGAATAGATATGGTGATAGTGAACAGCCTTATTTTATTCCTGATTTTCATGGAATTACTGTGAGTTTCTCTCCATTTAATTTGATGTTGGCTATAGAATTGCTGTAAACTGCCTGTATTATGTTAGGCATATCTCTTTTATCCTTAGGCTCTTTAGGACTTTTATTGTGAAGGGTGTTGTCTTTTGTCAAAGGCATTTTCAACATCTAATGAGATGATTTTTTTTAACCTTTGTCATATGGTGAATCCTAATTACTGATTTTTATATTTTGAACAACTCCCAAATCTCTGGGATAAAACCTAATTGATCATGGTGAATGATTCTTTTCATATGTGCTTAGATGGTGTTTATGAATATTTCCTTGAGTAACTTTGCAACTATTTTCCAAAGGAAAAAAATTAAGTTTAATGTGGTTTCTCCTTAGGTTTGTGTAATCTTTTTTCGCATAAAATTATTTGGGCAATGGTTCTTCTGTTTCTATTTTTCAGAGTTTGGATTTAATTCTTCTTTGAAACTTTGGTAGAATTCTATACTAAAATCATATGGGCTTGGGATTTTTTTGTTTCAAGACTTTTAATGATTCCTTCTATTTCTCTAGGTGTTATGGGTCTGATAAAAGTCTTTATCTAATCTTCATTTAACTTTGGTAATGCTAATTGACAAAATTTTACAGTTATTTTTGGTTTTTAAATTTTGTATAATACTAGTTGTTAAGATATGTCCTTATGGGTGAACCCAAAGGAAAACATATATAGATCCACCTGGAAACTGGAAACAGACAAGATTGCCCAACAATCTTGGGAGAATGAAGGTGGGGAAGAAGGGAGGGTGGAAGGGGGAGACGAGGGGAGAAGGGGAGGGGTGAGGAGAACATAAGGAAATGAGATAGGTCACATGGAGGAAGGAGAGAGATGAGAGCAAGGAAAGAGATATCTTGATTAAGGAAGCCATTATAGGGTAAGCAGAAATCTGGCTCTAGAGAAGTTTCTAGGAATACACAATTTTGACCCCTGCTAAGATCCTCTGCAATAGAGGAGAGGGGGCCAGAACTTGACCTGCCCTGTTATCAGACTGAAGAATGTCTTAAATATTGCCATAGAAACTACATCTAGCAACTGATGGAACAGAGATAGAGATCCACATTGGAGCACTGAACTGAGATCTCAAACTCTAGCTGAAGAGTGGAAGGAATGAGAATTTGTTCAAATATGGAGCCCCTTGTTTGTTCCTGAATGCTCAGCACCGAAAATAATCACACAGAAACTGTATTAGTTAAATCACTGCTTAGCCTATTAGCTCCAACTTCTTATCAGATAGATCTTACATTTTAATTTAACTCATCTCCATTAATCTGTGTATCTCCACATAGTTGTGGCTTACCAGCTAATATTCCCAGAATCTGCTCCAGCAGCTCCATGCCTTCTCTCTGACTCCACCATTCTTTCTCCCAGCATTCAGCTTAGTTTTCCCTGCCTAGCTAAGTTCTGCCCTGCTATAGGTCCAAAGCAGTTTCTTTATTCATTAATGGTAATCACATCACACAGAGGGGACAAAGTCAAGACCATAATGGGTTCATCCACTGAAACAGTTTACCTGAGTTAATAGGAGCTCATCAACTCCAGCTGGACTGGGAAGTAACAAGCATAGGACCAAACTAGCCCCTCTGAATGTAGTTGACAGTTGTATGGCTGGAGCACACTGAGGAGCCATTGGTAGTGCACCAGGATTTATCCCTACTGCTTATACTGGCTTTTTGGGAACCAGTTCTCTTGGATGTATACCTTGTTCAGCCTAGATATAATAGGGAGGGGCTTGGATCTTCCACAAAGCAATGTGATTTACCCCCTCTGAAAATGGAATGGGGGTTTGATGGGAGGGTGTGTGGAGGGAAAGGGAGGAGGGGAGGATTGGAACTTGGATTTAATAAATTTTAAAAAATCTAATAAATTAAAAAAAGTTCTTATGGTTCTCTGGTTTTCCTTAGCATATGTTGTTATGTTTTCTTTATTATAATTTTTCATTAAATTTTGATATTCTCTTTCCACTCCTGAGGATAAAAAGTTTGCCTATCTTTGTTAAACTACTCAAAGAACCTCTTTGTTTAATTGGTTATTTTTGTTGTTCTCTTTGTTTCAATCTCAGCCCTGAGTTGATTATTTCATGCTGTTTAATCTTTGGGTATGTGCTTACTTTTTGTTGTTGTTGTAGAAATTTTAGGTATGCTGTTAAATTTCGAGTATGAAATCAACCATTTTTTAGCATTGCCAGTTAGTGCTATTAACTTGCCTCTTAAAAGAATTTTCATTGTGTTCCATAAATTGTTGTATGCTATGTATTAATTTTCATTAAATCCTACAAAGTCTTTAATTTCTTTCTTGAACCACTATTTTTTTTACTCAGTAGAGAGTTGTTCAGTTTCCATGAACTTGTAATCTTTCTGTTGTTGATATTTAGCTTTTTAGTGGTCAAACAGTATGCAGGGAATTATTTCAATTCTCTTAGAACTGCTGAGACTTGCTAGTTGTGTCTTAGTATATGTTCAGTTTTGGAGAAAATACCATAAGATACAGGGAAGAATGTATAGTCTTTTATGTTTGGGTGAAATGTTCTATGAATTTAGGTTAGTTCCAGATGGTTTCTAACATCTCTCTGGTCCAGAATTTATCTCTATAGGTTTTGTCTGAAGGGCTCGTCCATTGGTGAGAGTAGGGTATTGAAATCTCCCACTACCGGTTATTGAGACTAATATGTGATTTAAGTTATAGTAGTGCTTCTTTCACAAATTTGGTTGCCCTTGTGTTTAGGACATTGATGTTAATAATTGATGTGTCATTTTGGCAGATTTTTCCTTTGATGAGTGTATGGAGTAGTCTTTCCTATTTCTTTTGATTGTTTTCTTTTTCTTTAAAGTCTATTTTGTTAGGTACTAAAATGTCTATAACAGGTTGCTTCTTAGGTCCCTTTGCATTGTATATCTTTCTCCACCACATTATCCTAAGGTAATATCTTTCCTTGATATCAAGGTATGTTGCTCAGATTCGGCAGAAGGATAGATCCCGTTTTTATATCCATTATGTAAATCTGTGTATTTGTAGTGGGGACTGAGACAATTAATACTGAGAGATTTCAATAACCAATACCCATTGTTTTCTATTATTTTGCTTTTGATGGCAGTAGTATGTGTGAGAGTGTAAGTGTGCATGTGTGTGTGTGTGTGTGTGTGCACGCGCGCGCGCACGCGTGCATGTATGCACATGTCCATGTCCTTGCTTCCCTTCCTTTAATTTTGCTATTCTGGGATAATTTATTCCCTGAATGTGGTTAATCTCTGTAGTTTGGAGTTTTCTTTTTAGAAACTTCTCTACGGTTCCTTTTGCAGATAGATAGTGTTTAAATTGAGTTTTATCAAGGAATAACATATTTTCTTCATCTATGGTGATAATTTTGCTGGGTATAGGTGAGGTGTGTTTCCTATATGCAGCCGAAGGATGGATCCTGTTTTTACATCCATTTTGTTGATCTATATTTTATATAAGCAAGTTCAGTTCATTAATATTAAAGGATATTAATGACAAGTGGTTGTTAATTTCTTACTCTTTTCTAATTATTCATAGGTTTGTTCTTTTCACAGTGTCCCTGATTTTTTGGAAGTATTGTGTCAGGAGAGGTTTTGTTGTTGTTTTGTTTTACATTTAACATTATTTCTGTTCAATGTAGCAATTTAGTCTCGTCTATCTTCAGTGCTTGAAATTCTTTCTGTCATCTCTTGTATTACGTTGGTAAAGTTTGCCTCCATAGTTCCCGCTCAAATTTTTCATTGTTTTCCATTTTCAGTATTCCCTCAAGTTGTATTTTCTTTATTGATTTAATTTCATTTTAAGTTCTTAACAGTTTATACATTTTTACACGGTTTGTTCAATTCTATTTTTTGTTCAATGGGATTTATTAATTTCCACTTAAAGACATCTATAATCTTCAAACAAGGAGTTTTATCTCTTTCTCTCTGTCTCTCTGTGTTTATGTGCATGTGTGTGCATGTGTGTTTGTGTGTGCATGTGTGTGTGCATGTGTGCACTTTATCTATGTTGAAATGTTCACGTTTTGGTGTAGTAGAACAAGTAGGCTCAAGTAAATACATTTATCCAGATTGTTATTGGCTGTGTTTTTATGTTGGTGTCTAGGCATCTGATGTTTGGATAATTATAAATTTTAAATTCTGATTTCTTGATTTATCTTGGTTGAGTGGATTTTTTTTCTCTTGGTTTCTCATTCCCTTCTATATTTTTGAAGAGTGTGATGCTTGTATGGTATCTTTTGGAAAATTAACTTTGGATATTATATATGTGACCACGGAGGTTCCAGGCAAAATGTGGTTCTGTTTATTGGCAGCTGACATTTAGGAATAGAAATAAGTTAGGTGACTGAAAATGTTCATAGTAGGGAGGAGAGAAGATTGTTAACTAGGGCCTGCTTACTTATTGTCTTTGGAATTCTGGGAGACAATAGAGAGTGGTCACCCCAGAAGGTCTTCTAGGATGTTGGCATGATGGCTAGCAGGGAGTACCTGCTAGGCTTGGGGGTGGAAAAAAATCAACAATTTAGGAGCAGGTGGTTAGGAGGGAAATGTCTATGGGACCCACAGAAGTGGACAGAGTATGAAGGAAGTCTGAAGAAGGTTTTCTACTGTAGAGATAGACATGGTATGGGCGAGTGACTCTGGAGAGGGAGGCAGAGAGTTGCAACTCTGCCTTTACCCTACTTGTTGCTCTCATATTCCAGTATTTTTTTCTATATTAACTTTAGGCTTTTCTTTCTAACATGGTTTATTTTAAATAAAAAAAATCTTCTGAAAAACACATGAAATTTTACACAAATTTACCTATAACTAAACTGTTTTAAGAAGCAAAATATTTAACCTGGCCTTCTGGGTTATGTTTAATCCTTGCTGGGTAGAAGCAGGAATCTCTCTATGAGTGTGAGGCCAGTCTGATATATACAGTGAGTCCTAAGCCCACAAGAACTACATTATGAGACCCTGTATCAAAAACAAACAGAAATATTAATAAAAAGTAAAGTTGGTTCAACCCTTTTAAGCTAAATCTCATTTTTACAATCGATTCAGTCTGACATGCTAAAGGAAGAACTTATTCATTTATTTTACATTAACATTCTGTAACTTTCATTACTACTTTAATTTATTTTTTAAATTTCATTTTATATTCCACCCACAGGTCTGTCCCCATTCCTTCTCCTTCCTCCTTATCCCCCCAGTCTACCTCCATCTATCCTTCCCAATTCATAAGGGTTCCCATGGCAAGACAACAAAACTAGCACATTAAGTTGAAGCAGGATCAAGCCCCTCTCTACTGCATTAAAGCTGTACAATATAAAAAGTACTCAAACAGTATCATTACTTTCTTAGACATGTGGTAGTAAACATACGTAGGGTTCTTTAGGTCCTCATAAGGGAATTAGTAGGTTTGGATAGAATCATGTCACACTATTTTGAAAAACATAGCAATATTTACAGAACACTAAATACTTTGAAAAGAGATATATCATGCTTTTTTTAAAGCAAATAAATATATTGATAAATTATTTCTTTATATTGCATATTTTCCTCTTTTTAATTTTTCATTTAAAATAAGGAAGATTGAAGAAGAATCAAATCAGATTTAGATCACTATCATTTTTATCTCACCTTTGTTAGCCTTCTGTTCTGTTTCATAGTATAAATACAGAAAGCCTTTTCTCTAAACATGTCTTATTTGTAAAGTTATTCTCTCATTGAAAAAAAACATCAATATTGGCCTAAACAAAATAAGGCAATATAGAACTTAAAATGAAAGCATGCCTTGAATATATATTAATTTGCCCAAAGAATACCCAATGAGGACCAAAAGTCCTATGAATATCATTTAGAGTACATTGGCATATATTAAGACAAATATGCTTCAAATATGCATAAACAATTTTAGCATAAATAAATTCATCACATTCTCAGCTATATAAATTTTATCATAGAAAGATATTAATTGTTACATTTTACAAGCTCATGAACAAAATATTATAACACAGTATTATTGAATTTTTATATTTATCTCAGGAAGAAAGAAAATATGCTTTATTGAGAGCTAAAGAATATTGTGACATGTTTATGGCTCAACAATAGGAACCAATTTAAGGCTGATAGAAATGCAAACTAGTCTGCCAGGACACATCATTCATATAACATGTTGATATTTTCAGACTCAGTATAGTTTATTTCTCATCCAGGGAAAAACCAAGAGTTCATCTATCACCTGCTTAATTGTGTGTAGAAAACATTCAGGCCTAAGGACTGTTGAAAGAATGCCATCAGTACAGGGGCAGCACGCAGGCTGTTCCTATGCAGTGTTTGCACACACCCTCCCTTCTTTCTTCACATAAAGATGACATCACACTGGAGGAGTGCAGATGGGAGAATAATATGACAGGGCGGTGATGCTGACAATGTGATGCTTTTGCTTCCGGAACATGAGTGTTGTCTGTCTCTCATTTCTGTACACAAATTAAGATCTCATCTTGACTAATTTATTATTACCACTTTGAGTTATTTTATATCTCTGTGTCTCAATGTTTACTACCAGAATCCATTTACTAATCACATATACCTCAGGACTCAATACAATGGATGGATTCATAGTCTCCTGTTATTTAGTCAAAATTTTAATTTTTCTTATATAAAACACAAACAGCAACAATGAGTACTTTCATAAATATATGGTGATGCTATTTTCATTTTTTTTATTTTTGAGACAGGGTTTCTCTGTAGCTTTTGGGTTCCTGTCCTGGAGCTAGCTCTTGTAGACCAGGCTGGCCTCGAACTCACAGAGATCCGCCTGCCTCTGCCTCCCAGGTGCTGGGATTAAAGGCGTGCGCCACCACCGCCCGGCGGTATTTTCATTTTTGAAATTCTCTTTATCTTTAATATATCCAGTTTGGAAAGTGATTAAGTAGTTTGTTGTAGATAATAGATCAATGGTGTAAACTGTTTACCATAAAGGGATACAAGGAAACTTTAGCCTGATAAACAACAACCAAACACCTCCATTAATAAATTTTCAGTAATAACATTTGTAATAGTTCATCAGTCTATAGACTATAAGTTAAACCTCATTGAAATTGATAAAAATACAAAATAATAAAAAAGAACAGAAAAGAAACATTTCTTCTTATTCTGATTTTCAAAATATTAATTTATAATCACATATCCCAATGAATCCCTTTTTAGATGTATGAATAGAACTGAGAATATTTAAAACCATGTTCTGTTGTTGTGAATACTTTAACTACTTTATTTAAATATTTATTAAGTATAATTGTTTTTTACTTTAACTTGTTTTTCCTTTTAGTGTTTTAAAATATATCAAGAAAGCTTACCATGTTCATTTTTATGTGGAACATTCTACCTAGAACATCTGATTTTCTCTTAATCTTTCACCATTTTATATGCTGCCAAATTGTTCTCTTTAAGGTAAAAATTAAAAGCTGTGTCTAGCCTCTTCTAAGTAACTTCACTTGATCAGAGAATAGAATTTGTTTTGAATGATATAAAAGTAATGCTGGAAACCAGATTTAGCTTTATTTTAAGTTATCCCAGCAATTATTCAGTACCTCAGTCCACACTGAATTTGTATCAAACACCCACAGGCTTTGTGTTTTTCTCTCATTCAGCATAGCAATTTAAATCATAGTGATCAATGAAATCTTTCTCATATCCTTATTTTTTGGTGGGAAAGAAGGATCAGGTTTATAATTTGTCAGATGACAGATATCAAATGGAAAAGAAAATCACATCACTGACTTTGTAGGACAGTTTTGGAAACAAGATTCCATATGCTTCTTGGTGAAAAACCAAAGAAAACAGCTGGCAAATAAGAGAATTCCACTGAAACGTGACTTAAGAATCATTAGAAGATGGTATTCCGAGCCAACATACATGAACTTCCACCCTTAAGTAACTGTATTGAGTATGTATTGGAAAAATCTGTCTGAAAATCAACATTTGTTTTTCCTATATTGGATTAAATAATACATTTTCTTTTCTCTTTTCCTCTTGTGGTGTGTGGCAAAAGATCATATTTTGGGTCTTGACCCTATTTTAATTTCTTCCTCGCATTTCTGGGGTTTAGTTAAGTGTGGTTACTGTTTCAACTGAATCAAGTGATATGTTAATGGATCCCTATCCAATCTCATCTTGATCACATTCTTTCACACTGATGGAAACAGATTAGAGAGATTAATGAACCCTTTTTCCCAGAGGTCCTACATGGAAACCAACAACTGACTCTTAACTAGGGAAGAATGATTAAAATTTTTTTACAAATGCAAATGCTATTTTAATCTTGGATGAAGAATGTGTCCAGGGTCGTGCGATAGAAACTTGGGAGAAATAAAGGATAAGAGATTCAAAGTTTTAAAAAGATATCACCAACTATGGGAGACCATCTGGACTTCGATTGAAAATCAAAACTGATGGGTAGGCTCATTTTACTTTTATTTAAAATAGAAGATGAAAGAAAAATTTTCTCTGCCTGGCCCACATAAGATCATGCTTTAAGAAAGCTGGTTTTAAGATATTTGCTTATTAGAATATGAGGGTGAGTGAATTCATAAAATTCACAGACTGTAATATTTAGGAAGACAGGATCTAGAACTAATGATATACAGGGAAACTCAGTTGTAATTTCTCCATCATCCTTGTTCATAAATGAGACAGATCGTGGCTAGGGAGATATCAGAGATTTCGATGGTGAACTGTGTGTTGCTAGAGGCAAGATTTAAAAGATGAAATAATATAATTTACTTTTATATACCACCACTTGTGTAATAAGGAGGAAATAACTTCTACAGTTTTGTGAAAAGACAAAGTGTTGAAAATGAATTTTCAAATGTGATCCTTAATTAAGTTAAAAAAAAAACAGAACCTAACAGTTGCAAAATTTGCATAGGAACTTGTTCCAGTTTTTTTTCAGTGGAACTCTGTCCAGATTTTGTGCTTTATTGACACAGCAACATGAATAGGAATCTTTTTCACCCATTATAAAAAGAGAACAAAAAATACACAAATCTTTAGGGGTTTTTCTATGTTATTAGTTGCACTTAAAACAGAAATTTAATTAGAGACAAGTTAGGTACAATAAAACAACAAAATTTCCTACATATTCAGATGCAGGTCAGTGTTTCAACAGGAAGCTGTTTCTGGCAATATTTTTTCACTGTATTTTAAAATATTCTTACTTTTCTACTGTTAAAATCATGAATTATTTGTCAGGTGTCAAATATCTTATTCTTTGGCATGGACGGAAACAGTTGTATTTCTCATATGCCCTGCTATGCCGAATTCAAGAGATGGGAGAGGACGTGGAATGGACTGTTCCCAAACCACACAAAATTCACCCCCAGCTGTGTCTAAGTTTTTAAAACAAAGCATTACTGTAAAGCTACACTTTTTTGGTTTAGTTAGGTCATTTCATTTAAATAAATAATAAGACAGCATTCAAAAATATTACTGTGATAGAAAAATGCTTTACATAAGCCAGATGAACATCAATAAGAAACAATGTTTCTCTTCCCACTTCCCCTAAATTCCTGGTACAATTGTCTTTTTTTTTTTTTGCTAGTCCATATTTAATAAAGAGGATTCTCCTGTAGATGTCTCTATAGGCCAGCCATCTTGGTATTATGAGTGTGTTCAGGCATCTCCACGATGACAAGAGGGATACATTTTAACCCGACATGAAGAATTTTCATTTTTCTCCCAAAGTCATTTTCTGGCTTGCACTGTTATGTCCAGGAAGCTGACCTACTCAGTTCCTGTGTTTCCTAGCTTTTGGGTTATTTATCCCAGTGAGGAGCTTTATCAGGATCTGTAACTGAGGAAAGGAATAGAATCAGAATCATCTTTGTTTCTGGGAATGTCCCTTTTAGGGGTCATGTCTTTTAAAGCCAGGGCTGGACTCAATCATCTCTGAAATGTTAGCACAAAAGCTAACAAGCAGATGTCATTCCATTAGCTCCTTCACCAATTCAACTTCCATCAGTCTCTCACCCTCAGAAATACCAAACTACTTTCCCTAGTCATGTAATTTCCCTATGTATTTTCTTTACTTTATTGATAATGCTCTATAAAGCATATTTCTAGCTGCTGCTATAAGTAGCTTTTTATTATATTTTTTGAATGATGCATATTTCTTCTGATAATGAACTTGCTTATTCTGTTATTGTTGATCTGTCTATTGTTATAAAGGTTCCTTTCAACTTAGATTTCACCACATTTCTTTGTAATTTTTTTTTTTATTGAGAAAAGGAAAAAAAAGTTTCAGCCTCCTCCCAGCCTCCCATTTCCCTCCCCCTCCTCCCACCCCTCTTCCCCTCCCCCCACTCCTCTCCCCCTCCCTCTCCAGTCCAAAGAGCAGTCAGGGTTCCCTGCCCTGTGGAAAGTCCAAGGTCCTCCCCCCTCCTATATCTAGGGAGGTGAACATCCAAACTGGCTAGGCTCCCACAAAGCCAGAACATGAAGTAGGATCAAAACCCAGTGCCATTGTCCTTGGCTTCTCATGAGCCCTCATTGCTCGCCTTGTTCAGAGAGTCCGGTTTTATCCCATGCTTTTTCAGTCGCAGTCCAGCTGGCCTTGGTGAGCTCCCAATAGATCAGCCCCACTGTCTCAGTGGGTGGGTGCACCCCTCGTGGTCCTGACTTCCTTGCTCATCTTCTCCCTCCTTCCGCTCCTCATTGGGACCTTGGGAGCTCAGTCCAGTGCTCCAGTGTGGGTCTCTGTCTCTATCTCCATGCATCACCAGATGAAGGTTCTATGGTGATATGCAAGATATTCGTCAGTTTTGCTATAGGATAGGGTCGTTTCAGGTTCCCTATCCTCAGCTGCCCAAGTAACTAACTGGGGACATCGCCTTGGGCTCCTGGGAGCCACTCTAGGTTCAATCACTCATAAGTGGCTTTTAGACATAAAGCAAAAAAAGAAAACAGCTTACAATTCACAGTCCCAGAGACCCTAGACAACAATGAGGACCCTAAGAGAGAAATTCATGGATCTAATCTATTTGGCAAGTAGAAAAAGATAAGATCTCCTGAGTTAATTGGCAGCATGAGGACCATGGGAGAGGGTTGAAGGGCAGGAGAAAGTTAGAGAGGAGAGCAGAGAAAAATGTATAGCTCAATAAAAAACAATAAAAATTAGAAAAGATAAAGAAAGAAAGAAAGAAAGAAAGAAAGAAAGAAAGAAAGAAAGAAAAAAAAATCTTTCTTTAACTTTTCCATGCCAGTTCTTCAATTCTTATACCTTCATGAAGGCTTAACAGTCTTTTGAGATACGATTTTTACAAAGAAAATTAACTCAACTGAATTATCTTTTATTTAAAACAAGAATAATGGGACAATTAATGGGAGCATCTGAAATGTTCAGAAAACAGATAGCAGCATAGTGAAGCTCATGAAATCGTTGTCCTAAATAGATGTATTTGTGTGTGCATTGTGAGGTTTCTTTAGCATAGTCAAACTGTTTTAAAACATTAGTAAAATTTACATAATATCTTTCAGCATACTCTCTATGAAATGAGGAAAAAGAAATTAAAAACTGAGTATATTAAAACAATAGTAAGGCAGAAATTAAGGAGATAATAACAAAAACAAATCAAGGAGATAACAAGTGATTCTTTCAGTAAACCTGTAAATTTGATATGAATCCAAACAGGTCATTTTAAACATTTAAACATTTAAAAAGACAATAGCTGATATTAGGAACAGAAGAGCTTATATAACTGCAGATCCGTCAGAAATTAAAAATATAATAATGAAATGTTAGGAGTAATTCTGTCCAAATCAATGTTATAATTTGGTGAAATATATATAATTTTTTTCAATGGTACAATATTCTAAAGTTTATTTTAGACAGTTTCAGAGAATACTGAAATATGCTTTGCTGGTGGCTTCTTCACAACTGTTAAGGATACACTAACACAGTTTTCTAAAATTGGTCCAAATATTAATGAGAAAAATATCTTGAGACTTAATGTCAAGATCAGGCAAATATGATGGGAAAAGGTAAAATAGAACCACACCATTGGTCATGTTCATACATTAAAGCTAATGCGAAGCTGTATTTCTATAAGATATTATTCAACCAACCTGTGAATTTATGCAATGAAGAGTGATTTTGTTTATAGGCAAAAAAAATAAAAATGAAGTTTAAAAATTAACATGCTAAAAGTGAAAAATAATCATTTTACCACTAAAGTATGATCATTTATTCTGAATACCTAACACTTATCATTTCTGCTGCAGATAAAAAAGTCTAGTATATACTGATGCTATAGGTTCCATTCAAACCCTGTGTCTTCCAGAGGCTGTCCCCTCCCTCCCCCCATGGGCGGTAATAAGCTAATATTTAGACGAATGAACAGTTGGGGTTTGAAGCTTCAGTTTTGTTGTATCCTTTCTGCTCAGATACATCCCTAGATCCGATGTGTTTTCAACAAAAAAAGTAGCACTATATATAAATTTTCCTTTTTAGTCGCAATAAATTTTCCTTTTTAGTAGCAATCTGTTTCTAAAATTCTTATGAACATATAGAAGTTTTTATAAAAATAGCTACCTTAAATTAGGGAAAAACCACATGGAGTGTGTTACCTGATTCTGACATGGAATCGCAGTAAATCAACAGTAAAAAAAACATGGGACTGGCAGGTTATCCAGTAAAACTATAGGACAGAGAAGTTTGGAAACATGTCCACACACATTAATATAATTAATTCAGAATGTGAAGAAAATTCATCAGTAATAAAATAAAATTTTATTGTACACCCAGAGCTCCACTAGAAATATAACCAATAAGTAACTGATAAGGAAGATGGAGAAATAAAAATGATTGGATTTATGTCATGAGACTGGAGGGAGGCAAATAACGAAGGAAGAGTGGATAGGAGGGAAAGAGAAGGGACAGAAAGGGAGAAGAGAGTCAGGTATAAGATAGGGAAGAAATTATCTTGACATAGCGGAAATTACTTAAAAAAGAAGAAAAGGAAGGTGTAGACTGGAATACATGATTATGAGATAAACTATTATTTATTACTGAATTCTCTATTTACTAGAGAACAGTAGACTTTCTGAAGACCTCACAGTTATTTAATCACATCTAAAGTGATCTAAGTTCCCACAGATTTTTTTCTTTTTCTTTCTTTTCAAAATTATTTTTTTTCATTTATTTTATATACTGATTAGTTTCCTATCCCTTATATCTATATTCCATCCCCCTCCTTGTACTCCTCCTCCATTCAGAAAGGGGCAGGCCTCGCATGGACTTCATAAAAACATGGCACATCAAGTTGAGGCAGGAACAAGCTCTTCCTCCTGCATCGAGGCTGGGCAAGGCAACCTAGAATGGGGAACGGATCCTCAAAACCCAGCTAATGCGCCAGGGACAAGTCCTGATCCCACTGCTGGGTCTTACATACGGACCAAGTTACACAACTGTTGCATACATACAGAGGGCCTAGGTCAGTTCCATGCAGATTCCCTAGTTGTGGTTTAAAATCTTTGAGTTCCCATGACTCTGTGTGTTCCCCTGTCATGATCATGACACCACTGGTTCACACAATCCCTACACCCTCACTTCATCAGGACTCCTGGAATTGTCCTAGTATTTGGCTGTGTATCTCTGCATCTGCTTCCATCAGTTACTGAGTAAAGGCTCTCTGACTGTAATTTGGGTAAGCACCTGTGGCACTCTCTCCACTATTACAAGAACTCTGATCCATCCTTGTGGATTCCAGGGAGTTTTCCTGGAGCCAGGTTTCTCCCTAACCCCAGATGGTCACCATTTCGACAAAATTCTGCCCATTAAGATAACTTTTTCAATACTTGCCTTATCTGTCCTGACTCCAACCCACCCAACCTGATAGCTAAAGATACCACCTTTTTTCCTCCACACACCTCCAGCTTTCCCAGGAGATCTCTTCTATTTCCCCCAGGGAAATCCATATATCTATCTTTGGGCCTTCCTTGTTACATAGCTTCTCTGCGGCTGTGGGTTACAGACTGGTTACCCTTTAATTTATTCCTTTATAACTAATATCCACTTATGAGTTAGTTCATAGCATGCTTTTTTTAAATGTAAATTACCTTACTCAGGATTCTTTTCTAGTTCCATCCATTTGCCTGCAAATTTTATGTTGCTGGGTTTTTTTTTTTCTCACAGAAATACTCCATTATATAAATGTAGAACATTTTCTTTAACGATTTGTTGTTGTTGTTGAGGGGCATCTAGATTGTTTCCAGCTTCTGGTTATTATAAATAATGCTGCTATGAACATAGTTGAACAAGTGTCCTTGAGGTATGATTGAGTATCTTTTGGTATATGTCCAATATTGATCTAGCTGTGTTTTGAGGTAGATTGATTCCCAATTTTCTGAGTAACTGCCATATTGATTTCCAAAAATTTCCAAGTTTGTACTCTTACCAGCAGTGGAGGAGTGTTCCCCTTACTCCACAACCTCTAGAACAAAAGCTCTCACTAGTGGGTTTTGTTTTTTTTTTTTTGCCATTATGACAGATGTAAGATGGTTTCTCAGAGTCATTTTGATTTGCATTTGCTTAATGGCTAAGGACGTTGAACAGCACTTTAAATGTCTCTTGGCCATTTTAGATTCTTCTGATGAGAAGTTTCTGTTTAGATATAGAAAACTCAAAAAACTAGAGATCAAAATATCAAATAAAAAAATGAGCTGACAGATTTCCTGAGCTAGTTAAACATCTCAATCATCTCTAGAGAATCCCTTTACAACAACGTTAAAATCAATGTGAGAATGAATAAGCATAACTTGGGAATAAAATAATCAGCATATTTAATTGAGTAATTGTGTTACGCTTGAGAGCATAACTCTAGTGATACCAAGAGGAAACGGTGGATCAACAAAGCTCCACAAAATTATAATTTTTATAATTATATAAAAATTAAGCAAAACTTACAAACACAAACTGAAATAAAATTTAAGGTGTCTGACATAATAACAATTCTTTGTAGTCCCAGAACTCTGGAATCTGAAATAATGCATCATATCTAGAGATCCCAGGCCAATATAGATAATGCACCAGTACCTCAGCTAAAAAATATAATCATTCAAATTAAAATCCATATGCCACAACATGATTCAAATCTGGTGAGATTGTGTTAAGTGAAAAATAAAATCACAAAATGTCAAACCTTATGATTGTGCACAAAGGGAGCAGGTAGAAGAGCAAACATTAAATCCTGGTGACTAGGCATGGAAATTCATTGCTGGACACAGAGTTTCAGTTTAAGGAAATGAAATGTAACAGAAACTGGAGATTCTGACATCTGAAGAAGATTATGAACATATTTAGGAACTTAGCATATAGCCCAGTGGGGGAAGGACAATAGATAAGTAAAATCTTAGTTCATCGAATACCACTGTGTATTAAAATTGATTGACAGCAATGATTATAAATATTCAGTATGCACATTTTACAACAACAAACATTTTTAAGGAAATAAGAAAATAATTAATAATAACAATATAATAATAAACTATCCTAATACCATATCCAATATAATTTTTTAAGTTTAATTTCAAATGGACATCGTAACAGCCTACTCTCTTGCCCTTGTGTTAAAGTCACAAATGACATAGTGTTGATCTACAGCTATCTTATTCCCAACCAACTGAATACTCAAATCATACTCAAATATGATTAAAATGGAAAGAAAATCAAGGAATTAAGAGCTTGCCTTATAATCATTAGGACCTGAGTTTAGATACCCATACTCCTACCTAGCAGCCTTATATAAGGGTTCACACCTGTAACTCCACCATAGATAAAGGGCTGGGTGAGCTGGATCACATGAGTTCTTAACAAGCCAGTCAGAAAAATTCAATGAATACTAAATCACTAAAAGATCTTGTCTCAAAACTAAAGTAAAAAGTAAAAAAGGGTGATATCCATTCTTGGTGTCTCCACAGGCACACACACACACACACACACACACACACGCACACTGACACATACACACAGCTATAAACACACATATGCACATACAGACACATGTACACAAACATGCAGTCATACAAATTCACATAGACACTCAGATACACACATAGACAAACACATACATACATATATGTACACAGACAGACAAATACACACACACATACATACATACATACATACATACATATATATGCAGGCACACATACATACACATATATACATGCACATATATATAGATTCACACAAACATAAATACATACATTTTAAAAATAAGTAAAATAAGGTTTACCTAAAGTACAATCCCCTGAAACATTCATAAGAGTGTAAATATGTTTAAATCAAGATTGGAAAAGGAAAAACTGTTTATTTGCAACTGTTAGAAACTAAGGAATGGAAATGTCTATTAAATGAATAAACAAACTGCTTGTCCCATGCTACTGAATACAATCTAAGACTACAAAGAAGTTGTTAGCATTTACAATGATCTGGATGGGTTTCAAAAATAATTTGTCTGAGTGAAAAAAATTACAGAAAACATTCCTGCAATGCCAATTCACTTATAGAAAACATGAATGAATATTACACTGACCTAAAGTAAGTTACAGGCTGCCTGTGGTGGGGTTTGGTGTACTGGAAGCCTGCTAAAAGGACAAAAGAATAAGAAATTATGAACATCCGTGAATAAAGAGGTTTATGTGATCAATACGCATCATTTTAACGAACTTTGCTAAAGCAGCAGTTATCCATAGAAAGCAATTCAGTGATAGATGTTTTTAAACAGTTCATTTCATGTTTATTATATTTCAATGAAGTTGAATAAAGTAATAATGGGAAGAAAGAAAATATAAATAGGAAATCTAATATTTGTTAGTATCTCTTCTGAAGTATTTTTTCCCTTTTCTGGAATCAAACAAGCTATGCAGTGCACATAACCTGTCACTGGCAAGACACAGAACACCGTCAGATTTCAGTGACAATTCTCCTTCATATGGTAATCATAAAATTGATTTAACCTCCTTGAACCTGTTTTCTAACTTCAATATATGAAAAAAGTACTTACCACAAAGGACTCCAAGAAGATGGGATACTTCACAAAAATAATCTGGCTCATAGGTGCCGAGTGTATTTTACTCCACTTCTGGCTTTCCAGTGTGATAAGCAAATTTAATTATTTGTTGATGATACTTTTATGATTTGGTTTTCTACCAAATACTGTTCTATAATCCATGAAGAATGTTTGTCCAATTTCAATGTGTCTATTTCAGTTATATGCCGTCCTCCGACTGAAAAAGAAGATTAATGAAATCTACCTCTGCTCTCTGAGGAAATGTAAGCTCAGGATTGGGAAAAATTATATTAGTCAATACAATACATTTTAAATCAGAAATGCTCTTGAGTTTATTTAGTTGAAATTTATTTTAATTATGTTGAAAGAAATTGTTCCCAGCCTGTATCCAATACCGAGTTCAATCTTCTCTACAGTTAGCTTTACAGTTCAGTGGGAAATTGGATTAATTGTTACATGAATAACACATAATAATTTTAATACTAAACACATTAAAGTTAAGCTGTGGGCTGTGAAGAGTCATTTCTACATATAGAATAGTGGTATTTAAGCATGTAACAGATAAAAATTAATATGCTAAATAAAAGACTAATTACAATAGTGTATATGTCAAACAAACAATGGTGATTTGAAAGAATTGTATATAATTCAGAATTATTTTTGTACTGAAACAGGTAAAATTCATTCTTGTGGTCAATTTATATGAAATCTTAACTATATAATTCTCAGAGGGTATTCACTCCCGTTAGTGAATAATTTGCTTTCTTTTTTATTTACCTCAATAAACTACAACATTTAAAACCCTATGGATTACTTTACACAGAAAACTGTCATCTAAGGCAGGAATATAAAGTAGTTCTGAATAATTCTTGAACTGAAAATGCATAAAACCACAAGCATGTGTGTAAATGAAGGGCTGTAAGGTGAATGATATCTCCTAACAACTTCTGAAATATTTAACTGTCGCTGGTAATAATTTATAAAGTAAGTATGTAGACATTCGCCTGATAGATCTGAGGGGCATGTTAATGGGGTCCAATGAAGACAGATAGCTTCATTCTGGTACCACTGAGCAGACAGCCGCCTCCTGAAACACTTCTCTGCCAAGGCCCATCAATCTCCCGCCTATGGCTCCTCGGATTAGACAGGGAGGCATACTTCCGTGAATCTTAAAAGGCCATTTCTGTCTCCTGTGAAGTTGTTTAACTTTGTTTTCATTTTACACAGCCTGCCTGAGCTCTAACACACAATGGATTTGACAGATCAATCTTTATAAGATACCTAGGAGTGAATGATTTTTATGGAAGCATAAATTACAAATCTCATTGAGTAAACTTTACCTGGCACTAACTGGAGATATTATAAAATTATCTTCATTATTTATAACTTTGTTCATATATTTTTATAAGTAGGTTCACATTTTTGTGACATTATTTGATTTGTTGCAATTTAAATTTTGATCCTTGTCAGTAAGAAGAAATTTTTAGAACACATGTCTAACTATTGTGGAACTTTTATATGGTTTATGAATCACTGAAATTATTATACTCCCCAAGAAAAACACAGAACACAGTCAATAAAATCAGGTATTGCCTTGCTGAATGCAGCATCCAGATCCATTCTGACATCTTTCATTCATTGTCATCAATGACATGGCACAATGTATGGTACCTCTGATTTTCAGAATTAATTTATCACTAGGATTTATAAGCCACAACATCATAATTCAAGGTGTAAAATGTCATGGTGATACTATGTCCATGCATCATATCTGTAAGCAAGTGGAATATATTACTAAAAATCAGAGTTTCATGATTCAGCTCATATACATAAACCACACTATATTGTGTGTTTTACTATTTGGTTTGGCTTAAAAACCCAATCACTCAAACCGAGTGAATATCCATTTATACATATATTCATTGTATACACACACACTCACACACAGATGAGCTTTGAGTCCTTTACCTTAAATTTTAAGAAGTCTGTTTTGTTCTTATTCTTGTTTTGTTTTTTATTTGTTTTGCTGAAGAATAGCAACCAAATTTCTTAGAATTGTCTCTATTTCATGATTTTTGGTCCATAATATTTAATCAATAGCACCAGATAAACTCCCCAAGCCTCTAAGCCTCTACACCAACCCACTCCACTTCAAACCTCATATACTAACTCTTTGTGTGCCAGCTCAGGCCACTCCTAATTCGTTGTCCATTTGTTTTGAAGGGGAGACATTTGTTAGTTCTTGGCTGCTCAGTCCCCAAATAACCACTTAGAAACTGTATTAATTAAATCACAGCTTGGTCCTTTAGTACTAACTTCTTATTGCCTAACTCTTACATATTAATTTAACCTATCTCCACTAATCTGTGTATTGCCACGTGGCAGTGGCTTATCAGCAAAGTTCTAGTGTCCATCTCTGGCAGGGCTACATGGCTTCTCTCTTACTCTTCCTTCTTTCTCCCAGCATTCAGTTTAGCTTTCCTGCCTACCTCTATTCTATGAATTGGAGGTGTGCCAACTGAAATGCTTGAAACACTCCCATTTCTCTGATTCAGAAAGGCCAGCTTTTAGATCATAACTACTTAGGAATTAGAACACTAAGGATTATTAGTAACTGTTGTAGGGAATCTTTCAGCCAGTAGCCTTTAAGTCTTTAAGTTACACACCCCCTTGGGCATGCTCTGTAATAACATAAATGCCAATGTAAAGCTGTGTTAAATTCTCTCTCTCTCTCTCTCTCTCTCTCT
>NC_022029.1:7112499-7127230 GCF_000317375.1 Microtus ochrogaster
GCCTGGCTAGCTTATGCCCCGAAATAACAACACACAAATTATATTCTTTTAAACACTGCTTGGACCATTATATCTAGCCTCTTCTCAGCTAACTCTCGCACCTGGACTAGCCCATTTCTAATAATCTGTGTAGCATCAGTCTTACCGGGAAAGATTCAGCATGTCTGACCTGGCAGCTTGCTTCATGGCGTCTGCCCAGGAGAGAGAAGCATGGCCTCTGAGCTCACTTCCTATTCCTCCCAGCATTCTGTTCTGTTTACTCCTCCCACCTATGTTTTAACCTATGAGGGCCAAGCAGTTTCTTTATTATAATTAACCAATGACCTTTCTCCATCACATAACTTCCAATAAATGTGTGATTACCTAAACAACATTTTCTGAGCTTAAGGCAGTTGCCCATTAAAATCCTGAATACGTTTCTATGGTGTGACGTACATATTTTAATTTACCAAATTCCGTTAAGTGGAACACATCTGTTGTAATAGGAGCGGCGGGGCTGCATCCCCAGCACCCCAGCCACTTGGCTAGCTTATGCCCCCAAATAATTACACGGACACTGTATTCTTTTAAACGCTGCTTGGCCCATTCTCTTCTAGGCTAATTCTCACATATTAATTTAGCCCAATTCTAATCATCTGTGTGTAGCACCCCAAGGTGCGCTTACCGGGAAGATTCTAGCCTACGTCCATCCTGGGTTGGAGCTTCATCACGTGTGCCTCAGAGAGCAGAGCTCTCGCCTCTGCCTGGAAGGGTGGAGCATTATGTCCCTCTGAGGCGTCTGCCCCCGAGAGGAGAGCTGTCAAGTCTGAGCTCACTTCCTCTTCCTCCCAGCATTCTGTCTGTCTACTCCACCCACCTATGTTTTAACCTATCAGGGCAAGTAGCTTCTTT
Source organism: Microtus ochrogaster (assembly GCF_000317375.1). Taxonomy (NCBI): domain Eukaryota; kingdom Metazoa; phylum Chordata; class Mammalia; order Rodentia; family Cricetidae; genus Microtus; species Microtus ochrogaster. The sequence goes on from NC_022029.1 coordinate 7,113,391, forward strand.
ATTCAATTAACCAATGACCTTCCTCCATCACACATCCATCAGATTTTATTCCTTTGAGTACTTTTAGAATTACTCCCTGTAGACAATGGTGTTTGATTATAGAAACAGCAAGTAGGACACCTCTTTATAATCTCCTTAGCTTGTTGCCATGTGATAAAAAAACCTCTTTCTTTAAACCTTGGCTATTGACATGATGTTTTTTATAAAATTCAGAAGCCTGAACCACACTTCCAATCAATAATTGATCAATTTCTGCATTACATTGAGTTAGAGGACCTGGCAGACCAATATGGGATCAGATGTGAGTTATGTATATAGGACAAAGCCTATTCCTGATTATGTCTTGCATCTAGATGAATAATGAAGTCAACTCAGTATCATCTGGTATAAATTCAGCAGTTTCAATATGCAAGACAACTCTTTCTGCATACTGTGAATCAGTAACTATACTGAGAGTTTCTTTAAAATCTTTTAGCACCATAAGAATAGCATATAATTCTGCTTTCTGGTTTAGAACTCTCTTATTTAAACAAAAGGGGCAGGTGCTGTGGGAAATCTTTCAGCCAGTAACCTTTAAGTTACCCACCTACTTGGGTATTCTCTCTTATACTCTAAATGTCAATGTTTAGTAACCTAAGATTAAGTGAAATACTAGGAAAGTAAAAGTATTTTGTTTCATCAGCTTCATCCCAATCCACAACACCTTGTTTGAATTGACTACCTTTTTACAGAACTTAAAGTCTAACTCCTTAATTTGTGTCAGCAGTCTCAGAAGGGTATATTGAACAGTGGCTCCAGGAACTAAGTACGTACTGCAGATGTAAGGGAAGTGAACATGGGAGAACAGCATTTCAATTTCTACCTCTTTCTCTCAACACAGTACTTAGGAATTGTCACCTAGAGAGAAATTTCAAATGGCTTCCTGATATAATTTCTGTGTATGCAACTTTCTAAAATTTCCCCATCTGTGATGATTCTGTCTGAATCTCTGTGCTTTTCTTTAGTATCCTGAACAGAATATTTGCTTTCTATCATAAGCATTACCATGAAGAATAATTTTACATTACTACTATGGGGATTTGTTATTTTCTGTATAAACCCAGCACCCATGTATGTTATCTTTTCTTCTATGTTATTCCCAGGATGTAGAGCACTAATTGAAATTTGATAGGTGTTCTGTGAAAATGTAGGAAGTAACAATTTTATTGAGTTTAGGAGAAATGGAGCTTCTCAATCTACTTGCTACAGTCTCTCAAGATTACACAGTGAGACCCAACTTGAAAAGTAAATAAAGTAAACATTAATTAACAAAGCTTCTATTTATTTCAACATATCCTATTTAATAAACTTTAGGTGCTATAATTTTTTCCATAATATTAATGATATGATCTATATTACATTACAGGTAGAAACTGAAAATTAAGTAAAAGTTTATGTTGTTAATTTTGATATGTGTCTAAACAGCAGGGTTAATAAGAAGCAGGGATTTGACAATGCTTGTGTATGTTAAGTGTAAGAATAAATTTTTATCCATTTATGTCCCCTGAAGAGATATCAAGGTAGGTAACACTGTAGGGCACTTTAGGCAGCTTGCAATGTTTGACTGTTACCAAAAGAAGAAAAATTCAACCCTATGGAGAATTGACTGTGCCTAGGAGAGTACTCTCCATTACAATGACAATAAATACATTCTTCTATTGAGGTTTCTGCCATTCTGATTAAATTATCATGTTTTGTCTTAAGCATGGTAATGGGTGATTAAAGAACATTGTGATAGAATATTTGAAATTGGAAGGAAAGTTCATATTTTCCTGAAGGATGGCAACATAAACTGAAACTTATAGTAAGTGCACAAATACATAAAAGATACATTTAAGTCAGTTGTTGCAAATCTAGGAATTACTCCAGCTCTGTGTGTTACATACAGAATTAACTCTCTTTGAGGTCTCTCTCTCCTCTTGATTTTAAGAATGTTTTTCAAAGTAAAGTTCTGCTTAAGTTCATGAACAGCAAATATTTTTACTCTTTTCAAACAAAGCTTTGGGTATAAAATAGATATACAATATTCTCATTGAATGCCATTTTAATGTAAAATTTAAGATTTCCCCAATTATATTTTTAAATTTGTTTTGTAACAGTGTATTTCTGCCAAAGAATTTACATTTCCAAGAATACTATTCTCCAGATGTCCTATGGCGTTGCCAAAATCATTTCTAATACAGAAATACAAGATCTGGCTAAGAAATTTTGACAGTAACTTATCCTTAATTAATTATGCTTTTGGGTGTCTCCACAAATTTAGTAACCACACAAGCCAGAAAACATATATTTCACATAAAATCAGAAATACTATTCTCAGTTTTAGCTGTATCTGAAGAAAATGATAGTGGACAAACTGAAATATTGTTTTTATCTGCTTTAAACAACTTCCTTCAGAGATGATTTTACTTAACATCCTCCTCATTGCGTTTGACTTTTACAACCTCTTGGAATAGTCTAATCTATAGAGTGAGTCCAGAGAAAAATCAATGTCTTGGCCAATAACTTAATGTTTTTTCTCTGGAAATATAGAATCAATTATTCTTCTTCACAGTGAACTTACTTTTGCAGCTGTTTCAAAGCCAGAAAACTGCCTAAGAAACTGTAGTGAGTAGACTGACAAACTCTGTTTCTCCTAAACTCAATATGATTGTTACTTTCTATACTTTCACAGAACACCTACCAAATTCCAATTAGTGCCCTACATCCTGGGAATAACATGGAAGAAAAGATAACACACACCAGTGCTGGGATTATACAGAAGATAGCAAATCCTCATAGTAGTAATGTAAAATTATTTTTTCTGGTATTGCTTATGATAGAAAACAATTATTCTGTTCATCATAGTAAGGAAATGCACAGAGATTCAAACAGAAACCTCACAGATGGGAAACTTCGAGTAAGTTGGGTACACAGTTAGGAAGCCATCTGAAATTTTGAAATTTCTTTATAGGCTGCTGTTCCCATGTACTGAGCTGAGAGAAAGAGGAAACTTGCAACTGAACAATGGTGCATTGTGTCTGAACTCTATCATGCTCGCATGCTCTCCTACATCTACAGGACTAGCTTAGTTCCTGGAGCCATCTGAGACTGTTGAAACAAATCTAACAGACTCCAGCTTCTGTAGAGAGTTAAGCAACTCAAAACTAAGACACAAGGTGCTAGGGACAGAAATAAAAATAATGAAATAAAATATTGTTTTGATGAAGTTCAGTAGCTATAGTTTAGGGGTTTAATTTCCATTATTCTCCTTCGTTAGTAAAACTATAGTATTATTTGGATACTGAAAATCCTATAATGCTCAATTTTGCATCTTGAAGTTGGGCAGCATTCATTTTTTGTACAGGAGGTTTTTTCTAATTGTTCAAATTTGACTTTCTGAAAGCAAAAATCATTCAAGCTCATGGTTTCTTTATCTATCTGAATGTTATCTTGGATAATATATTTAAAATGATCTTCTTTCCATACTTTACATTATTCCTTTGTTTTACCTTTATAACCAGACAGCTATCATACATTAATAAAAAAGGAGGTCTGCTTTAATACTCAACATTACTAGTATCTCCTAACTACACTTTTAAATATTTATTTCACCATTACTATGAGCATATGATTGTAAGAGTGCTACAATAATTGTATAATTATTTGTTTCATAAGCATTCTTAATACTGTTATTGCTAAATTTCAAAATCAAATATGTAGAAGAGCTTAATGATATTTCATGATTTGAACACTAAGTCACCAAAGTTTAAAAGCAGTATCAGTTCCCATAATAATTGTATTTGTCTTTAACAACAGAGATTCCTTTCTCAAGAAATTAAATTTGCAATTGCCTTTAATTTCTGTGATTCATGACAAGATTCTCAGTAAATATCTCTTGATTCCATGAGCTAACTAAGCCATTCATATTTCATAATACTCAACTATATTATATGGCTATAGTATCCACATTTATATTTTACAGTTTTATAATTAATAATGTAATAAAATTTGAGATTCTACTAAATTCAATACTGTAGCACATGTAATATATTTCATAATTACTAGACAAAATGTTTTTGTGTTAAGCAAAATTATATAGCCAGGTTTTACTAAGAAAAATGTTCAGAATAAGAACTTCTTCTTTCAGATGAAATTTTTTAATCATCAATTAAAATTTTAATAATTAATCTTAGCATGTTAAGTAAATGATGACATAAATATAAAATCTTGTGCTCAAGCTTTACAATAAATAATTAGCATAAAACCCCCAAAAGTAAAACTTGTAAACAATGTGATGCTTAAATGTAACTAAAATAACCTAGCTTTTTGTTTGAATTTTCAGAAAAAAACGTACTATTACATTGAATCAAACAAATGCTTCGTGGTATTATTTTAACTTAAAAATATATAATAAAACTAACCTTATATATCTTACATCTTTGAATTCTGCTATTGTTTGTCTGTGAAGTAGTTACGAATTATATGGCCAGCTGTAGAAAAGTATCGCAAAAGCTAAAAAATGAATCTTTCTGATTACGTACATCAACATTGCTTTACCTGACTAAAATATTCCACATGATTTCATACATGCTAATTTCTGAAGACTTTGCCTGACAATTGAAACTTCATAGATGACAGGGATTTAACTGGATCATTTATTGGTGGACTGTTGAATACTTTAGGCAAAAAAACTTTGTAATTATTGTCACCTTTTCTACACCAATCCTGCTACCAATTAATGGGATAATCATCATTGTCCATGTTTGTGATCTATTAATGGTTGTCACAAAATAATGAGCTATGATCAATCAAATACTTTTTGTCACATGTAAATAAAAAAATATGAGAAATATGATTGTATTAACCCAAGAGGCAGGCAATACTCATTTAGAAGTGCAAATTTTTTGCCAGGTTAGGAAATCATGCTAGAAGCTATAGAACTGAGGATTACCAATTTTATTGTTGATTGGGTATAACTGGGAAGATTAAACAAATCAAAATCAGAGCTTGAATATTCAATGCAGTATGCTGTGTAATGACTTGAATTTCATTATTAATCTGAATATTATAACTATTTACTAGATCATACTCAAGCTCTTTATTTTTCAGGGCAAGTACTTTGGATCACAAAAATGACCAAGTAATATGAACTAAGGCTCATTTAAGCATCATATCATTAAGAATAAGAATGATGATACAAAGTCTATGAAATCAAAAGACAGGGAGGTCTTTTGGTAAGATTAGTACAAAACTAATTTGGGCAGACTGAGGTTTCAGGTGGCTCAAAGCCATCAGGTGTTTCTTTAGAATTCAAAGGCGTCTCAGAACCACAGAGTGGGAGTGTCTTCCTAAAGAGTGCCCAGCTTTCTTCAGTGTAAGACCAGTTTACTGCTGAAATGTATTGCTAAATCATTGGAAGAGTGTATTAGAATGAACATTTATACTTTAAATGTGCAGAAAAACTTTAGTCTGAGGCCAATGGTTGATTTCTCAAATGAGAAATAGTCTCTGGTAAAATTTGTCTTATCAAAAGATCAAAATACTAAAGCACTTAGTATATTTTTTGTAAGAGGCAAATTTTGAAAAGTAAACGGCCACCACGATTTATGTCTAGCTAACCCTAGAGTGTACTTTTTGACTCTAACAAATCCTATTTATTGAGAGTGTGTGCCCTGTGATTTAAAATACACACACATGAAGAGTGGGTCAACTGCTACACTGGATTTTATAAAAATGACTATATACTTTCCAACATTTTTCATCTCTATTAATAAAACTCAAAAGGGAATAAAGTGTCACTGGTGTGAAGAGGCTTGAGATCCTCTAGGGACAGTGATCTCACTAGAGTTTTCTAAGTTTTCCCTTCCAAATGGAGCATTTCTATTTTCATTTTTTTCATATCCTCCAGCCATTTATATGCAAGTGTATACTGAATGTCCACTCAAGTTCTTAAATGAGATTATAAAAGGTATCCTTAATCATATTTATTTGGTTAATTAAACATTGTCGTGTTATTTTACGACTGATTAAAACTTAAAATGTCCTTACAGCTCCTCTCATTAAACTGCAGAGTCTCTTTATTTACTCCTAAATCTGCCCTGGCTTTACTTTTAATAGTTTAGATTATAATATAATTACAGCATTCCTCCTCCTTTCCATTCCCTACCCTAAATTCTCCTATATATTCCTCCCTGTTCTCCCTGTTCATGGCCTCTTTTTCACTAATTATGACTTCATGTGTAGATGTATGCAATATGTGTGTGTATGTGTACATATTCCTAAATATAACCTGTATGTTTTGTATAATGTTACTTCTATGTAAACTTTAAGGTTGACCATTTGTGATTTTATTTTTTATTTTAATATTTTTGTATTTATTTATTTTAATTACATATCAACAAAAGTTTTCCCTTCTTACTCTCCTCCACCCCCTCTCCTCCATCCCTTCCACCCCCAACAACTCTTGCACCTCTGATTTTCTTCAGAAATGGGTGTGCTTCCCATGGATATCAACCAGCCATGGAATAGCAATTTGCAGAGAACTAGGCACCTTCTCTTCTACTAAAACTGGATGGGGCAGTCTGGTCAGAGGAATGGGTCCCAAAAAGCATTCAACAAAGTCAGAGACAGCCCCTGCTCCCACTGCTAGGAGTCCCACAAGCAGAGAAAGCTTCACAACTGCCCCATATGTGAAGAGGGTCTGGATCAGTCCTATGCGAACTCTATGGTTGTCAGTTCAGTCTCTTTGAGCCTCTTTGAGCCCAGGTTACTTGATTCTCTAGGTTTTCTTGTGGGACCCTTGACCCTACTGGCTCCTGTAATTCTTCCTCCTCCTCTGCAGGAATAGCCAAAGTTCTGCCAATCTAATCTTTAAACAATCTCTAATGTTTGGCTGTGGATCTCTGCATGTTTCCATCAGTTGCAGGGTGAAATCTCTCTCATGACAGGCGGTTGAGGCACCAATCACTTATAGCAGAAGAGTTTTAGAAAATCATTTTCTTGATTGTTTTTTGTCTTCTGTCATTCATATTTGGTTCTATCCTAAGTCTCTGGGGTATTATGTCCCTGGGTCCTAACCCTCAGAGATGAACTTCCTCTCATGACATGGGTTTCCAGCTGGGCTTCTCATTAGTTGGATACTCTAATTTCTCTGTTATCTTTATCCCAGAACATTTGCGGAAAGAACAAATTATAAGTGGAAGCATTTGTGGTTGTATTGATGTCCCTATCCCTCCACTGTAAGACTTGTCCGGTTAGAAAGGATGATTGGTTCAGACTCTTTATGCCCCATTGTGACGAATTTTAGCAAGGATCACCATCGTAAATTCCAGGGAGTTTCCATTGCACTAGGTTTTTAGCTCATCCCATAAGCCCCCAGATTCTACTTGTCTCTTCCAATACTCTCTCTCTCCCTCCTCTCTCCTCAACTGATCCCTCTTGTTCCCATCCCCACCCCAGTTCACTCTCTTTCCCTTTACCGTTAGATTTGTGCTTACCCATTGAGCTCTCCTTGTTACTCAGCTTCTCTAGGCCTGTGAATTGTAAAAATAGGATGTGACAGCCAGTTACACTGCAGGAGTTTTAGATTCCAATCTTGAGACATTTTGTGGTTTATAACCCCATCCTTCTGCAATACTATCACAATAAATGGGCTAGGTCACAAGACAGTGTCCAGACTTCTGTCATCCAACACTAATTCTAGAGTACAACATTGTATAAGAAACGAAGTAAAAGACCAACAGAAGAACCGAGTCCATTGCTAGACATACAACAAATAAACTGAGTTTTAGTGTATTTACAGTACATACCCACACACATATGTGTGTGTGCATGTATATTTATATGTATATAATATATAATGTATGCTTTTTTCAAAATAGAGAGTTTAAAACAAAACAATCATAGTAATCTAGGCAAAGGCAGAACAGGAAAGTTATAGTAAAGGGGGATTAATATGGTCTAATCTATGAGATGTGAAGGTATACAAGGAAGCCTAACTTACTAAAAAGTCATTAATAGAAGTGATAACAACAGAAAATACTGAAATGTCAAAAGCTTTGAGAGAACATCATTAATTCTACATGTAATGAGTTTGTATTCATGATACAAAACTGGGGATTAAAACACATTTCAAGGCCACAGCAATCATCTAGTATTAGAAAAGTAAGTTTTGCCTTTTCTGTGTTCCAGATTTAAGTCAGTTGCCTTAATTGAAATCCTTGACCCAAAATCAATTTTATCCCAATAGTTCTCTTATACATTTGTCACAGTAATTAAAAACTAACAGAGTATACAAATTGCTTTTCTAATACCGAGTGATTAACACTGGAAATCCATACTAATAATATTGTACATATTGAACAGGGAGTATTCAAGAGCAGATAGTATTATGTAGTAACCCCATTCATCTCTCTGTATATGTATGAATGTATGACTGTAGCAATTAAAGAAAACAAGAGGCCTTGAATTTGAAGAAGAACAAGGATGACCATGTAGGAGGGTTTAAAGGAAAGAAGGAAAGAAAAAAATCATGTAATTATAATCTCAAAAAATGAAAGAAATTTTACATATTTGGAAATATGGTTTATATATGCTCATTTGTATTACATTGCAAAATCTTGACAAATATATTTATTTTTCAAAAGATGTATTTACACCAGTTTCTGTAAAATTTTCTGTATTTATAATTATGAATAATTATGGGGGTTTTTTTGTTTTGTTTTGTTTTTGAAGACAGGATTTCTCCGTAGTTTAAGAGCCTCTCCTGGAAATTGCTTTGTATACCAGACCTCAAACTCACAGAGCTCAGCTAGTCTCTAGCTCCTAATAGCTAGGATTAGCACATGTGCCATGACCACCTAAGTATTCTTTTATAGCTGATTTTATTTCTTCTTTTTCAATGTAATCTATTTAATGCTGTGCTGTAACTTCTCTGACTATTATTTTCTACAAAAGTTGAGTTTAAATAATGAAATAGGAATTTTCTATTTATCATCTTATTTTAGGAGGAAAGCATTCGTTTTCCCTGTTTAATATTGTAATTGTGAAACGGGGTGATGGTGATGCACACCTTTAATTCCAGAACTTGGGAGACAGAGACAGGCAGATTTTGTGAGTGAGGTCAGCCTGGTCTACAACAACTAGTTTCAGGACAGTTAGGGCTATTACACAGAGAAACCCCATCTCAAAATACCAAAACCAACAGCAACAACAACAATACTGTAATTGTCATTGAGTTAATCAATTTTGTCTGTTCCTTGGTTTGTTGAATCTTTGAATTCTTAAGAAATATTTAGACAAAGTAAAGATCTTTTATTTTATCTATTGAACTATTTTATAATTTATTCTACTAGTAAATTGAATTGTATTATTTGATTTTGTTATAGGAAGATAGCATTGCATTTTTTGGATAAATATCTCTTTTGTGATAGTTTTGCCTTTGTAGCTTATATGTATTTATACATGAGTTTACACATGCACCCTCATATACATGCATATAGCTTCATTTGATTTAGTATATTTTGTTAAGGAAAGATTTACGTATTTTAATAAAACCTAGGTTTATACCTCATTTCTGTTATGTTGCTATTTTTTTGGTAATTATTAAAACAACAAAGCGTAGTTTGAAGTATCACCTGTTTTATACTTTAAGTTTTTTTTTTATGAGAAATTCATTCTAAGTGTCCTAATTAGTGTTCTTTTGCTGTAAAGAGACACTATGACATTGTCATATCTTCTAAAGGAAAACATCCAATTGTGGCTTGTTTATAGTTTAGCCCATCATCCTCATGGCAGAGAGCATGGTGGCACTCAATCAGACATCTAACTAGGAGTGCCACATCAACAAGTAATGGGAAGACAGAGACTCAGGGCTTGGAATGGACTATTTAAAACCTCAAAGCCCATGACACACTTCTTCCAACAAGACGGAACCATCTCATCCTTCCCTAGAGGTGACTGATGACCAAGCATTCAAATATTTGAGCCTATAGGGGCTGTTCTTATTCAAACACCACATCACTTTCATTAAATACGAGCAAAAGATTTTCAGGACTAGAGTCACCAGTGCTTGACATTTTTTTCTAATACTTTTACTTGGATTGCATGCTTCTTTGTGATTTCCAAACAGACAGAAATAATTACTAACAATGCAATTATATTTAATGCTGTGGTAGCACTACATATGCTTTTATAATTTCATATTTCTTTTTAAGGTAAACAACTTTTTATGGTAAAAAATGAGATAATGTTCTCTAATTTCTCAATAATAGTTAATTAATGTGTATTAATTTTCTTTAAGTCAGACTATCTGAATATTTATCAATATTTACTTGTGCAATGAACAAAATTAAAGATGAATTTATTATTCTCTATGTTTTCTAATTTATATGTGATTGATTTACTCATTAGTATTTATCAACTTCTATTAACTTATTTTGATTTTAATTTACTTTTTACTGTGTAGGACAGTAAAAATTAAATTATTCATTTAGGAATGTAATAACCGAGGGTAGCATACTGATATACATAAAAGAAGTTAATTTCACAATTCAAAAATACTGTAGCCCAAGATAAAATGTTAATAGAATTGATATCAGATTTTCTTCTTGTCTTATTCTTGCTCTCTTCATTGCTATATGTTGTAGCAAGAAAACAAACGTTGCTGTTATTTGTAATTCATGACACTATAATTTTTAATATATAAAATACAAGTTTGTATTTAAGGAGCTTATGTATTAACCATCATGTTTGAGATTTTAGATTTCCTCTTTTTGAATCCTTGTCATCATTGGAAGATAATGGTTTGGGTGGGTTTCTTTGACTCTTTCCATCAATCTGTTAAATTGTTAACAGTGTATCCAGAATGCCTAGGTAGCGCTCGTGAGGTGAATGTAGTTTCTTTTTTTTTCTAATATGTATTTATAGATTCTACATATTTGGATATTTGTAGCTAAGAGGGTGTGAGTGTCTATAAATGACAGAACGCCAGAATAGAGCAATGAGAAAAGGAGGTGAGGAGGGTAAGAGATGATGTGTGAAGAAGTGGTTAGTAAAACATGTGCTATAAAAGTAACGCGAGGTGATACACAGGAATGGGAGTAGGGGATGGAGGGAATGTTTTGTAAGGGGAGAAATGAGAAAAATTAACGATGCATTTAAAAGGTAGCCAATTGTTTTCTGATTGAGTGCAATACATGTCTGGTGCTATAAATTTTGTCAAAAATGCATGAGGGACCAGTGAAATGGTTTAGAGATTAAAGGAGCCTGCTACAATTCCTTAATACCTGTTTGAATTCCCAGGACCCACATGGTGTATGAATAAGATGAACCCATATAAGTAGTCTTCTGATCTGTACATGTCACACATAAACAAACAACAAACATTAAAAGGTAATAAAAAATTAAATCTTATGGTTTGGAAAGTATATGACTATATGACAATAATTTAATATTTTCCAAAATGCTCATGTAACCAATATTTATGTGTGTGTGTGTTTATATTCTATTCATAATAAAATAGCTCTCAGTCTTATTCCGAGCAGATATTTTTGTCAATGGGTTATAGTTAAGGCTGTGACTCTTAGCTGTTGAAAGTGTTAAGAACTAATGACGGTTCCATGCTCAACACTATGGGATGTCTATACCAAACATGGAAAGTCAAAGAAATTTCACTGAAGAGGGGATACAAAGGTTGTAAGAGTCTTAAGTTGGAGCCAATATTGGGACTTCTGTGACTGACAATTTTATGAATTTATCATGAACACTGTAGTCATGAACATGTGACCACAACCTAAACAACATACACGCACAGAAAAACAGACAGACTGAAACACACACAAATATAAACAGATACACACAAACATACATAGGCATAGAAACAACCACACACAGGTACAACCACACAAACATACCTACATGGACACTAACATATACAGTCACATGGAGACACAGACACACAGACAGATGAAAACATATACACAGAGACATTTAAACAGAGATTCAGAGATACACATAGAAATACAAAGAGTCACACTCAGAGACACAGAAACATTCACTCACAGATACACAAACATAGAAATACAGACCGAGAAACACACACACACACACACACACACACACACACACGGTCACACACAGGATGTATAAATATGGAGATTAATCATTTAGAAGAAGTTAGTAACCAGTCATAGGAGGAGGATAAAATAAGCAAACAATAAAAAAATTGTTTTATATAAGGTGTACAGAAAATCTAACACCATTTATTCTTATGTATTTAATAGGTAAATCTTGGCTTGAAATAGAAATTAAAACAAAACCTTGGATTGATTAGAAAAGAGATTACATCATACAAAGCCTCCAATATTCTAAAATCACAAGTTTTATTTCAAAATTACAACTAGCAAGAAAATCTTTAAAAGTTCTGTTCACTGTGCCTTGCTTTTTCATCCAAATCACTTGCGATGCTATTCGTATTCACATATCTTATACTTCACATGAGAACTGATGATTAAGATGAGAAGAAAAAATAGTACGAAATATCTATTCATCAGAATGCTGACTGTTTATTGTGATGGCACAAAACTAGCACAATTAAAATTCTTTAGCTATGTTTGTAACAGTGATATAAAAACAGCATGAAAAGTCAATGCAAGTATATGAACAAAGGCAACTTTCTTCCTCTGCTTTAGTTCTGGATTCAAAGAAAATGTGAATGGAAAATTTTAAGTATATTTTAAAAATGGTGATGACATCCATGTAGTCAGTCCTGGATTTTAAATAACAGCCTTAGGCAGCAAAAGTTGTATCTCAAAACCTATGATTTAGCTGTGTCCTATCTAGTAATGGACTTCACAATAATATGACTTTTATAAATATTACAGTAATAACTTCACCTTGCAGCAGTTGGATTTAACAACTTAGGTTAATGGAGAAATGAAAAAATGCCATCATTTTTGTATTGTGTCATGTCCACAGGGTTCAGAGTGAATGAGGTTAAAGCATTTCAAGTTCACTATATTTTGATCAACCATTGCTAAGGTATTCAGCAAATATTGTCATATCCCAAATAAGATCTTACTGTTAATAGCAGAGCATTCAGTGTGTGTGTGTGTGTGTGTGTGTGTGTGTGTGTGTGTGTGTGTATGTGAAGAATTAGGACTTAAGTGAGACACCAAGAGAATCTTTTAATTTTGAATACTTAAGAGTAAATATACTACTCCTGACATAATTAAAATTTAAAAACAGAGTCAAATTGAAATAAATACTCTAGGAAATACCTTAACCAAACTAGTATTTGTAGGAAAATAAGCATAACCAATAACACATTTTCTGGTATATTTAAATTTTTTGAGATTATAATTTAATTACAATATTTATCTATTACCTTCCCTCCTTCCAATCCTTCCATATAGTTCTCCCTTCTCTTTTGCAAATGAATAGGCTCTTTCTTTTGCTGGTGTCATATGTGTGTGTTTCTGTGTAAATAAACATATATATATATATATATATATGTACACACAAACACAAATATATATATTCCTAAGTATAACACACTTTACTTCTTTTTTTAATATTTATTTATTCATTATGGATACAATATTCTGTGTGTTGCCCACACACCAGAAGACGGCACCAGACCTCATTACAGATGGTTGTGAGCCACCATGTGGTTGCTGGGAATTCAACTCAGGACCTTTGGAAGAGCAGACAATGCTCTTAACCACTGAGCCATCTTTCCAGCCCCCACACTTTACTTCTTGTCATGTTACTTGTATGTATTTTTAACATCATATATCTCACTGATCCTATACACTATTAT
>NC_022029.1:7128923-7130600 GCF_000317375.1 Microtus ochrogaster
AAACCTTGAGAGATAGCCAGGTATTAAGAATGCATATTGCTTTCACAGAAAACCTGTTAAGAAACTGAGAAATTATTGTAATTTTTTTTTTGTAAAGGAAAGAAAAATGAAGTTTAGGTAAGGGAAAGTTGGGTGGTGAAAAGAATATTACCAAAATGTCGGAAATTGTTTAACTTTAAATAAAATAATAAATAAAAAGGGGGTGTGATAAAAAATAAATAGTATGATTTATAAGAAACAAAAATTTGTCATATTTCATTTAAACAATCCTTTATTTTAATAGCTGATGGGTACAAATATAGGTGTCAATTTCTGTACTACATTACCTGAGGAGAATTAGCTCATTTCAGTTTGCATTCCATATTGTGGCTTGGTTCAGATTAGCCCTTTACTTACTTCCACTTCTTAGGTATAAGGTGAGGAAAATGGCTAAACTAGTCAATAGCTTTGAAACAAATGTCTCAAAGGTGACAACGTTTTTCAATATGTTATGACATAAATTTTCACTTTTCTCCTGTGATTTTTTGTTAAGATGGCTAAATAAAGTGACTAGTGTTCAAGAGTCTATTCACTATTGCTAAAAGACTCTTTAGGGAGGATGTTCATTGTGTTCTGTGATAGGAATTCAGCTAAAAATTACTCAGAGCACTCAAGGGGCTTAGATTCTATTGATATGTGTGACTATGACTAGATAATTGGACTGGTAGAAAATCTTAACAATGACATTTTTGAAAGTGCTTTAATATAATCAGATTCATGAAATTTGTCTCCAGCTTCAAAAAAATTTCCTCTAGGAATTTGCCTCTGAGCTGGCATTATTAAGTGACTGAGAATATGTAAGAACAAGGATTGGAGTAAATTACATGTAAATATGAAAATCAACACTTTTACTTCTATAAAATGCATACCATAAGCATATGTAATGTTACTGAAATAACAAGGGTGAGAGGGAAATTGTAGAAAGGTGTGAAAAAAAGTCATTTGGGGACAGCTCAAGGAGATTATCTAGTAAAACTAAGGCTTGTGACAATCTCCTGACAGAAGCAGAAATGAAGTTAGTCTAAAAAAAGACAATTGGGTCCCATCCCTCCCTTTAGCTATCACAATGTTCATTCCATGGATGCCCTAAAACTGTAATTATCTGAGGAGTCTCCTAAAGATAGAATAAAAAGTCTGAAGTCTAATACCAGCCAGAGGGTGAACATGACTCCAGGAAAGAGCCTTTGCATAGTTCTGACAACTTGTAATGTCTATCACTTTGTAGGAAAGACTAGACAATAATAGTGACCAGGGCCTCACCTTGTCAGGACTGCTTACATATGAAAATCCCTTATTTCTATTTACAATATATGGTGTTTTTTAATATTTAAAGTTAGTGTTCAAAGTAGTGTTTCATTGTGGTAATTTTGTACACAAATTGTTCTTATTCATCTCCTTGTTGTCTCCCTAGCTACTTATACCATCTTTTCTCCTTTCTTACAATCTCTCCATATTTCTTGTTGTGATTACTTTTTCTTTCTTCTGCTTCTTTGACCATGTTTAAAAGTAAAAATCTTAGTGAAACCCAGTTTAAGTTTATGAACACATGTTATCTCCTCTCTCTGTCTCTCTCTGTGTATCTGTCTCTGTCTCTCCTCTCTCTCTCTCTCTCTCTCTCTCTCTCTCTCTCTCTCTCTC
>NC_022029.1:7130822-7132041 GCF_000317375.1 Microtus ochrogaster
TAAATAGTTATATTTCTCCTCTGTAGTGAGGAGAAACTCCTCCCAGTTACTCCCCATCTCCTCTCCTCTTTGGACACACATCCTTACTATTTTTTTTTTTCTTATAACAGAATAGGCTTCCAAGAGATAACCACCAAACATGGCAAAATAAAATAAAACAAAAATCATCATATAGAATTTGGACACAACAAACAACCCAAAAGAAGGAAAAGGGCCTTATGAGGAGGCACAGACATCAAAGACACACTCCTCACACTCAAAAGACATAAAATGCAAAGCTAATAGCTATTGTATATTTGCAGAGGAAGTGATGCAAACCAATAAAGACCAAAGGCTTTCTGCTTCAGTTTGTATGAGTTCACACACACCTTTTATTCATCGATTCAGAGAACCTAGTTGTCTAGCGCCATTCATCACCTCTGGCTCTTACAATCTTTCTGACTCCATTTCCACTGAGTTGCAGGAGCTCTGAGGGGAGGGATTTGACAGAGACACTAGTATACTCTTTCTTTCCACATAATGTCTGGTTGAAGGTCTCTGCGTTTGTTCCCATCTCCTGCCAGAAGAAAGCTTTCTCTTAATTACTGAATAAGGATATGATCTGTGAGTATAGCAAAATATCATTAGTATGATTTTATTGATAATTTTTTATACAATGATAGTGTTTGATTTTGGCCTAGGTCTTTAGGCTATCTAGTCTCTGTTATTTGGTTATCCATGCAGGTTCGGGTATGGGTTCCATCTCACTGAGAGGCCAACCGTGTTTGGTTATTCTCATGAGGTCTATGCTGCCATTGCTCAAGAGTGTTTTGAAGATAGAACAAATTGTAAGTCAATGGCTTTGTGACTGAGTTAGCCATTGTATTTTTTATGTTAGCCTGCAAATACCTTCCTGCATCAAAGACAAGAAAATATAAGGGCAATGGCTCTCTATAGGCACGAGTGTAAAAACAATTCATAGTCTTAGACTTAGCCTGTGTTGAGTTTTGTGCAAGATGATAAATGTTAAACTCTTTCCATTCTTCTACAAGCAGACATCCAGTTTGTTCTGTAATATTTTTTGAAGATGCTGGGTTTTTTTTTTTAGTGTGTTGTATTTTGGTTTCTATATAAAAAAGTAGGTGAGTATATATGTGTGAATTTATGTGTGGGTCTTCAGTTTAATTCCATTGATCACTGTGTCTGTCAGGCCATTACAATGTAATTTTTTTTTTTTTTT
>NC_022029.1:7132141-7146342 GCF_000317375.1 Microtus ochrogaster
ATTGTACTATAACTTGAAATTGGAAATGGTGAGAATTCTATGCTAACACCATTTAACATTGGGATTTTACTTTATTGGGGAAGACTTTTAATGATTGCTTCTATTTCACTATGGGTCTGTTTCACTAGGTCTAATCAAATTATTTATCTGTGAAGCTCATGTCACATCTCTAAATATAAACCTAAGGGATCACTAAACCTATTTATTCTTCCTGAAGATGTAGCCACATTAGATTATAAATTTTCTGTTTTTATTATTTGTTTATTTGCCTCAGCCTATAGGTAATCTGTGGTTAAATCTAGAGTGTTAGGTCATTCAGGGCCCAGAGCTGTCCCTAATAACTCCAAAAACAATTTGGCTCTTATTATAAACATTTTTTGAAACATCTTTATCTTTTTTTGTGAGTATCATTAAGGATAAAAGTGTATCATCTTGGAACACACATTGTTCTTACATGCTTGCGTACGTGCACATGTTTATATTCAAGTGCACAGAAGAAACCACTTCACTTAGAAGTATGTCTTCTAAAAGTATTTGTGTGAAAAAATGTCAGTATTATAATCAACTGTTTCTATCTATCATGGAGCAAAATAAGGTGTAAAATATTACAACATGTATTGCACTGCAGAGAAGAGAGAAAATATTTTTAATGGAAAACATATTTTATTGATAAACTACTGCTATCATGCAGAGTAACCTTTGATTTATCAGGAAAACCTTCTGGAGTTGGGGGTGGAAACAAATATTTTTTTTTTTTATAATCTATTAGATTCCAGAATGAAAAGAAAGTTCAGATTTTGAATTCATTCTGAGGATTTAAGATGGATTTTAGTCCCATTTACGTAAAATCCAATTTGGAAGAAGAGTTTCCAGGTATAACACAGTTCTGTGTTTACAATAAAACATATTTCAGAATCACTTCTTTCATGAAGATGGTTCTTTCAATACGCAACCTGTGTTATCTTAAGGGCCCAGGGGGGGATCTGATGTGGTCTCAGACACAGATTTAGACAGAGCTCAGTCAAACTATTAACTACTTAACAATCTTGTCTGTGGGAAATGGATGTGTTTGCCCAAGAAATAGCACAAATGTCACCTACGCTATGAACCACCACCTCTCTTGCCAGCCTTTTTGTGGAAAACAAGTTCTACATATATTTCATTAAAGAGACAACCTTGTGTGTTTAACAATCATGGTCCCTATTGCAAATCAGTATTGGTGAAGATCTCTGTACTACCAACATATGACTAGTAGAAAAAGCCCTTATTAAGGTACTGCAGTGACAACATCTGTATAGATAAGAGCAAAGACAAAACTTGAATGTAAATTTCCTTGAAATTGGGGAATTATTTATTTCCAGTGGCAATTGGAGACTGAGGATGGAGGATAATGCATTATATTCCAATGCACCTACATAGAGAGCATGAGATAAAAAAGCAATGTTAAAAGGCAAAGTGGCAGTATGGTAAAACTGACAATTTTGAAATTTACAAATAAACAATACATCCAAATTGTTAATTTAAGGTAAATATATGTGTATTAGTAAATGGGTATGTTAGAAGGCTTAATTTTCATTACTTCACCTTTTCTTAAGCTTCTAAAAGATAAATCATTGCTATATATTCTATTGTTTCATTTTAATAATTGATGCTCACATCAAGACCTAGGGAATGTTGTTATATAAACTTCCTTACTTCCATGCCTTCTAGAGATTTTGTTCAGTCTTATTTCCAAGTCCGTTTTACTTCCCCTGCAAGGATACTCTTTTATTTTTATATTTTTGCATGCTTTCCTGCTTTATTGGAGACTACTATACTCTAAACTGTGATATTTTTAAAATATGATTTTCATTGAAATAGAATAATCTCACTCCCTGCTCCATTTCTCTGTTCAGTCCCTCTTAGATATCCTTCCTTGAACCTCTCCTATGCACCCTTCTCAGGTCACTAGCCCTTTCTTTGTTTTTTATTAATGCATTCACATAAAAAGTGACATTGATAACATTTATACATAGTAAAACTCCATTCAACAAAGTTCTCTCTGAAGAATAATTTGGACATGTATCCTTATGGAGAAAATAATGTTTCAATAATACACATTCATGAGTCCTATTTATATTTTAAAAAAATGACCATTATAAGTAGAAAACAGGAAGAATAAAAATTGTTTGAAGATCAAACTCCTGTTACCATGGTAACTAGCTTTACCAGATGTAATCTAAGGTTTGTATATACTTATGATACTGATTTTTAAGGCAATTTTCCTTTAAATAAAATATGTACATAATAAACTAATGGAAAAGTAGAAGTTATATTTCTTTTTCATTACTGTGTTCTAGAAAACTAAAAATATTTATATTAACTATCATACAAACAAAACAAGTAATATCAGATGTTACTATGAGGCTTTTTTTAGTGGTACAGATGTTTTGGTGAATACATTCTGAAAGTATTCACTATAGGGAATAACAGCAATAATATTAGAAATTATTAATGATAATATATATTTTTTTTATTTTTCTAATATGATTATACATTATAAAGAGCCATTAAACCCTGGGGAAAAATAAACACTTAAAACAGCAATTATCTTTATTAATTTTAATAATGAGGTCATACTACTTTGTAATTCTGTAATCTTCAAGAAACAACATAAAAATTAATTCAAATATAATACTAGAAAATTTCTGAGACTAAGCATAGGAGACAATGAAAAACAAGAGGTGAGTCTGTCAAAATATTTTGAGCTGTATTTACAGATTTTAGTGTTCAGGTACAATTGCAAGACAACTCATTATTCTAAAATACACTTGTCATTAGTGAGAATAAAATTTAAAAAAAAAACTAGGAAATACATCATTTTTCCACATATTCTTCTATTGTTTTAAAATTTTAGTTTTACTTACTGGAATCACAATTATGCACTCCATATAGATTTTAATAACAGCTGTGAAAATTCATCTGCTCATTTTTTAGGAGCAGAAACTTTTGTAAGAGCATGCAAGTTCATGCAGTTAATCTGTGATAAATACTTTGGCATATGTTAGAAATTCTAAAAGAATAATTTATATCAGATACAACAGCTGCTTAAGAAAGCAGACGTGCTAATCAAATTTCATTTACTCTTTATGTGCTCATTTGTCAGGATGGCAATAGAACGAACACCAACCTACTGTGTGGGTATGCCACCATCTGCACATAAAAAATTTAAATAAATAAAAATACCAATTCTTGGCCCAAATTCAAATATACTACTTTGAGTTTTATCCCTGAATACATTCTGGCATAAAAACACACAGTCAAGTAGATTTTTACTCATGGAGGCATTTGAAAGAAATGGATTTCTTAAGCATTAATAATGTGTTAGGTCCATATATAAATTTTTCCTTTCTTAATAATGAGTTTCAGAGTTTAATGCTATTATATATTTGCAGCAAAAAATTTTATTTTTTTAATAAAATATAGTGATAGTGAACTAATATGTGTTTTGAGATGCTCAAAGACAGCAACTGTTTACATATTGAAAATTAGTCAGGGAAATATTAACTCATGCTAATAGGTACCCAACAATTACTTTTAAATAAAATGTATACCCTAAACTTTGAAAATACAATCATCATTGAAAGATTCCCTTTGGCATAATGGCTTTTTAAAACACAATTTGTTTCTACTGCACAATTAATGAATTATAATTTGCTGATGATTGATGCACCAGCATGGGCCATGAATTTCCATGTAAAGCCAAAGAAAATATTTTAAAAAGAAAGACTTCTAGACCCACAAAAATGGGAGCCAAGCAAAGCTTTAGGGTAACAGCATTTTTTCATATAGGCTCTCTTTCCAAGGGAGGTACACTAAAAATGGCATGGCTTCTTTAAAAAAAAGAGGTTTTCTGGTTCACCAGCACTAACAACTCTGACTCTTTTGCGAGGTCCTGCTACAATGGAGCATTTAAATGGGGTTTGTGTACAGAATGCTATGACTAGATTCAGTGGCACCATAGACCTGCTGTTATGCCTGAAAATGGGGCTGTGAGCATGACTCGTGCTAAATAGATTTTTTACCCCACCGTTTTCAACTGGGCAAAGCCAAAAGGCAAAACAGCCTTCGTCTTAGTAAAGATGCTTAGCCACTTAATATTTTAAGAAGTACTCCTGGACAGAAAAGGAATTTCAGATACACGATAGAACAGATTCAGACATAAAAGACTTCTAAACAAGTCGCAGTTCTTTTAAAAAATATGCTTAGGCTTGGGAGAGAGGAAAAAAAGAGTAAAGAGACAGTAAATGCAATATAAAGGAATACATATAGTTATAGATAAAAATACATATAGTCAAAGATAAAAAAATATTGAGCTTGTAGAAAAAGTAACAGAGTAAGAAAAAAAGCCGTATAAGATGAAATATATATAGAGAGAGTTTGGATTATGAATATTATTGTATTCTTTTTGAATTTTTTGACTGTGGAAAAGCTAAGTAGAGAGAGACATTTCATTGTATGAACTGCTAAGCTAAACCAACATATACGTTTTAGAGGCATTTTGGTTTCAGAATTTGGGTCTGAGGATATGCTACTTTGGAAAAGAGATTCTTCTTTTGTTTTCTTAGAAGATGGGAACCTATGGCTTTCTTCTAAACTAAAATGGTTTAATGGGCCAAGTCCCCCTTAAAGGTCACCCCAAAAATTATTTTATCCAATAAATAGCAGGAAGCAATTTGGAAAAAAAAAAAAACTATGCCCAAGTTCCCAAATATTGTTTACAAATGTTGGTTTACATTTAAAGGGGGGTATGTTGTAGAGATTTGCATTGGTATGAATCTTGGTTTATTGATATGTATATTTCTGCTCTTCATTAAGGTATTATGTTTGTGCAACTCATTTAAAGTGTAATGTGGTTTTAATAGATAATCATCTATAATTGCCAAGCCTGTAGACATGTTGAGATATATATATATGTATATATATACATATATATATATTTCAGTTAGATAGGTATTCTTCAAATCTTTCAGAGACCTTCAGAATATGGTAATTAAAATGTCTTAAGAACTAAAACCTTTTTATGACAATGAGACACACAGCCACGTGGTGATACACAAATGAATAGAAATGGTTGACAAAGATATATAAGAGCTAGAAATATGCTAAAGTGATTGGCCAAGCAGTGATTTGAATAATCTAGTTTTCTGTGTGATTATTTCAGGTCTGGGCAGCAGGGAATGAACAAACAGCCTTTCCCTAACACTAATGAACAGATTATTTTCCTTTGGCATGTTAAAAGGGAAAAATCTACAATACTTAGTTATTATTAAATATTCTCTCTTCCAGTCATGTGTAGTCCTTTGTAAACAAAATATTGGGAAATGTACACCATCTCTTCTGGGAAATTAATGTGGTGGAAGGTTGTATTTTATCTCATGAACTCTTCACAACATGAATTTTTCGATTAAAAAAATTTAAAAATACTATCATTGATGGATAGAAATGAGCCAGTCAGATACAATACTTTTCTTTTTATGGAAATAAAAATTTGTTGATGCAATAAAGAAATTTTCTAATCTCAGACTAACTTGATTCATGTTGCCTAGGGCAATGTAAAGGGAATTAAAATATATTTCAATGGAAAAATAATTGTTATAGACATTTATTTTATCCCTAGACCTTCTTGACATGAAAAAACATGGTTTTTATATAAATAACACTAATTTACACATTCTACAAGTCATAACTTAAAAATGTTTTTAGCATTTGAAGTATCTATGAAAGGCAAATTTAAGCTTTTCATCAAAGCTGTCAAAGTCATTAAACAAAAAGAGAGGTTTTCAATGCCACAGATAAAAACAACCTCAGAAATCAAGATAAAAAAGAAGGACCAAATATAATCTTATCCTGGATAAGTTTCTTGGAAAGGAAAAGAATATATCAGATGCAACAGAGAAAATATAAATAAATCAGAACCTTTAATAAGAGATGTTTAATCAATTTCTTATTAATTATAACGAATAGTTTCTTTGATATAAAATAGTAATAATTGAACAGAATTGACCAAAAGGTAAAATTTCAAATACTATGTATTGTATTTTGGGAAAGGCAGTAAATATTTTTGATGGATGGAACCTACTCTTGGAGGAAAGACAAATGGATTAACAATAGCAACAGATAAAATATTGTTGGAGAAAACATAAAAAACAGGGCCACACAAAAAGGTGATGATTATAAAGAATTTATTAGAATGATTCTCTAGTTCTCTTAGTAGGATTATATTCATATTTCTGATTATCAATATGATGTACACAGAAAGATGAACAGGTTTTTGGAAACAGTCCTTAAATAATACCCATGATGAAGTTTCTCTGTAGGCAATTGGTTATTCATTAAAAAACCCGGAGGAGAGCTTATGTTGGAGAGTATGTGATGTAAAGGGAACTCTGCTCTACTGCTGGCAGGAGTGCAGTCTTATACAGCCACTTGAAATCAATATGGCAATTTCTCAGAAAACTGACAATCTACCTCAAGACCCATCATGACCACTCTTCAGCATATACCCAAATGATACGTAATCATACCACAAAGAAACCTATTCAGCAAAGTTCAGAGCAGCATTGTTTCTATTTCTAATAGCCAGAACTGGAAACAACCTAATGATGAAGGAAGAAGGAGAAAGTGAGAGAGGATTAATTGGGGTTGGTATGTTATTATGTAAAATGTCTAACAATTTAAAAAAAATCAGTTCTGGCTCCTTAGTATATTCTTTTAGTTAGTGACTTTCATTGGGAAATTGAACACATTAATATTAAGATTTATTCTTGAATGATCTGTATTTATTCCTGTCATTTTCCTGATTTTTTTGATGTTTTCTCAGATCTCTTTTAATTACTGGACCAGACATTGTATTTATAATCTGTGACCTCTAGGGTATCTGTACCCTCTTCAGACCAAAATATTACTATCAATATCTTGATTAATGTTGACTTGACAGTCATAAGTCCTTTAAATGACGATGTCTTGGAAAGATTTTATTTATCTTTTAATTTTAATATATTATTTGGTATATTACTCTGGGTTAACAGGTTTGGTCTTTCTAACAGATCATAACTTAAAAGGACGGAAAAGCATTCCAAGCAAAAAGAACTACAAAATAAGAATATTTACAGATTCTAATACTTGGCAAAATTGACTTAAAACTATAAGTAATCAGAAGATATATGGGATATTATTTTATATTAATTAAAAAAGCTATACATAAAATAAGTACAAAAATTACTGCTCTTTACTATTGCAAAGAAATCGAGACTAAATAAATATAAATAGGTGAATGATAAAAAAGTCAAACATATACTCAATGAAATACGATCCAAATGTAAAAAAATGCAAGTATGTAATTTAAGGACAAATGGATGAAATTTGAAATAATCAGGCTACTAAATTATTATTATTCCAATACTAAAAGAAATTTCACCATCTTTTCTGTTATATGTGGATGGTTGCTTTGACTTTTAGAAATGTATTTATAAAGTAAAACAGCATACTATAAGGTTATATTATAGGTTAAATACACACACACACACACACACACACACACACACACACAGATTATAAGGAAAGAGAACCTGAACGCAGCTGGTATGACTGGCAAATTGACAAAAATAGAACAGAAAGTTTTCTAGTGGAAATTAGGGAAGGAAAGGGGATGTGGGGAAGACTAACACTGAAGACACTTTGAAAATTCAACATTGGGAGCTATTACCATAGAAACTCCTCAAAATAAATACATAATCATATATAAAAGATACTCAAATGAAGTTACCTTATAACAATGGTAAATTTTCTGTCCCAGATACTACAAGCTACCAAATAAAACAGTCCAGTATCAAGTACAGAATACTGCTTGTTCAGCTGATGGTCTGTGCATAGATTAGATTTCTATAGCTCTGATAAAATACTGTGATCAGAAGTAAATTGGCAATGAAAGGAAGACATGGCAGGTTATCAATGAAACAATGTGGAAGCTGGAACCGAAAGCAGAAGTCATGGAAGCTTATTGACTCTCTCTGTGTGACTTGCTCAGTTTGCTTTCTAATACAACCAGGGCCACCTGACCCGGAGCAGCACTACCCAGAGTGGGCTATGTCCCACCACTTCAGTCATCAATGAAGAAAATGCTCCACAGTCTCAACCTATGCACTAATCTTATGAGTTCTTTTCCTCAGTTGAAGTTCCTTCTTCTCAGATGACCTCACTTTATATTGAATTGACAAATATACTAGCCAGAGCAGTAGGTTCCATAGCCGCTCAAAATATTACATAATATTGTCATTGGTTTTGATTACCTTCTAGGCTCCACTGCTAAGGATACCATTTACTTATGCCATAGGACATGGAGGCATGAAGCTGGTTTTCGCTTGGAAGCTCCATACATATTAGTTAACTTTCATGTTGTTGGAAAATTCTATGCATTTAATTTGGAAATAAAATAATCAACAGTTTTGTCCCAATATAATCACTTCCATCTAGTATAAGAAATTGCCTGGCAAGATATGACCACTGGTACAATAACAAGCACGAATGTTATGGAATTAACCAAAAAAATTCTGATTGTACTTAAGGCATATTTCACAAATGGAGCTCATACCTTTTACTATTAACAAGGTCAAAGTTTCTTTGCTTCCTGAGTTATAGGGGGAATGATAACATTACTTCTTTTCTGAAGAAAAGTAATTATTTAACTTGTAATTTCTTACCTTCACACCTATAAATATATTTCTCAACTGTCATCAGTAAAACATCTTTGTGCAGTAGATGGCAATTAATAAAGAGATTCGTGTCTGGCCACCATGTACAAACTAAAATATTGCAGAATGCTCAGTTATAAATGAGACATTTATATTATGTCCCAACCCCTTCTCAAGTCTTAGATGTACTTTTAGAAGATGTGGGTAAAGAAATTGAAAGATCTAGATGCATTACACCTTTCCAGAGAAAAGTTATTTTCTAGGTAGAACAAGTCCATTATATGTATAAAGTCAGAGAGGCTATGATTATCTGCTCAAGATTTGTGCAAGATAAAACCAGTCAAAGTCCAAGAATGAATGAGAAATGTGTTTATAAGTCTAACTTCTATCTGAAAATCATCTAGTGATTGATGGTATATGGCAGAGTGATTCAGTCTTCTTTAGAGATGTGGTTTTGGAAAGATTACACATGATTCATAAAATGTTCCAACATCCTTGCCAATAAAAATTCCAGGTGAACTCAATGGGTTTAAAAGTAAAACACATGACTTTTGGAAGGAAGGGCAATGGAGCAGGGGATTTTGAAGGGTGTGGTTGGGATCTGAATGTAATAAGAATACATTATATACCTATATTAAAATTTCAAACAACAAAATGAATTTATAAAATTAAGCTGTTGACAAGGTTGTGGATGGAAGAATTTATTTCATGACTCTCAATATTTTAAAGTAGTTTCTTTAATAGTAAAAAAGACTATCAGAGAAAACTGTTTCCTAAAGCCAAAGTGTAGAATACCTATAAAATATAAAAATTAAGTAACATTAAAAGAAAAACATTATATAATGAATTGAAATAAACAATATTCATAAAGAACATATAGTAGTTAGTAGCAAAAAATTCAACTACCACAAAATCCATGTAGAAAAGGGAGCCAACACAAAAAATCTTTACCTGTGGTTCTGAGATTTAAAATACTGAAAATTGTGTGAAACAAATATCAATTTTAGAATCATGAATATAACAGGCTCTAAATTATCTAGGTTCTGGAACAAACATTTAGACCAATAGTTTCTAACCTTCCTAATGCTGTGAGCCTTTAATAGAGATCCTTATGTTGTGGGGCCTCAATCATAAAACTATTTCCTGGCTACTTCATAACTGTCATTTTGCTACTGTTATGAATCATAATATAAATACCCTTGTGAAAAGGTCGCTTAAACTCCAAAGGGGCTGTGGCCCACAGGTTGAGATTTGCTGATTCAGAGGCATGAAAATTAGGCTACATGTAAACCAATGTGACTGATGAATAGGTAAAATGAAGCCTAGATCCAGAAGATCCCAAAATATCCCAGATCAATGGTTAAAAACAAGAAAAAATGTTTTGTTGCATAATGAAGACAGAATATATATATTCCCCTGGCAAAGAGTACTAGAACACAGTATTCCAGATGGAAGTAATATGTTTGACTAAAAAAGGATTTTCAATAAAGTCAGAAGTGTTCAGCTTAGTTCTTTGGCTTTGAATATTTTATGCACTGTCAAACCCATAGTATTCATTCATCACCAGGAGTGATTTTAATATGTTAAATAAGAATTTACAAACAGAACAAAAATGTACTTGAGTGTATAATTCAGATGATAATAAATTATCTTGTCCACTAGTTGTCTGATATAATTTCACTCCAAGGAATGGAAAATAGGAAGCAATCTAAATGATTTTACATAGCAACCTTTTGAATAAAAATTACATTAGTTAAGTGAATTATTGTTTCTCACAGTACTGGGTGTTGACAACAATGGGAATTCTCAAATTCAGTACTGAAAAAATGATAGATATTAGAAGGTTGATTTCTTAATAGAGAAATGAATGAAACCAAATAGGCAAAAGGAGGCTAGAATATCATGTAGCACTGAATTAGAGTTGGAGATATTAGTAGGACTCAGGTTTAACAGATAAGAAGGGATATATTTAGAAGGGATAAATGTTGTAATATGAGCGGCGGGGCTGTGTCCCGCCACCCGGCTAGCTTTACCAGAAATAATTACATGGAAACTGTATTCTTTTAAACACTGCCTGGCCCATAAGTTCCAGCCTCTTATTGGCTAGCTTTTACATATTGATCTAATCCATTTCTAATAATCTGTGTAGCCCACGAGGTGGCTTACCCAGGAAGATCTTAACCTGTGTCTGTCTGGAGTGGGAGAATCATGGAGACTCTGACTAGGCTTCTTTCTCCCAGCATTCTGTTCTGTCTACTTCGCCTACCTAATTTTCTGTCCTATTAACCAAGGAGTTACTAAACTCTTAGGAGTTAAATTTCAGTTCTTCACTGTGGAACATATTAATATCTCATGCTCAAATCATGATAAAAGAAGAAAATAGAAAACTGTAGTGGAGGAATATGGCAGAAAATATGTTAGTAAAAATATCAAGCTCACCTATGTTATATAAGATAGATACATTGAATCCTGTACCACTAGCTGATTTTACCCAGTGCTGCAACACTTCAGGCAAGTAACAGTATTATTTCTCCATGGAAATTTGAATCACAGCATCCTTTCCTCAAGGAGGCACAGTTCCTTTTGGTAGACAATTAATGTTTCAAAATATATATGCACTAGTAGTGTTATAACTTCCAGGTAAAAACAGAAGTGTAGAAATTAGCTTGATTTGGGAAATAACCAGGATAGCTAGAGGGTAAAACAATTATATTTTATTTATTAAAAGGGGAAAACTCAGAAAACAAGAATGAGAAGTCAAAGCTCAACTGTACCCTGTGGGAATCACATAGAGGGCACCTGGGCTGTGGACCTGTTTTTCTCCTGGTCCCAGAAAGCCACACCTTAACTTGAATTCACCTCTTAAAGATAATAAAAATAAGACTAACAAAGATTCCCCATCACAGAAGCAGTTAGTAGTATATTTAAGGTCTAAACTACACATATTCACATCAGTAATCTACAGATGTACCTATGTATGTATGTATCCATCTATATATGTATCCATTTATATATGTATCCATCTATATCATCTATCTAATACTTGCCTGTATATATTTATCATCTACATTTACATATGCTTATCAATTGAAATTCTATTAGATCATTCTCCTCTAGTGATTGTGAAAAAAAGGTTCATAATGTAGATAAGTAATATTTATAAAACAAATGGAATGAATATTCACAAAGATGATCATAAAGATCAAAAATATTGATGTATTATCATGTTACATGAACACAAAGAGGCATAATGATTTAAGGCAAAATGATATTCTGTACCTACTTGGAAAAGGAAAATTTTCATATTGAAGAGTACTGATTATTCAAAATCTGGAGTTAAATAGAAAGTAGGACATTATCACTGCTAATTTTGGGCTTATATATGCACTATAATAATGTCTTCAGAAAATAAAGGCATCTGCTCTTGAAATTTGATTTTCTGTTTTGATAGCCCTTCTATAAATATAAATGAATTTTAGAACAAAATCTTTATTTAGTGCAGAGAGAATCATCTTTTCATATCTTATAACAGTTTTCTTCCAATGCATTCCATATTCTATATATCATAAGATGTGAAAGGTGCTTTTGAGTGGAGCAAAAAGATAAGCTAAAAGAATTTATCTTAAAAAAAACACATTAGTTTTTATTTCTTTGTCAAAAATCAGGTGTTTGTAGGTATGTGGGTTGATATCCAGGTCTTTGATTCAATTCCATTGGTCCTCCTGTCTGTTTTTATGCCAATACCCAGCTGTTTTCAGTACTGTAGCTCTGTAGTAGAGTTAGATGTCAGGGACTGTGGTGCCTCCAAAAGTTCCTTTATTGTACAGGATTTTTTTTGGCTACCCTTGGGTTTTTACTTTTCCATATGAAGTAGAGTATTGTTCTTTTGATGAATGTAAAAATTTTTTCTGGGACTTTGATAGGCATTGCATTACATCTGTAGATTGCTTTTGGTAAGATTGCCAAATGGAAAAAAGAAAGCTTATTCAACAAATGGTACTGGCATAACTGGATATCAACGTGTAGATAAATTAAAATAGATCCATATCTTTCACCATGCACAAAACTCAAATCCAAATGGATTAAAGACATCAACATAAAACCAACCACACTGAAACCCATAGAAAAGAAAGTAGAAATTACACTTGAATGCATTAGCACCAAAGACCCCTTCCTAAATACAACCGCAGTAGCACAGACACTGAGAGAAACAATTAATAAGGGGACCTCCTGAAACTAAGATGCTTCTGTAAAGCAAAAAAACCCACTCAAAGAAAAAAAAATCAGCAGCCTACACAATGTGAAAAGAACTTCATCAACCCCTCATTGGACAGAGTACTGATCTCCAAAACATGCAAAAAAACTCAAAAAACTAGTCATCAAAATTCTTAATGATCCAGTGAAAAATATGGTACAGACCTAGACAGAGAACTCTGAACAGATGAATCTTACATTACTGAAAGACACTTAAGAAAATGTTCAACATCGTCAGCCATTAGAGAAATGCAAATCAAAACAATTCTGTAATTCTTTCACCTGCCAGAATGACTAAAATCAAAAACACTGATAACAACTTATGCTGGAGAGGTGGTGGGGTGAAAGGAACATTCCTGCATTGCTGGAGGGAGTGTAAACTGGTACAGCCCCTTTAGATATCAGTAGGATGATTTTTCAGAAAATTAAGAAACAACCTACCTCAAGACCCAGCAGTATAACTTTTTGGTATATAGCCAAAGGATGCTCAATCATACCACAAGGACATGTGCTCAAATATGTTCTTAGCAGAACCTAGAAACAGCCTAAATGCCCCTCAAGCAAAGAATGGATAATGAAAATGTGGTACATTTACACAATGGAATACTACAAGTAAAAAAAAATAGTGGCATCCTGAAATTTGCAGGCAAATGGATGGATCTAGTAAACATCATATTGAGTGAGGGAACCCAGACCTAGAAAGACAAATATAGTATGTACTCACTCATAAGTAGCTTTTAGACATAAACTAAAGAAAAACTAACCTACAATTCACAATCCCAGAGAACCTAGACAACAATGAGGACCCTAAGAGAGAGATACATGGATCTAATCTACATGGGAAGTTGAAAAAGACACCATCTCCAGAGTAAATTGGGAGCATAGTTATCATGGGATGGAGTAGAACAGGAGGCCTCAGGAAGGGAGAAGAGAATAGAAAAATATATAGGTCAATAAGAACAATCAAAAATTAGTTTTATTTTATTTAAAAAATAAGGTTTGAAATAACATTTAATGTTGTTTTCATTTGCAATGGATTTTATTATTGACATACATGTTGTAGGTAAGTTCTTTGACTAGGAAAATAGAAGGCCTTTCCTAAATTTATACACTTGAGATATATACACATATTTATATATATATATGAATGTGCATTCCTATTGTCTTACATATTGAGAAGGTAGCTGTAGAGATCTGTTCTTGTGAAAACCAGGA
>NC_022029.1:7146442-7190589 GCF_000317375.1 Microtus ochrogaster
GTAGGTAAGTTCTTTGACTAGGTAAATAGAAGGCCTTTCCTAAATTTATACCCTAAATATTTATACACATATTTATATATATATATGAATGTGCATTCCTATTGTCTTACATATTGAGAAGGTAGCTGTAGAGATCTGTTCTTGTGAAAACCAGGAGCTATGTGGAACCAAGATTACAGTCATAATAAAATCACCTTTGGGAATAAATTACCATTCTTAACTTGCTATATCACTGACAAGATCTTTGATACAATCTTTTTCAGAAATTTTGCAAAGCCACGTCATCTTTCAGAAATTCATTATTCTCAGTCATACCTTTTCTGTGTACTTCTTTATTTTACCTCTCGAAGACACTAATGTTGGGAGGTAGTCACACAACGCATAACATCTTAGTTGTTGATAACGTAATGTGAAGCATAAAATGTGTTCCAGCGAGATAAAAGGTCTAATAAGAGAAATGAGTAACTGCAGATGCGGTACTCACAGAAATTGAAATTATCAGCAAACGCAGGAGACTACTTTGGAGAGAGAGAGAACAGACAGTGAAAACCCTGCCAGACATATTTTCTTACCTGTTTAATCAAAGCTCAAGTTCCCAAATCAGCTCGCAAAAGTCTAGTATGGAACTGGCAGGAGAGTAATCTCAGAGCCACTTACTGAGTTTACAGACTTTGTTTTGCAACTTGCTCTGGCTCACTTTCAGATGCATCATCAAACAAATCAGCACATTCGTGTTCTCTTAAATTCATGAAAGTGGAGATGGAATTTATATGATTGGAAACTTCACTTTATTCAGTTTTGCCCACCATGGTTACTCTAATATACCAAAAAGAAACCACTTTTTTTTTTTTTTGGTCTTGGTAAAATATTTCTAGTTGGATGCCTTAACATATTTACATCAGAAAGGTATACTTTAAAAACTGTTCCCACCAATAAATTTGATTCATTTTAGCTAACTGGCTATGCACTAGTAGAAAAGCTGGTGATGCTAAAGTTTCTAAAGAAATGTAAGTAAATGCAAAGTTTTCCTTAAATATCACTACCCATATGCATATATTTACTCTTAGGCATGCTGTAAAAATTGTAAAAGATGTGTGAATGAAAGTATATACTTTAGGTTTTGCATTTTCCTCTGAGAACTAGAGAAGATCAGAAGACAGATTTTGATCATTAAGAATTTTATTTTATGATGGAATAGTCAGCACAAATTCAACTTGGTAGATTACAGTTTACATGGATTATAGTTCTAGGTTCCACCAAAGCATTAATAAAGTAGTATTTTGAAGAGCTAATTTTGGTACAGAAATTATTGCTTATTTCTATGGATTTTTAGGTAACCAGATGAGGTATCCTTGTTATTTGGGTCAAGGTGAACCTTTGAATTATGGAGTTTGACTAATTATGGCAGAATTCTTGTACTACATAAAATGAGCTTCTGTGAGTTTAGCTAGTAGCTCAATCTTTGGAATGCTTCTTTTAGACACTAGAATATTTTTTATTTATTTTTAGAGAAAGAATTTGGACATAATTTAATGACATAACAAATCACTTAGGAATAATTACCTCGTAAGCAATTGGAAGTTCTCACCTGAAAACATGTTCAGTCAAAAATAAATTAACCATGATAACATGAATCTAGAAAAGTTATAAATAAATAGACAAAATAATTCCATCATGGAATTCCAAACTAGCAAACTCTACTTTTATTCATTAAATACAAAAATAAAGTAATATATTATTTAAAGCAAACACCTAAGTAACAAAGTTATTATGCAGAAAATCAAGTAACTAATAAAAAAATTTTTTTATTAGGAGATGATGCAAAAGAGGCAGATTTTTCTCCTGTGGAATAAACAGTCACGTCACTGATGTTAATTACTGTCTGTAGCAGTTTTTATGTTCTCTACAGTTTAATTTTATCTTAACCTTTAGTGATTTGATTTTTGAAAAAAAAATCCTGTAGCAAAAGAATGTATTTTCAAAGTCAATACTCACTGAATTCTCTATTACAGATATTGTCCAATTAAAGGTCCTATGGTCTCATAATCATTGATAAATGGGTCCCATTAGTTCAGGCTGTAGGATGACTTCTAGCCTCTCTCTATTTAGAATGAAATAGTGAGGTTGCAGCTCTCTTAGGAGAAGAGCTTCTTCCTGCTGATATGGCTCTTGTGTATATATGTGCTAATATCACCAAATACTTATGCTCTTAGAATAAACCTAACTCTTTCCAAAATTTCAAGAAAAAAGAAGCACCAGTGTGAAATCTTATGTCTTAGATATGTCAAACCCTGAGAAGAAGTCAGAGGTTTTGACAGCCTCTTAGGATCTTACACCTCTCAACTAGAGTCATTAGATTTTGGAAATCACTATTTATTGGCTTCTATAATTTACTTCCAGTTTTTCTCATTTTTAACAGTTTTTGTTAAATATGATGGTGTGGTCCTCTTTTTAATCATACATAAGCTAAAAAAATGGATAACATGAAATGAAATGTTTTTTCTAAGTTATCACCAAGTTAACTGCAATGAAGAAGAATTACAATGTAGAATTAGGTAAGACAAAATTGAAATAATACATTTTAATCAGTAAAAGCTAATAAATTGTCACCCATATCTGGACATTGAAATAGTATATATTTTGGGGGATACATAGTCTGCTTTTTCAGTGTTCATAAATGAGTAACTCAATTCCCAAAATATTGAAATATATATAACCATAATTTATCCATTTCTTTTACTGTTTTTCTTTATTCTTGATAATTATATACACATATATGTGTATATATATATACAATTAAATATAAATAGCATCCAATTCCTTCATATTACCTCCAAATGTTCCCTTCCAGCTTCATATCTGCTAATTTGTTTTTAGTTTTTTGTTTGCTGCTTCTTTTCCGTTTTTTTTTTTTTTTTTGACAAACCACTAAGTCTGCTTAGTGTTGACTTAGTGCATGCAGTGGAGCTTGAAAATCTGTCATTCAAAACACTTCCAGGGAAAAACGATTCTCCTTCTGTATGAGCTACAATAGCTTATAGCTCCTTAGTAAGGTGTAGGACATAGGAAGTAATTAGTTTCCATAGCTATAGTGGAATTTAAACAGCTTAAAATTGTTCAAGTTTTGTAGACGTCATTATCCATGTGACACCCTGAAATGTCAAAGGCAGCATTTCAAAGCACTCTTTCTATCCTCTGTTTTTTAGAATAGTTTCATCCTTCTCACCTACAATGTTCCCTGGACTTTTTAAAATTATAGGTGTTGAGCTTTGATTAAAATTATTTGTATATATCTGTAGTTTTTTTAAATAAGAATGACCCCAAAAGATCATATATAACAATGCTTAGTCTTAAAGAAATGTAACTGTTTGAAAGAACTAGAAGGAATAGGAGGTATGGCCTTGTTGGAGTTGGGTATGGCCCTTGCTAAACGAAGTGAGCCTCTGTGGGTCCACTAGGAGGTTTCAAGAGCCCGACAAACGCAGTCTCTTTCTCAGCTGATGGATCAAAATGTAGGTTGTCCTGCATTATCATTAGTGTCATTCAGGCAGCCATGCTCCCACAATGATGGTAATGGAATTTGTAAGCAAGTCTCAAATTAAATGATTCCTTTTATAAGACTTACCTTTATCATGGTATCTCTTTACAGAAATCAAAGAGTGAATAAGGCAAGGGCTAATCACCCACTCTCTTACTTTTAGCATGCTAATTTGGGTATTAACAATTACCTACTGAAAAAGAACTTTTACTACCAAAGCTGAGAGTTACCAAGGCCTCTGAGTAGAAACACAGGTATTTATCAAGCAATTTGACACTATGCTAATTAAGCAAAATAAAAATTTCAAGCTTTTCCCTAATGCCTATGATCTTCCAAAACAAGGCCTTTGATCAAGATTACAAGAAAAAGCATGAAATTCACTCATGTAAGCATGCTTAAATCCAATCAGTAGAGGTATGTCATATTTCACTGGTGGTGCACGTTGCCTGGGAATTCAATAATGGCAGCATGCAGGGTCAATGACAGAATAAAATCATTGCTGTCTTTTCTCCCCCTGTGAGCTGCATAACACCTCTAGCCAACAAGGAGGATATTTACCGATTGGTTTAAAATTGATTACTGTATGCCTGCAACCTAATATACTCATTTCTTTGAAGATATATGCTATTAGGTTGAATTAATTTTGTATCTTACTGATAACCAGTGTGAACAAAGGAGCTTAAAATGTCAATTTTTTTCTTTTATTTGTAGTGTTTTTATAGTACTCTTTTCATTTGGGTTTGAAATGCTTAAAAGATTCTTTCAATAACTTGCCAGTTTATAATTATTAACATAAAATATTCTCTCCCTGTTGAATTTAAAAGAATGAAAGTGGAAAGGCTAGATGTTTCAAATATCTGAAATGCATCTATAAAATAATTTTTCAATAAAAATTCATGTTTCCTATAATGTGCTCATGTTAAGGATGTTGAACATAGGATTTTTAGATATTTGCATTTTTGGGAGGTCCCACTATGTTTAGCTTAGTAGCCAAATTTAGATGCACATGCACACATACACACACACATGCAAATTTAGTGTTCAGTTTTCAGAAAAAAAGAAATGCTTTCATCTGCAACAACGTGTATAATTTGGAATAAAGCCATTGTAAATGAAATGAAATATGTGAGGAATGGACAAAACACATGTACTTCATTGCATCACTTACATATAATAACTAAAGATATAAGATATAAAGAGTAGAAAATAAATCATCAGGGACTGGTAAACCAGGAGTAGAAAATTGGAGAGATGATGGGTAAAGTATAAAAAAATGTTCATTTTGTATCCCAGAGGAAATACATTTTAGATACTATGTAGAATCTGATAAATGGCAAATAAACAGTTAATAAAACACATTATTTTGAACTTTAACAATTGCAAAGCACGTAGATGTTAAAAATTCTTATTATAGATGTGGTGTTATAATACATGTCAACAAGTTTGCTTGAGGACCTTCTCAATTATATCAAAACATCATGTTATATAGGAGAAATAGAGAAAGATTTATCAATTAAAAAATAATTTTAAGTGATCAGAGAAGAACAAAAGGGGAACAGATATACTTAACTTATATAGATTACATTACATTATTACACACTTTTATATCTATATTCCATGGATCCCAAGAAAGGACACTTCAGGGGAGAATATTAAATTACTGTTTAAAATATTGGTGATTTTATCCATATACCTGACAGTATTGCTGAGGATTCTTCTGTTCTATCTGAACAGAAATTTCTCCAGAGGAAAGAGGCAATGTTGGGAGCATGAGTTTCAGCTCCTGCTGAGCTAATCTTTGAGAAGGAGAGTTTCTCAGTTTATGGCTTTCATAATCACCCACCCATTGATCTAAACTTAAGTTCAAATATTTATTGTTCTAAGATCACAGGCCAACAGCTAATTGTCCAGCCTCTGAGCTATGGGTATCAGGACCCCTGTCATCTTAGTGCTGGTAACTCTGTCATGTCACTCAGACCTCCTAAGTTTGCTCTTCTTTAATTAATTTTCACCACTGCCACAGAAATTCATACCAACGCTGTCTCTTGGAGGTTCCTGCAAGTTCTTATCTCAGACTTGTTAGTTTACCTCTGATATTTCAGCTGTAAGCCTGGGATATTATGACCCTTGGCTCATTGGCTAACTGCACCGCTTAGAACACGCTCAGCTGCACTCACTGGTAATGTCAGGCTGAAAGCAGCAGTCTTACCTTTGCTTCTTCAACAAAAGCAGGCTCCTTGATCTTTGATAAATGAGGGAAGTTATGGAGCCAATGTTGCAACACTATCAGGAAGCACACCTTCTGCTGAGTTACTGTGATAAAATGCTACTTGAAGCCAGAGTGGGAATAATTTCAGGGAAAATAAGACTATTTGGAATACTATTTGGAATTCACCTAGACTTTTTTTCTTTTTAAAAATAGTATTTGTTTTACTTTGTATACTTCTAAAATAAAAACCAAAGGCATTACATGCCCCTTCTTTTTGTTTCCTCGCTCCTAGGTCCCGGCCCTGAAACACTTTTCATGTTCTTGCTCACTGAGATTTTTGGTCCCTGAAGTCAACATCAGGAACAGAAGCCATTACATCTGTTGTGCATGAAGATGTAATGGTCTTTGGAGCTAGACTACAGCATTCAAAGTAGTTGGAATGTTAAAACTAAAATGTGGCTGGTGTTCTAAAGAAGAAATGCTTAGCTGGGAACTCCCTAGTTCAGGCCTAAAGGAATGAAAAAAATAGTTCTAACTGTCCTTAGAGAGTTGTGTTATATTGTCTTGATGGTTTTTGGGACTAATTGAGTCCTGGCCTTCAGCTGCTCTTCCCTGCTAGAACCTTCTAATTGAAGTTACTAGAAGCTGTGCCTAACTTAGAGTATCAGAGGATGGGATTTTCACCTGTTGGCCATTGACTGTAGGGTATTTAAGCCTCCATGATGCTATTAAAGAAGGAATTTTGTACCAGCGATTGGAGGTCCGTGTGTCGGTCTGTCTCTGCGTGTGTTTCCTCAACCTCCAGCCCCTTGCCCAAAGCTCGCGAACTGGATTCTAGCGCATAGAGCACAGACGGGGCCCGTGGTGTGCGGCAGATGGTTCGAACTATTCAATGATCTTCCAAAAGCATGAATAAGTGTGATAATATATATATCATTTTATGTGAAATTTAATTGTTAATAGTGCTTAACATACCTACCTTCTAAAAATATTTAGCAAATAACACAATGCCAAACTCTAAATGCCTCAATTTGAAGACATTGCATTTCAGACAAAAAAAACAGGAACAAAAGCAAATTTCAAAAGTAGTACTAAGAAATGATGTGAATTAGCAGAGATATGAGATATTAGTACCTAATAACGTACTTCTAGTATCCAATAATTCCATATCTCACAGAAGATCCTCAGTGAAACATTTATTTATTTATTTATTTATTTATTTATTTATTTATTTATTTATTTGTTGGCATAGGAGAAAGTGTTGAAAGTTAAATATATAAATAGCAGACAGTGAGATGGTACAAAAAGAAAGCTATTTTAGAATGTGCTCTTGAAAAGAAAAAAAATAAATTAAAATAAGTGTGCATACTGGATCTGTGAATACTTTGATTATACACATTAAAATGTAAATTCTGCATAAAATATTTAGTGTCTCTAATAATGAGTGCCTAAGTTGACATTTTCTTCTTAAATGCAACTTCTTTAGTAAGCAAATTAATTTCCTTTTTATTAACCATTTATGAAATGTGAAATCTCCATAAAGTATGTATGACACTTAATGATTTGTCTAAATTGCCTGAGTCTAATGTACATTCAAACTACAACTTTCTTTGATAGAAACTTAAAGCATTGTAGAGTGTAGAAACTTTGTAAATTAATAAGAATGTGTTTTATGGTTATTTGTAAACAATTAGATGCTATAGTCTTATATGAATGTATGATTCGATAAAGGACAAAAGTAAATGACTGTCAAATAATAGATGGAGCAGTTTATTTGCAAACACCTTTTGATGGATACTTAGTTGAGCTGTAATGTATATTATGACTGTGTAATAAGTAACATTTTTAGTATGATTAATAGGAAAATGTCAGTTTATATGTGTTATGAGTTTGAGGAGATTCTTCATAAGCTAGGAAGAGAAAAAACTAAACAATATTCCTACCCAGGTATTAATTCTATAATCCACAGAAATCACTGGCATGGAAATGTATCTACTGCAATAGTAGTCACCATATGTTGAGAGCAACTAATGACTCTGTTTTAATTAAGGCCAATTCAATAGGATGCATTTGACGCCTGTTACCACAAATATGAAACCATCTACTCATGACATGTGATCTCATATACTCTAGAGAGAAATCACAGCCATTTTTCTAAATAGCTCTCTTACTATACCTTCTAATTATTCTAAAACACTCATCCTTATAATGAAAGATAGATTTCACTCTTACCTCACCTCAAAAAACTTCTTTTTGCAGAAGATGATCTACAGAGATCCACCACTGGTCAAACTGTAAAATAAATGGGCTAAGGTTCTAATCCCAATAAATGTATCTACATCATAAGCTCTGCACCTAACACTAGTGGATATCATGGGAGAAGGGGTAAAAAGATTGTAAAAGCAAGAACATCAAGATACATGCTATAAGACAGATTCTTCTTAACATGATAGGGAGGCTGCTCCCTTTAAATCTAAACAATATGGCTGCCTGAACAACACATACATGAACAAATTACCAGTTGACAGGTGAACATGGATTAAAGAAATTTCACAAGGTCACACTTCTAGATGAACACTTACTAGCTATTAAAGGCTGCCAAGAGATGAAAGATTCCTCCTTTCCAGAAACTAGCTCACTTTAAGTTATTGCATCCCAAGTGGTCAGCCCTAAACATATGTACATATGAGCTAAAGCAGTAAACAGATTTGGTAAGTTCTCTGTGTGTATATTATTAAAAAATAATATTTATTTGTAAATATTATTATGAAAGATGGTAATGAATCCCAGTGGGGATGGAAGACTTAAACAAGAGATAAGGATGAGAGAAATTATATATGTCTGTAAGTATATACATGTATTTATTAAATTATATATATGTAATGTATTATAAGGAGGGCTGCTTGTTCGTTTCTGGCTGCTCAGCCCCAAAATAATCACACAGAAACTATATTATTTAAATCACTGCTTGACCCATTAGCTCTAGCTTCTAATTGTCTAACTCTTACATCTTAATTTAACCCATTTCTATTAATTTGTGTATATCCATACAATACACAGATTATCTGCTAAAGTTCCATCTGAGTCTGGTGGGGCTACATGGCTTCTCTCTGACTCTGCCCTTCTTTCTCCCAGTATTCAGCTTAGTTTTCTCCACCTAGCTCTTCTCCCCCATAGCTCTGCTATAGGCCAAAAGCAGTTCCTTTATTTATCAATGGTATCCAAGCATAAAGAGGGAAATCCCACGTCAGTAATGCTTCTTGTATTTGAAAGTATACACTACTCATGTGGACTAGTAGTAATCTAAACTACTATGAGTGTGCTGTCAAGCGCTGTCACATATTCATCTACTATTGAGTTTAAAAAGATTAAATTTAATCAAAGTGAACAATCACCATTAGAATATTTATGGATTTGCTGGAGGAATTGCTCATTCTATAAACTATCTACCTTATCAGCACAAAAAGCAGAACTTGGATTTTTAGAACTTATTAAAAAAGTTTAGCTTGGTGGCACACACCAATGCAGCTGTTAGGGAGAAAGTAGAAAAAGGAAGGTCCATTTTTATAGCTATTTACCAGTCAGTTTTCTCAACGGGTGAATTCCAGGCCCAAAATTGACCTCTGATCATAGACCCATAGTCATGCATGCACAATTACACATCTATGTGCACATGTATAAGCATGTTCAAATGCATATATACTCTCACACATCTCTGTCAAATAAAAAAATATGAGTCTTGCTACATGCTATAAAATTAAAAAATAGATGATCAAAAATATACTAGCCATAACATCATCATCTTCGAGCTGAACAATCATCTCAGTAATATTTTGGTTTTGAGTTTGCAGCAAAGAAGAGACATTTCTGAATCATGTGCAAAAATATTTTCCAAACCCTGATACAAGGGTTTCTAATTCTATTACGTAGAATTTTAAGAAAGTCATGTTCTGAAATATTAATCAGTTGGGTATTAGAAACACTTATTGATAAAATGTCAAAAGTAAAAATATGGAAAACCATTGTGAAAGAGTTGATATTTGAAAAAAATGGAATCAAAGCATGTCTTCAGCTAATTTTTATTCCTCAAATAAAATGGTTTAATTATATTTTGTACAATTTAATAACAGAATAATAGCTATCGTTGTCTGAGAAAACTAAACTCTGAGAACATGGAAATACAAAAATTACATAAGTGCTTTTTATATAAGAGAGATGTGTTTGCATGCACACATGTTTGTGCTTATTTATGTGTGTGTGTGTGTGTGTGTGTGTGTGTGTGTAGTACAAAAGAAATTATGACACTTTTACCGACAACACTACTCAAAAGAGATATAGACCAACAACACTTACAGGGAAAAACATGAAAACCATCTTTTCAAGTTGTTGGTCATTCGAGCCCAAAAGCCTTCCAAATAGGTTGCTGTATCCAGTGGTTGCCGTTCTAGGTTGAATGTTAAATCTCTATTGCTGAAGAAGTTGTGTATTTTAGGAACAGGATTAGGAAGATCAGAAAGGATCTGACCTGAGAGATACGTTTCAAGCCACTGAAAGGTAAACAAATAATAATCTTACCAGCTGTGATACATGCACAAACCATGTGTATGAACCACAACAATGACTAATATGGTTGGATATTCCTAAAGGTGCAATAGTGGACCTTGTATTTTGGCAGCTCTCTAATAGAATGTATATGTATACCTCTATATGTATACAAAATGTATATGACACCTAGTACTTGAAGACCACTAAAATACCTGGATTTATTGAGGATATTGACCTAAGAGGAGAAGCAAATCTCTTACCAAACAAGCACAATTTCTAACTGCAGTCTAATACTTATGTTTATACTCAGAGAAAAGTTTAACATTTAGTCCTCATTAAGGAAGGCTCTCTTTTTTTTCAGATTAAGAGCACTTCAAGCATCACAACTTATCAATTTATCAAAATACAAATAAAGCTTGATCATGGTGTGGTCAGACACAATGGCTATATCTACAGTCCAACTCTTGCACACAAACTCGAGGATCAAGGAAGAAGTGACAGAAAAATTGGAAGAGCCAGAGGATAATGAAGTCTGTGGGAGATACTGTAACCTAAAGTACAGGAAAGCTACACCCATGATACCTCAAGAACATTGCTACCTAAATGGTCCTGAGCAATGACAACACCAAACTATGTGCTTTGATGAAAAATGAATCTCACAGGCCCCCATACCTACACAAAGAATGATAGGCAACTCAGGACCCTTGAAAGACAGATAATTTGTCTTTCCCAGGGACCAGCCTCATAACTGATTATCTGATTCCAAGTGTTCAGCGCCAAAATTATATGTATACATGCAGTGCTAAATGAACTTATCAGATGATCTTTATGTATCTAATATTTATATATCTATGTAATCAAAACATTTACAGAAGAATACCCATGGATTTCAGAGGGAATGTAGCATGTACTTGGAGTGGAAAGTAGGGGAGAAGTATATGGTATTTTTTTTACTATAAAAAACATGTAGTAAATAAACAAAAAATAAATATTTTTTTTTATTATATATACAGTTTCT
The DNA here is from genome assembly GCF_000317375.1 of Microtus ochrogaster. Classification (NCBI taxonomy): domain Eukaryota; kingdom Metazoa; phylum Chordata; class Mammalia; order Rodentia; family Cricetidae; genus Microtus; species Microtus ochrogaster. Next base: position 7,157,753 of record NC_022029.1, read on the forward strand.
ACTGCTTCTATGAGCATGGGGTTGATGCCATACACTTGAGCACTGGGTATCTACCACTATCCAAAATCTTAAAAGGAATAATTTACCCTCTTACAGAAACTATCAACTACAAATAGCTCTTCACAAAATTTAAACACAAAGAGAATACTACTAAACAAAATAAGATACAAAATATCATTACTAATAAACGTGAAGTGACATGAAAAACAGTAAAATCATGATCATATTTCAGAAACAATAATCCAAAATCTTGAAAGTAAGTAGGGAACAATGACTTATGTACAATAATTCGAAATAGAACCAGGTGCTGGTGGTGCACACCTTGAATCCCAGCACTAAGGATGCAGAGGCAGGCAGATCTCTGTGAGTTGGAGGTCAGCCTGGTCTACAAAGCTAGCTTCATCACAGGCTTAAAATCTACAGAGAAACCCAGTCTTTAAAAAACAAAAAGCAAAAAAAGCACTACTCATACATTAACAAAAAATTAATAAAAATATGTAAAATATACACCATAGAATAATTTTCTCCTATCAATTATAACAAATGGATGTAACAATAAATATTATATCATGTAGAAATCAGTTAAATGCATAGGTACTGATACTACATATTCCTTCTTTTATGTAGATGCTGAAATAGTCATCAGATTGTAAAATAACGATTACTGGAGCCTGAGAAAGATGAGGGTATACTGAGTGTTCAAATAGAAAGTACATACAAAAAAGAAGCAATAATTTCTCTTAGTCTACACGGCAGTGATGGTCTCTGTTTATCAATTGCCTAGTATATGTTGTGTGAATAATTAGAAGACAGCTTCTGAAAGCCTCTGAACACAAAGTAAGGATAAGGACATGGAAATATTCATAATTTTGAGTTTTGCAATATATATTTTAACACTTGTATTAAAATTTCACTTTTTATTATCAATTAAAATAATTATAATTCATAGTTATGATAGTATATAACTTTTGAATAGAACATTTAAGCAGTGAATTAGAATTTCCAGAAAACCATCCTTGAGGAGAATTATGCTTTCTTTTATTACTGAGACTTACTCCATACTGTCTCCCTCCATATGCTAGTACAGTTAACAGCTAGTTAAAAGCAGCAGAACTCATTAGGATGGGCATAGATCTTTGTGCTCAGGATCATTTAATTTATAAGTGTTCTATTATCATATTTCAAACACACAATGATTTTAATTAAGTTTGCTTATAAGAGCATAAATGTGGTCTATTAATGAGATCTTGAACACATTTCCAATGGCTATTATTAATAATATTGCCAATACTATTGAAGAACACCAGATTTAATTTATATTATCAACAGGCTAATACCATTCTATTGATTAAAGTATGTGGCTTTTCTTTTCATTCTGTGAATTTCTACTCCAATCTATTACCACCCTTTTCTTCAAACCAATTCTCCAAAAGAGAACAAATGAATATAATAAGAGAAATAATTCACTCAATAAATCACTCAATAAATCAGTGATCAGCACAGAAGTGAAAGGTCCAGACAGGATAGAAATGGAGAAAGATATGGTGTCTGCCTTACTAGTGGAGAACTGCACTTATTCTCATGATATAATTTTTCTATCACTTATAAAACTATACAATCATAAAAGTTTTATCAACTTTTTCAAGAAAACTTTTGATGAAAGCAAAATAGCAATAAATAAATCTCTTGCTGCAACTGAAGTTTTACCAGCACATCTTAACAGCCATGTGCATAAATCAACTTTAACTCAGTAAACATTAAAACAAAAATAGTTTTCAAACTCTAATAGATCACATCTCTATGCCAATTTCCAAGCCTTAGTGCCATGGGTATACTCAGATGGTAGCTTTCGATTTGTTTAATCATGTCAGACCATGATTCCAGTGTTTGTTTATTTTGGTGTCTTACCCTTGCTTCTATTTATCTACAAACAGCACTCAGTTCTGTTTGGTTTTTATTTATTTATTTATTTATTTTTATTTTGGTTGGTTTGTTGGTTGTTTTGTTTTGACTTGATTCTTGGGAATAAAATATGCAAAGGCTCAGAGGAATAGTCTTTATCTTACTGCATGAAGTCATTAATAGTTTTGCTATAGAAGAATAACTGCAATCATAGATTCTATGAATAATGCTGTGCATACTAATTACAGCATTGCAGAGATGTTTAATTAACTTTAGTGCTCTGACAAGTCACAATATTTTCCACACTGTCATTCCAACTTCTGACTATCTTACAATCATCTTTCTTTGCAAAACATACCACCTATTCCAATTATCACCACCACTAACACTTTCATGGCTAACATCAGCACCATAATTTTTCTCAAAGAAATTGTTTTCTTAAAATCAGACTAAATTGGAATGATTAGAATGTTTTCATTGAAGCAAAACATTTCAGTTCTTTCAGAGATCTCTGACCTCAGCCTCTCCTATCTACTTTGTTTTGTTCCTTTCAACCCTAAAAAAAAGGGTATTAGGTACATTTATAGGTCAATAATATCTCCTCACTTGTAATACCTTGCTTCTAAGATGTTTTTTTAAATACTTCTCCCAGTTTTATGTACTGAGAAACATTTTCATGTATAAACTTTAATGTCAAACAAAACATTTTGTTGCTATAATGATTTATAAGGAAGAATATATCAAACAATATCCTAAAATATAATTCTATTGAACTCCAATTTTAGCTTTTAGAAAATCTTTTTATTTTATATATTTTCATTAGTTTTCTTACTCCAATAATTTTAAAGTCTGATTGTTTGAAAAATATACAAAGGTATCTATGAGAGAGAACATTTTCCTTTTCAAAATTATTCAAAAATATTTGAAAAGATTAAATAACTGGCCCAGTGTACAATGAGCAGTGTGTATTCTAACAGAGAACTCAGTGAGATTTTCTTGTTGAAACAATTTATGGTAGTAAGTTGAAATTTTTAACATAGCCCTCAAGGGATAATAAATTTCTCAAATCAGTAGGATTTCTTGGAGAGTGTATTTTAATAACCCTCCTACAAATGAAAGTGGCAAACTAAAAACATGTTAACGCACAGAAAATCGGAAAGAATGAAACCTTTATTTAGACAAAATTATTTGTGTCCTTAAGTATTTGTAACCCAAGGCCATAAAGGAATTTCTTGTTTTAGAATATGACTTTTCTATCAAGATTATTCTTATAACTGATGCTTTTAATGAGTTTGAACCATAAAAATGACAAAAATGTTTATTTTGAAAAATCCAGTTTTTCTTATGAAAAATATTATTATCATGTGAAACCTAATGAAGTCTTCATAATATAATAAGAACATGTACATTCTAAACTTTGATTAAAATTAAATAATTTCTTGGGACAAATAATAACTATGTTAAGCATGGGTGTGAGGAAGTCCAGTATATTCCTGTGAGCTTCCATAGAAAATAATATCCTAGGCATTGTGGGTCAAAACTTAGAGTCTTGTGATACATTTCATGATAGTTTTGTCCTTGTAAAATGTTTACAAGCTTCTCCAATATTTTTTTGTTTTTTAAAATATTTTAATTCTTGTGTGCTAATTGTACAAAATAGTAGATAATTTATCAGTTACATTATCATTCTCAAGATTTCATCTTAATTTACTAGCCACATTTGTGTCCCATTTTAAAGAACTATCACCAATGATTCCAATATAGCCTTTATACTTGAAATAAACATATTAAAATTCATTATATTGATTACTGATTTTTGTGATATTTAGATAAGAAAATAGTAGCAAAAAAGAAACCACTGGCCATGTCTTGGTGTAAAAAGTATAAATTTCTTCAAAAAAATATTTGCAAATCAAATTCTACAACACAGTAAAGAACATACACTCTAATCAAGCAGAATTTATTCAAAGAGAAGCATCACACAGATAGAAACCAAGTTCAGAAATCACACAATTCTCTCCATAGATGTGGAAAAGGCCTAAAACTTCTACAATCTTTCCCTCTAACATCCTCTAGGATCTCAACATAGAAAGATCATGCCTACACTGCTAGGGAAGTGAGACTCAGCTTAGACAATGTCGATTTGAAGGGAAAACATTTTAGGAACGTTTCAATTGAACTATTTTCCTGAAAACACACTCAAGTCTTTCCACAACAATGAAGATGGGGATTTGACATGTCTTTGCATAGAAATGGAGAATTTCTAGAAAACCACAATGTGGGAGACACTGCTTCAGTCATCTTTTGAGAATTCAGTATCTGACTTTTATAACTGAGTTTCAGGAAAACCATTCTGCTTTTTTCTCTAAATACCTTCAGTTTGAGTGTTTCTAATAAACGACTATGGAATGGATATTGATCTAAGGTGTTTGAATGACATCAGCATATAAACATCTAAAAGCATTAATGTTATTGTAACTATGTTATAAATATTATTGTCATCAAGTGAAATCATAATAGCTATCATCAGGGATCTATTAAAGAATAACTCTATGACCTGAACTAGGATCATCACCAGAATCTGACGAATTGCTTCAAACGTATTTTTGTGGATTCTTTTAAATACTTTCCAGTGAGAGAGTGAAACCTAATGATTCTCAACACTTCACAATCATAGTTTATGTACAAAATGATGATATACTGAAGGACTGATGTTCTAAACAGTGCATATACCATAAGTTTCCAAATCAATGAACTCTGAGCCATCTGAAATCATTTCATGTTGGGGATCCTTCCCCAACCTCCTTGGTTATGGATGATGCTTGGTAGTGCCGCAGAAATCAGGACACAGGGGATGCAGAATAGGAGATATAACTGCATACTTTATTGTGAAGCTAGTGTTCCTTTTATAATACTCAAATCACAATTCAAACAAGGTTTCCATAATACATGAATAGTTTCATAGACTAGTCACTTGGTTGTGACTAATTTCGAGAGCTTCGCGCCCTAGCTAATCTAAACAAAAACCTCGGTGTTATGGGAAAAACTCTTGTAATATAATATGTAAAAATACCTCATCCAAAGACAAACCACAACCTAATCAGAGCCTTTGAACTACAGTGCACATCTGTGTTCTCAAGGACTGACCATTGGCAAGGCACTCTATTGATGGGAGAGGTTTGCCTCCTCCCAACTTGGTTTGCCAAGCCTATCAGCAAGAATGCTACCTCAAGTCTCCCTTGCACAGAGTTTCTATGCAGTTCAAAACCAGCCCTCTACAATTTCATTTCACCTCTCCACTTGGAAAATCTATCTCTCTGCATAGTCTTTCCTTATGTTCTGTTATCATTACCTTTTCTTGAGCAGAGAATCTTTAGTTAGTAAATATCTTTATAGTTTCTCTTTCCCCTTCAAGTTAGTGAACCACTGTCTGTAATAACAAAGATGCAAATTGCAATCAAGAAGTCATACAGACTTCAAATAAATTTAAATGTCTTGAGTTATAAACTACAGACAACTGTAAACCTTTATTTTACATATGTTAAAATTAATTTCTATCTATGATTAATTATTGTAGGTTAATTTAGGGTGTGTGTTTTTATTTCTACATGCATTGACAAAACTGAGATTTAAAATGTGTTTATTAAATTTTTGTCTATTTTGAATAATTAATTGTAAGGAAGAACAGAAATAGAGATGATCATGGAAAGGAAAAGGGGAGAAAATGAATGATATAAGATTTAAGAGTGTTTTTCAAAAAAATTGCAAATTCTGTGTAAATGTTATAGAATAGGAACAAGTTATTTTATAAACATGAAGACAGTTTCACATTTAGTATTAGGTATTAACATGTTAAGTTTGAAAATACTATGAATGTTTTTCTGCAAAATCACACTTTATTTGAAGTTGCTTCAACAGCTCACCTAAATAATACACGCCATGCCATTGATCTTGCTTGCTCACTAGAACCTGATTTAAAAATTTTCTACAGCTGTGGATACTAAACAGTTTGTCATAGGTAGGTCATAGAGAAATTATGCTGGAGCTGAGCTCAAGGATTCCTCTATATCTGCTAACATTCATGTTACAAGAAAGAATTATCGTTTGAGGCTGCTGAGGGAGAAAAAGCATAGACTATCTTCAACAGCTGTGAACCTGAAGCCTGTGAGCTATAATTATGAAATAAGAGTAAAAATGTATCTTCTGATTTAACAGTGGCACAACTGTTTACCTATTAGATTGGAAGTCTGTTCTACATGCAATGGAGCCTCATGGTTGATTCTTTACACCTGATCAAGAGCCATTGACAAAAATGATCAGAGGCCTTATAAAGGAGTTCATCATTATTCTTTTACTAAGCAATCAGGTTGTCAAACTACCTCCTAATTGCTAATGTTTATACCTATAAAATTGGTGTTACATCTAGTTGTCATAGGAGAAATTTTTTGTATTGTAGCGGGTGAATCTTAATTCTGAATTTTTAACTGGACAAAGTATCAAGACTACCTATTGGTAGTCAAGCCTCAATACAGTCAGCTCCTATTTGATTATAGAAGAATATTCATCAGTATGGCTATAGGATAGGATCATTTCAGGTTCCCTATCCTCAGCTGCCCCAGGAACTAACTGGGGACCTCGCCTTAAGAAGGAATGGGAAGGAATGGGACGAACTTAAGTGTCCAGGATGAGTAAATGTGCAATGAAAAGATGTTTTCTGGACATGACAATTGCACTCAACAATTCAATGGAGTCATAGTTAGCCACCCAAAATTATATTCATCAACACTTTCTCATGAATAAGAGAGGAGACCAGCAACCTCAACCCTTCTAGAAGTATTGGTAATTCATGTTTCCTAAGTGGTAGGGTATAACTTTTAAGGTATGCAGTAACAGATTAAATAGCCTTGTTCTCCTTTAAAAAACTTCATACCAAACTCAGGCAAAAACACTTGATTGCATGCAAACAAGAAGACAAGAAAATAGGAGGTGGATTTCTTGAGTAGAAAGATCACAAATCACCTATTCTTGATAAGGTGTATAGAACAGTGTGAGAGAAAGGAATTCAGAGGCCCAATATTACAAAAAATCCACTGGGAAAACTCTCAAATAAAAATAACAGGAAACAAGAGAAAGAGACTAACAAGCAAGCCATTCCTGAATTCTTCAAATTAAACTCTCACAGATATGCTAAAGCTTTAGAATACCATTATTTATTCAATGAATCTAAAATAAGATACCAGTAGATGAAAAAATCAAGAAAAACGAAACGGCATAAATTAACATAGTAAGGAATAAGAATCATAGAAATGATACCACTGTGAGTGTGCAGGTACCAGGTACACAGCATCAGTATTTAATTCTATGTATTTTATTTCACATGTCTCAACATCCTTCCATGTTGACCATACACCATTGTGAAAAATAAAGGAGAATTCTAAGCTGGAAGACACAGTAGATACAATGTTTTGGACCACAAATTAATTGGAAAACTGTGGCAAGTAAAAATTACCTAAATTCATACATCTGATCTGCTAAATTTGTTCTAACTGTATTTCAGAAGAGATGCACAGAAATTCCTAATAAAGTCAGTGCAGTTGCCACCAATAGATTATTGAATAAAAGATGCTTTGACTGGCAGGTAAATACATTGATTCATAACACTCATCATTACTTTTCCACTGATTTATAACCTAATTGCTTCACATTATTTTTAACACAAACCTTAAGTTTTATCTGTACCACTTTTATCTTTAGTATAATCAAATATAGTTTAATAATAGAGCAGCATGAGCACAAAAAAGAATGTTTTCAAATTCAGTTTGAGTTGTTATTGATCTCAAAGCAATTATTTCTTGAGGAGAAATAATAAGTTGGGGAAAGTCGGGATACCTTTTTAGTTCCTTCTCCAATCTTTAATTTTCTTGGCCCCTCAGGGAGAAATTAATGAAAGTACATTTGTCTAATATGAATATGCACAAGGCTCTGCCTTCAATTTACAATGTTGAGAATCAAGAAACAAAAAATCACTGTCCTATGATGCTTTACTCTTAGCTTTTTGAGGGGCGCACCAACCAGCTCCCAAATAAATCACATAGAGAGGCTTATACTTAATTATGAATGTCCGGTCTTAGCTTGGCTTGTTTCTTGCCAGCTTTCTTAACTAATTATCCCATTTACCCTTTGCCTCTGGGTTTTTTTATTCCTCTATTTTTGTACAACTTCTTTTACTTTTTTCTTCATGACTTTCTGTGTAGCTGCATGGCTGGCCCCTGATGTACTCCTCTCCTTGTTTTCTTCATGACTTTCTGTGTAGCTGCATGGCTGGCCCCCGATGTACTCCTCTCCCTGTTTTCTCATTTTTCCTCTGTCCAGATTTCTTCTCCTATTTATACTCTCTACCTGCCATTTCCACCTATTCTTGCTCCTGCCTGGCTATTAATCATTCAGCTCTTTATTACGACCATCAGGTGTTTAAACCTGCAAATATTAATATCTTCACAGTTAATCAAATGTAGCATAAACCAAAGTGACATACCTGAAAATAATAATCCCCAACATAACATTGGCTTAATTGGGAAGTTTTGGTAAAGATCCACAAACTACCAAAAGGAATATATATTTTAGACCAATGGAAGATTTTATCAAGAAAATGATGTAGGGAAAATTGTTTTGTACAGACCATCTTATTTACATAAACTTATTAACTATGATTCATATAAAGTAATAGATGGTGGGGACAGGACATGAAAAAGCTGTAAGTACGGAGATGTATTCTGTGGCAACCTCAGATTTTCTTATAGATGTGCATTTCTGGGGAGTATAATCTCCAGCTACAGCAATTGCACTGACGTTGTTCAGTCCACTTGTGCTGAGCTCTTGCTTTAGGTCTGCTACTTCAAATCACAGACCAAGCAAGTAAGACAAAGATAGTAAAGGATGTCCACGCATTGAGTGTGTAGTGAAACAATGAAGGGATGCTATAGCGCAGTCTCCCCCCCCAAAAAGCTCTATGGTATACCCCAGGTGTTTGGGAACATCTGAGATATTTCATCTTGTTCTTCTGTCCCCCTCTCTTTACTAATGATAATTACCATTAAGATTGGGCAGCATTTTAGAATCTCTCAATGCGTTACTTAATGCTCATAATAGGCATTGCCTTTGACAGAGCTCCTAAATGAGTTATTGAATCTGGTCTTCTATGTCTTAAAAACTACAGTCTAACTCACCGAAGGAAAACAAAAAGGTAATACGGTATAGAGCATGTTAGGTTTTGATAAGAGTAAGGGAAGCCGGGCGGTGGTGACGCACGCCTTTAATCCCAGCACTCGGGAGGCAGAGGCAGGAGAATCTCTGCGAGTTCGAGACCAGCCTGGTCTACAGAGCTAGTTCCAGGACAGGCTCCAAAGCCACAGAGAAATCTGTCTCGAAAAAACCAAAGAAAAAAAAAAAAAAAAAGAATAAGGGAGAAAAGGATTAAGAAGGAAGAGGGGAGGCAAAACCCAACTACTTCAGTGTTTATGGACACCAGAGCTGACAGACCTCAAGGGGTGCAGCCGGAATCATGCAGGTGCATCAGCAGGACTGCATTCTTGACCCTACATTTGACCTTTTAAATGCTGGGCTTGATGGTCCAGTTCAGTGGGAGACTACATCTAGAGGAATGAAACAGGTTTTTCTTCCTGATTCATGGAGAAGTTATTTTCATTCATTTTAACCCCTGCTGGTTAAGATTCATGGGGTCATATGTGGAGTTTATTCCTTTTCACTGTTATAGAAAATGGAAAATGTATTTTTTAAACCAGACCTGGAATATCCTATAAATGATACCTATCACACTTTTACATTACTAAGTCTCTTTAGTATTCTAAGTTGTCACTTAAATAAAATTTCTCTTAAATTTACATGATTATATTCTAAAAGAAAAGAAGGAAGGTCGATAGCACTGTATGAAAACAAAATTAATATTGTCTATTATTATGTGAATAAGTTTAAAGCAGTCATGGGAAAAAAGTGCCTATTCTACAAATTATGAGTACCTGAATATTTGTAGGAAGAAGATTACAGCAAGTTCTTGACTTTATAATAAAAACACTTGATTTAAGTTCTGCTGTACTTGTAATTTTACTAACTAGTCTATTATTTGAAATGTAAAGAACCATTTGCAGTTATATTGACTTACATATAGTGGGGATGAACATTATTTTATTTTACCAAGTAATTCCTCATTATTATTTTAGCTTTTTAATATAAAGTATTTTTTCATGCAATGTATTTTGATTACAGTTGTTCCTCTCTCATATGAGATGTCGCAAATCTCTGCACCAATCCAACACCAGTCCTCTTTAGATCAATCTCTGCCTCTGTTTCCATTTCTCTCTTTGTGTTTCTGTTTGTTTGTCTTCCTTTTCTTTCTTTAAAAAGAGGCAAATAAAAAGTAGAATGAAACCAATCACACAAACCTAAAAATAAAAAAGAAAAAAGCATGAGAAACACATACACACTCAGAAATACCACAGTAACCACACAACAGCAGAAAATCAGAAACTATGATTTCAAGCAAAAGATCTGTCAGATAAAAGAAAATGACTAAACAATGCACTATAAGACAAAAAAAAATCCAAAAATACCTTTGAATTCATTTCATTTTTGCTACCTACTGCTAGCCATGGGGTCTCGCCTAGAGTGTGGTTTTTACACCCAGTGAGATTCTGTTATAGAAGACTCATTTTTCCTTTGCTGATGATTGACAGTTCAGTATAGCTTCCTGGTTAGCAATGAGACTCAAGTCTAAATCCTCTCCTAGTGCTGGAACCCTATCTGGTTCAGACATATGCAGAGCCTGGGCATGCTGCCTCAGTCTCTTTGAGTTCATTCATTCATCACTCCTATTGTGTCTGCAAGGCCTTGTTCCTTTGTTGTCTTCCATCTCAACTGATTTTTATGTTCTTTATGCCTCATCTTTTGAAACGTTCCCTAAGTCCTAAAAGGAGGAACTTAATGAAGAAATCCCCATTAAGTCTGAGTGTTCCATCATTTCTCACTCTCTCCATGTTTTCCAGTTGTGAGTCTCTGGTTAATTTCCCATGTACTGCAGGAGGAAGTTTCTTTGATGATTACTGAGTGAGACACAAGACACTTACGTATAAATGCAGTAGAATGTCACCACATGTCATTTTATTTCTGTGCTTCTTTAGCAAACAGTAATTTTAATTTTTTTCCATATGTCCCTACCCTATCTTGCCTCAGGTGCTTAGCCACCCCTGCTGTGTTAGGCATAAGTTTCTTCTCATGGCATGGGCATTGCATCCTTTCAGAAAAGGGGTGGTTATGCCACAACATCTGTGCCACTACTTCACCAGTTTATCAAGCAGGCAAGTCACCATAGTAGATCACAGTGTTTGTACCTGCGTGTGTGGTTATCTTCCTCCTCTCAGAGTATATAGAGTGTCTTTTAGTAACATGAACAACAATCAGTAAGGATGAATGCTCTTGCTAGCCACCAGCATGACTTCCTATGTTCAATGAGGTATGTAGATGCTCTCTTCAGCAATAGACCTTACCATCAGATTGTGGAGAACAACCATTAGCACTGGCAACACCCCGAGTCATTTGGAGGTTTCATGGGACCCATTGGCTAACAACTCAATTAGATGCAACCCACTCCTAGCACTGCAGGTTTTACTACTTGGGGTTTTGTTCCCCCTACTCTCTGGTACTTCCATTCAGACTTTCTTTTATTTCCTCCCTTATCACCCTCTTCCATCTTCCTCTGTTTAACCCTCTTATTCTAGTTCTCCCCCTCCCTCTCTCAATAAACACATTTTCTATTTCTCCTTCCTTTGCTCTACCCTAGTTTCTTGCTCAGTACTTAATCCTTGTGGTTTTACAGATTGGGCCATGACAATAAAAGCCTTAAAATCTAATAACTACGTACAAAAAAAAAAAAACCCACAATAATTATCTTTTAGGGTCTGGCTACCTCAAAGGATATTTTCTCAAGTTCCATCGACTTACCTGTGAATTCCATGATTGTTTTAAATATCTGGGTAATATTTTATTGTATATGTAGATACATCCTGCACCATTCATTTAGTATTATTTGTATGTATATGACTTCAGTACTGAGGACCTGGCAATTAGGGGATCCCTTCCTCAGAAACACTTTTTCTCCAGCTTTTAGTATTCCTTAGTTTTCTATAGTTCTTTGTGTAGGGCTAATGTCCTTGAAATGACGCCCTGTAATTTTAACAGGTCTACTTCTGCTTTACTTCTCATTTTTAAAATTTAAAAATTAACATGTGGCTCAATTAGAAAAATTATCAATAATAAATCCTTCATCACTAAATTCATAAATAGAAGGATTTCACTATCGACTAAATATGAAAAAATATTTTCTAATACAAATATATACTAATTTTCTTTATCTTACTTTTATATAAGGTATGTATAAACTTATATGTAGTTAGGGAGGCAGGGAAAACTAAACTGAATGCTGGGAGAAAAAAGGACGCAGTCAGAGACACCATGTAGCCCTGCTGGATACATACACTGGAACTTTAGCAGGTAAGCTACAGCTATGTGGCCATATACAGATTAATAGAATGGGTTAAATTCAGATGTAACAGTTAGCCAATTAGAACTAGAGTTAATGAACCAAGCAGTGATTTAAATAATATAGTTTCTGTTTGATTATTTCACGTCTGTGGTGCTGGCCAGGAAACAAACAAGTGGTCCCTTACAACAAACTGATGATACTGTAAGTAAGACACCCCAATTAAATATTTCCTTTAATAAAAGTAGCCATTATCATAGTGTCTCTTCACAGCAATGAAAGTTATAACTAAGAGAATAGGGAATAAGGGGAAGGAGAAGATAAAGGAGAGGGATGGCTTATAAGAGGAAATACAGTCAACAGCAATAACTATTTGAATTATAGTGTGCCTATTGAATATAGTATTACTTAAATGATAAAAAAAGACTCCATGGAATTGAAAGAAAATGGGGTGGGTGGTGTATATGGGAAGATTTGGTAAAAGGAAAATGAAGGGAGAAATATATTTATTTTATCATATCAAAATTTAAAAATGCTATACTCATAAAAAAAACTTGTAAAACCTAGCTTCAAAGCAAGAAATATTCTGAGTTTAAAGGTTTGCTATATGAATTGTTGAGATTTTCATTTGGAGCCAGACTACATATCCAAATTAAGCTAAATATATAAATATTTGACAATTGTATGTCAAAGTAAAATGGCCCACCTGTAAGCATTAAACGAACATGTAATAATAAAGAAAAAGTACATTTTATTTTGATGATTTTTTTACTAAATTTTAGTTAAAATTTCAGGATTCTAATAAAGTACACATTAAAATCCCTTTTGCATTATATGCCTTGATGAGCAAAATATGATATCATCAATGTTATCACCAAAATATAGAACACTTATTGAGCAGGGATGAGCCTCAGATGAACTTCTGAAAGCTGCAAATGTTCTATTTCTTGATATTACTGGTTTGTAGTTATACTTTGTTTCAAGAAAAGCTATCTACCTGTTCATTTTTGATTTCTTTACTGTTTTTGATATAAATTAAAATACTAGAATTTTATCTACTCTGCTATTTACTATCATATAGGAAAGATCACAGGCAAAATAAAATATTTGTAGATACATTTTGTATTTTTTAAATGCCACATGAGTAGAATTGTTCTATCCATAAGAAAATGAGCAAGTATATTAAGCTTAATTTCATGTTTAAAATTATTTTCACTTTTTTGTGTGAAAAACTTTATGCAATTTTATACAAGTTGTCAACTTTTTTACTCGTTTATCATCAAATATTTTTAGTATTTCTTTATTTGCAAGTTGTTCAAATTGCATGGAAGAAGCAAATACATAAAAACATAAATTATTGAAGCTAGGAACTGTCATGTCTCGAAATATCTTTCCTACCTCATTTGCATAGTCATTAGAGTAGTCAGTAAAAGTAATATTCAGATGCACAGTAAATTGTTACATATTCTTTCATTGTACTTACAGAGCTGTGCAATTCAACTTTTAAGGAAAAAAGAATATTTAAATCAATGTCCTAACATACTTATTACATAAGGCATAATAAATATACTGTATATATTGTTTTATATTATTAATAAGGTCTTTCTCTTTAATTATGACCTCTTTCTACATGAACAGCAAAAGATACACATAGATTTGCTGTTAAAAAAATGTTTCAGATTGTCAAGAACATGTTTCAAAAATTTAACATGCTAACCTCAACATCTGGCATCCAAAGACAAACAAAATTGAGCATACATACATGTATGATCATTTATAGACCATGCATACATACATTCACAAACACTATTTTGAAAAGGAACTAAAGATGTTGTACTTATTAGCTGGCTCAGCAACCAGGACATGAGAGTATGGGACAAAAGCCTTGAATGCCACAAGGGGTCAGGAAAGACCCTCCTCCTAACAGTGTTTCTCTGACTTCCACATGTATGGTCAAATTTGTTTAACTGCAAACACACACACATGCATACTATACACACACACATACAAACAGTATAATTATAATAAACAATAACTTAATGTCGTTCATTATAATTAATAAAAAGTGAGCATAAACTTAAAGATAGGTAGCACAAAGACACTGAAAATGGTTCTATGCCCCCTGTAGACCATTACTGACATATATACTCACACATACATACACATACATTGCTCATGGGGGGATTGCTGTCCCAGAGGGACTTTTTTCACTAACCTGAGTGGACATTTCCAGAATTAAGTGTAAACAATTCAGTGATATATTATCAATTTCCTCATTATTTAAAAAAAAAGTCCTGAGCATAGACTTTGAAATATTTTGTATTAATTTCATAACGAAAATATAACATAGTACATAATTATTTATTCTCTTGGTCATGTTCTGTCATACTTTCTATTCTAAATACTATGAAACTGCAGGCATACAGTACTTGATTAAACATTCAAGTATCTATATTCCCTTTTTTCACTTTTCAGACATTGAGAGAACTATCTGATTAAATTCATAAATAAAAAACAGCACATGGCCATTTCTCTCTGAGCAAAAAGGAGCAGAAAAATATCTTTCCTAAGGAAGATAAGAAAAGATAGAACTCATGGTGAAGACTGTTTAACCTTTTAAGTAGGTTCAGGTAGAGGTGCCATCTACAGCAAATACATATGGAAACAAAGATATTGCCTACTTGTGAATTAAATTATTTTAAATTTTCTAAGAAAGTGGTGCTCAAAGATTTTATAAGGTCTCTTAGAGTTCTGGATTTTAATTAGCTATTATTATTTTCAAAATTTAAATTGACAACACAAGTTTTTTCTTTCAATTTTCTGTTTTATGTTCTTTTTATCTGTTTCCACAACGTAGTAGAATGAGATGTTTTTATGGTAAACTTGAATAAACTATTTACTGGAAAATTAACTGTTCTTGGACATTGGAAAGATGGTTGGGTTCACAAGGGCCAGAACCACAGCTCCACACTGTTGTTCTAGGCATCCTGAAGATTTTCTATGATGTTAAGGTGTAATCTAATAGTTTTTTTGATGCAAAGGAAGAATTTGAGAACTAATAAGTATGAAGCATAAGGATGTGTGTTAAACATAGATTAAAAGAGAAAGCATTGAGGGGAAGAATAAGATTCATCCAAGAACAAGAGTATTGGCTTCTTTATTAAAGGCAATCCAAAAATTTTTGACAACCATTAATTTTTATTACTGCAAGTGTTTGTGTGTTCATGTATTTCTGTGTCTGTGTAGGTATATTTTTATATATGTATGTTCAGGACCTTGCAGAGGCCAGAAGAGGGTATCAGATTCTTTGTAGCTGGAGGTAAAGTTGCTGTGGAACTCTGCGTATCTTGCTTAGATTAGTAATCAGGTTCTCATCATAGAGCAGGAAGTACTTTAACTGCTGAGTCGTATCAGCATCTCCAAAGATACCTTTCAATATATATTTTAAGACAAAATGAGACATTCAGAGAAAGAATAAGAAATACTCAAGTGTGCATATGGGCTTTTCAAGAATTACAAGAATCCTTGAGAAACACTTACACACCCCTCTTTTCCACTTTGTTCTATAAGTAGGATTATAAGACACTTCCAGAGGTACCATAGAGGAAATTACAATCTGATACAATAAAGTGAGCAATCACTGATGTTATACAAGGAGGTGGGGACATAAACATTTACTTTAAAGGGAAAGTCTAGTGAGGTTTTCAGAAAATTATAGATTTTTGACTGGAAAAAGAACAAAACATTAAGCAAATGCCAAAGTTGTGCAATTCTTGTTTCTCAACTGGCAAGAAACTTTATCCAGACTCCAAGGTGAGCTCAGCTTTGCCATTTTAGTAAATAAGGTTTATAATTTCCCCTTTCTGTTGACAAAGGTTTCTGTCCTGTCTGGTCCTACAGCCATTCAGTCCCAAAGAAGCAAACAGAGGCTTACAATAATTATAAACTGGTTGGCCTATAAACTCGGGATTGTTATTAACTCTTATAACTTACATTAACCCATAATTCTTGTTTGTGTTAGTATGTGACTTCGTACCTTTTATCAGTGAGACAGTCTCATTTTTTGTCCAATGCATCTGGGTGACAACTACAGACTGGGACTTTAATCTTCCCAGAATTCTCCTGTTCTGGTCACCCCGCCTATACTTCCTGCCTGGCTACTGGCCAATCATCATTTTATTAAACCAGTACAAGTGACAAAACTTTACAGTGTACAAGACCATTGTTCCACAACACCTGTCCTTTTGTTCTCTATCACATTGTATTTTGTCCTGCTTCATATTAAATTCCCTGGGAGTAAAGATATACTGTCTAAATAGATGCAATTTTCATTGTCCAAATATAACAAGCAAAGAAGAATTAATAACTAAAATAATGGTACAGAAAGGTGCACCAAGGAATGATTAAGAGAGATTGCTGATCTTCCAGAGGACCCAATATAATTATCAGTATTATGTTGGAAAATTCCCAAGTACTTTAAATTACAGCCCTAATCTTCCCTCTGAAGGTAGAATACACATGAGAAAAGTATATACAGATCAATAATTACACATATTTTTAAAAATAAATGTAGTAATTCTCATTGGAGAACATAACTAATGATTTTTTTTGTTGGTAAGGAGCTGCATCTTTTTGCATTTTATGTTGTTTGTATCCACAGTGTTACCTGGGCACATGGATTACTTGCACTAGCTTGCCTCTGTAGAGTGTAATCTTTTTAAAATCATTTTCCAACCTCATTGATTTCAAATCAGGTATGAAGAGTTGGTAGGTCATTCCTCCAGATACTTAGGGTTTGCTGTGATTAGAGAGAAAGCTGTGGTTCTAATTAGAGTAACCTAGTAAGCATGTAAATATGACTCCCAACTGTATCTGATTGGGACCAAACAAAGCTACCTAAGACCTAAGAGCGGGAAGATTTTGGTCACTCAGTATACTGGGATCTTCTGTAGGTTATTCCATGTAACTCAAATCAGGCTTTTTGGGAATGTGTAGATGGCATATAGGTGGGATGGAAGGAAATCTCCTGCCTGGAATTTTTACAAGGTTATTCTCACACCTATGCCTGGGAAGAAACAAGCAGGAAATTATTTTGCACATATAAAACAATTTTCATTATGTTGTATTTATGTAAACAAAGAACTAATTAAAATTTCAGGTAAAATTAATTTATGCTTCTATAGCTTTATTTCTTTTATTTTCCCTTCAGGACGTTGTTTAACAATTTTTGGTTCCTGGAGTTTAGAGATAGTATTGGCTTTCTGGAATTATCTTTACTTTCAGTCATGTGAATATATGAGTATTTGTGTGTGGGTATATGCACATGAGTGAATATGCCCACAAAAGCCAGAAGCAGATGTCATATCCCTTGGAACTAGAGTTTTATAAAAGCTTGTGAGTCAAATGTGACTGTTATGAGTGGAATTGGCATCCTCAGAGCAGTATGCACACTTAACCATTTATCTATCACTCCAGCCCTCTGGAATATTCTTTATTATAAAAAAAATCTAAGGGTAATAATGTAGCTAATGGAACAGCGATGTGGGATTCCCCTCTGTATGCAGTGAAGATGTTTTATTACCATTGGTTAATAAAGAAGCTACATTGGCCTATGCCAGGGCAGAATAGAGTGGAAAAACTAAAATGAATGCTGGGAGAAAGAAGGTAGAGTCAGGCACAGGCAATGTGGCTGCCAACGGAGAAAGATGCTCTGTAGCCACCCAAGAAACAAGAGGCAACAAACCATGGGTCTCATTTTAAAATATAAAATAATAGAAATTGGTTAATTTGTGGTACAAGAGCTATTTAGAAATATGTCTGAACCATCAGCCAAATAGTGTTGTCATAAATACAGTTTTTATGTGATTATTCAGATCTGGGCAGCTGAGAAACAAAATACAGTGTCTGTTTACATAATGACACCCAATGTTCAATAACATATATCTACATAAAGCCTAAGAAAGCTTAGAAGGGGACTTCTAGATTCAGAAACATAAGAGTCAATTGGATATTCTTGGTAGCCACATTTTTTTTTTCAGATAGGTTCTGTTTGCTGGTGGCTAGCAGAGATACTGCTCCTGGTTCCTGTTGGTGGCAGAAAGGACCATGGCTCTTTTGTGAGGTCCTACTACTTACTGATCGCTTAAATACAGTTTATGAGCAGCAGGCAACAAGTTGTTTAATGACTGTAACATAGGCTTTCTGCTTCCCTGGAGCTGGAGCAGTTAACATGGCTCACAGAACTGGCAGTAAAAGTACTTCTAACATATTGAAAGATTGAGAAAGACAGAGTCAGCATCCACGGCTGCCACAACCACAGTGCTTATCTTTTTAAAGTTCTTGTCAGAAAAAGGATTTCAGATACATAATAAGACAGATTCAGACATTAAAACCTCTAAATGAGACAAACACAGTGAGTTTAAAAAAATGTATGTAGTTTTGGGAGAGAGAGGAAAAAGAGTATAGACAGTTATAAAAAAATAGTTTTTAAAAAGTAATACAAATTCTTCAAAGAAAGAGTAAAAATAATATAAAACAAATAAACCATGAAAAAATGGAAAGTATACAGATTGTCTGGATTATGTATATTATGTTTTTTTGAATATCAAGACTGTAAAGAGACAGTTGATTCTGGGGTCTGCTAAGATAAACCCACATATATATTTTAAAGTTATCTTGACTTCAAAGTTTGACTACAAGGATATGTTACTTTTAAAAAGAGGTTCTGATTTTGTTTCCACAAAAGTTGAGAACCTATGTGGTTTGATGAAACAAGATCCCCTGAAAGGTCTTCATAAACCCTAAAAATATTTCACCCAAAAAACAGCAGGAAGTTGTTTGGAGAAAACTATGCCCAAATTCCTAAAATAATTGTTTAAAAATATCTATTTTTATTTAAAAAGTGTTGTTTAGAAATAGTTAATTGTCACAGTCAAGGCCTTTCTAAAGCAAAAAATGTAATTTGGTATAGAAATGAATACCTTACATTGGTGTGGACTTTTGTTATTGACACAAATTTAAAGTCAATTTTGTTATATGTATATTTCTCCTCTTGTTTAAGATATTTTGTTTATACAGTTCATTTTAAAATATATAATTAAAAATTCCAGATAAATAAATAGTCACTTTAATAATCAAATTTGTAGTCATGTTAGTTAGGTTTTCTAAATATGAAGAGATTATGTTCAGCTAGATAATCTTCAACACTTAAAAGACATATGTAATATGGCATTTAAAATGCTTTAAGAACTTAGACTTTTCTCTACAGTGAGACTCGCTTGCTCTTCAGCACCAATTACTTCATAGAGTTTGATGAGCATTGAAGAAACTCGTTGTGGAATTTGTCTTCAATGTGAAAAGGTAACCATTTAGGCAAAAAACCGTACTTGCCTGGACTGATTGATTGTATGCTGTATTAACTGGACATAAAGGACCCACATAACAGTGATTGCTAAATTTCTCAAAAGACAGAATGGTTTTTCAGGCTTTCTCCTTTGTAAAAATGTCTGCCAGATAGTCTATAAAACTCAAAAGAAAGTGACGGACTAACTGCCAATATAGGTGAAGCAATCTTTCAAATTTCATGTTTTATGGAAAATTTTACCAGATGCTATCGTGCTGTAGGCTGAATATTGATGTCCCAATGTTACAAGAGAACTTTGGGTGACTATCCAGGCAGCTGGAGTTCTCTGTCAATTCTAGAGTTTGGGAAATTGCTTACAATGCACTTCCTATTTACTTATAATATTATACCCTTCTGGCATCTTTGATGGAGTTGAAGAGAAACAGGTATAGTTAGAGTTTTCCTTAGTTATGATGAAACTTAAAGTATTTATAAAACTTTAGATTCCAAAGAAGCATTGTAACTGTACCTTGCTTAGGTCCCATTTTGTTATATGCAATTTTATTGTTAAAATTAAAGCCTTTTTTTATTTAGATAGAAAAGTGGAGATGATGTGGGATTTCCCGTGTATGTGCAATAACTATATTTTGTTAACATTTGTTACTGAAGAAGCTAATTTGGCCAATGGCAAGGCAGAATAGAGTGGGAAAGTTAAACTCAATGCAGTGAGAAAGAAGGTAGACTCAGGCAGACGCCATGTAGCTGCTGAAGGAGGAGAAAGATGCCATGCAACCACCCAAGAAGCAAGAGATAACAAACCATGAGCCTCATGGGAAAATATAAAATAATAGAAATGGGTTGATTTAAAATGTAAGAGCTAACTAAGAAATATGCGTGAACCCATCAATCTAACAGTTTTGTAATTAATGTGGTGTTTGTGTGATTATTTGGGTCTGGGAAGCCAGGAAATGAAGAGCAGTCTCTGTTTCCAGAATAGTACATACATTTCATCAGACATCTTGCTGTTAATGGTGATAATATTAATTGACAGTGAATAAAATGCATGACTTAAGTGTAATGATCAGAAATGAGTCACTGCATACTGACTTAAAAGCCTGGCAGATTGAGCTAGAACTGGCCCAGTGGATAAAAATACTTAATAATATTGCAAAGAACACATAATTCAGTTTTAACTACCTACATCATAGTTTGCAAGCATATGCGATTTTAGTATTAAGAGATTTTATGTTTTATTTTGCAGTCTGTGGGTATCAGTCATTGATACATTCATGTAAGAATTCAGAAAAGTCATACATATAATGAATAAAAACATCTAAAAACTTAAAAAAACAAAGAAGCTTGCATGTGACAACATACATGCAATTCCATTGCGGGGAAGGCAGAGACTGGGCTCTGGGTGGCAAGATGACATACTAGAATATGGCTGTGCTCAGGGATTTGTCTCAAAAATACATAGGCAAGCAGGTGATGAGGACACACATGAAACAATGCATTTAATAAGTAAATTATTTAAAAATATTGAACATATTAGCCCTCAAATTTTAGGATAAACATTTTACCTTATGTTCCATTAATTATTGCACTCATTATGCCATGAACCCCCCTATTTGGTATTCTTGATCTATTCTATAAAACATTAATTTATTTCAAAAATGATATTTCTTAAAGCTGCTTTATTGTAAAACTTAGATATACAGTGACTGAAAATTTTATATGTGTGCTATAGTTTCTGAAAAAAAAAAAACAAATGAGAAGGACACTAATCAATTTCTTCTGCTTCCACAAAAATAAAAAATAAAAATAAAAATAAATTGAACTCAGTATTAATTTAGGAAGCTGTCAGATTGAGATATGATATCCATTGCAGAAGATGCAAGAAAATCAAATATAAATGAATATGAATGGTCAATAATGCTGAGTAAACAGACTATAAAATGGACATGTATTTCACCTGCATTTTTAGTTTTATAAAAATATTAAGTATTTTATTTAGAATACATGTGATTATAAAAGAATATGGAAACAATTCCTCACCTTAGAATTGAAATACAAATAAAATAATCATTAAAACATTTGTGTGAGATTTTTTGCATATAAAATTATCAGTATAGAATATGGAGACTAATTTTTAAAGTGCAATCCATTTTTAGGAAATAAATTTTATATTGTGCTAAAGTAACGTAAAACTATATAACTCAGATAACTGAATCTGAATAAAAATGGATTTCTTAGTATTGAATATTAATTTGATGGTAACCTCTCAATTTTATCAATACATATATTTTAAAATCATCTTAAAAAGCATTTTCATTGATTGTACTCCTAGTCTTATATTCTCTACAGATTTGAACGTTTTTGTCAGTTAATATCCCTATTCCACTTCATTTTATCCGTCTTTTCCATCATACCTTGAGCCTGTCCTTCAATCCCTTAGGGAAGTTCTGAAGTCAGCTTTATGTAGAGCTATTTCAGTTCTTCTCTCTTTCTTCTGGTACAAAACACTGGTTTCATAAATCACTCTTTTAGTATTTACTATTATATGATTTGAAAAATTAGAAATCTTTCTACAGCCTTCATTATTAAGAAATTACACTGTTACAGTATTTCTGAGGTATCAAAAAGGCATTTAAATGAATAAAAGAATAATTCATATTCCTGCACTTTAAGGATTCAAGATCTTGTGTGTGTCTGAAGAACTTATAAGATTAATGATAGATTTTTTTTTCCTTTTTATATCAGATCTCTTGTTTTGGATCAGAAGTGTGTATTATAATCTGTCTGAGATTAACACAGGGTATCTATAGGGCCTTGTGTGGTTTCTGTACAAGGACCATAAGATATAAGGTATTTAGCAATTCATGAATAGAAATCCTGGAAACTTCTCTCTAAATCTGTTTGGGAGAGTCACAAAAATATTCAGACTTTCCAAATAACAGTGCCTTATGATTCATTTTAATGCAAGAAGACACATTACTGGTAGTATATTTCAGATGGTAATGAAACATGTGGTCTATGCTTATATGTAAAAGTATATGTAACAAGTGGAACTTGCTTAAAAAGTATATACTATGACAATGACCCAAAAGTTTATATTATTTAAATGTCAAGACAATTCCCTCACTATATGAGAGATGTGCAAATATGTTGTAGAACACTGCAATTTGAGCTAAAATTTTTGCTCAGTCCAGCTTCCTTCCTTGGACATTAATTCTTTCTTGACAAATGCTATTGTTTTACTTGGTTCTGTCCTTGTATCTCTGCCCAATTCATTGTTTCTTAACTCATGTTAGAAACCATAAAGAACTGTCATTTAGTTCCCAGTATTAATCAATAATAGCATGGTCACACTTTATTCCTGTACTTTCGAAGGAGCGTTTTCTTTGTTACCGTTAAGATGTTGATCATATATTTTAAGCATCTTTCCTTCCTTCCTTCTCATCTTTTCTCCCTCTGTCCTGCTTCCTTCTTTTTATTTTATTTTTCCGTATGTATTTTGAGCATCCAAACTCTGATCGTCCAACATGAGTCTTAACCTTTGTAACTCATACATCCATGCCTTTCACCCTTCTCACTTTTGATAAGTGAGAGATTTCCTTGTAACTTTAAGATAAGCCAAAATAGTTACAATTTTTTGAGTTTTGATCATTTACTGTGTTTATATGTCTTTCATTCAAAATTACCCCATTACTTTGCTTACAAAAGGCTTTTTGTAAATAAGAAGCTTTCATCTTAAAATGCTGTTTATTAATTTGTAAATTTATTTTCAGTTGCATAGTGTATATATATTTATAAGTATATATTTATGTACATGTAAGATATAACATGATATGCTTATGTGTGATATATGCAGCTAAGTTATACATATTGCATTGTATATATATATGTATGTATGTATAATTCTTTCAGAATCCCTATTTTATAAAGGAGCAGTGTTTGTGGTAGCATCATAATTATTATTGTCATCACCTTATCATCATTATTATTAATTATTATTATTATTAATTTTGCATCCAACCACATTTTTCCCTCCATCATCTCCTCCAAGTCTCCCTATACCTTCCCTTTGCCTCCCCTTCACATCCACTCCTTCTCTCTCTCTATTCAGAATAGGGAAGGTTTCCCATGGACATCAACAAAACAAGGCGTATCAAGCTGTAGTAAGACTAAGCACCTTGCCTTGTATTAAGGCTGGGCAAGTTAACCCACTACGTGGAATAAGTTCCCCAAAGCCAGCCAAAACATTAGGGACAGCCTCCGCTCCTACTGTTAGGAAACCATACGAACACCAACCTACACAAATGTCACATATATGAAAAGGGTTTAGAAATAATCCCGTACAGGCTCCCCGTTTATTGTTTCAGTCTATGTGAATTCCTATAAACCCATGTTAATTAATTCTGTGGAGTTCCTGGTGATGACCGTGACCCCTCTGGCTACTATAATCCTTCCTCCCTCTACTCAGGAATATTCTTTGATCTCAACCTAATGTTTGCGGGTCTCTGCATTTGTTTCCTCCAGGTGCTGGATGAAGCCTCTCTGATGAATTCTGGGTTAGGCACCAATCTATGCGTATAGCAGAACATATTTAGGCATCATTACAAAGACATTGTTTTCCTTCAGTGTTCTTTGGTTCGATCCTGAGTCTCTGGACCATCCACATTCTGGGTTTTGACTTTCCATGGAGTGTCAGGAGTGGGCTCACTCTCATGCCATGGGTCTCACGGTGGACCAGTCATTGTTTGTCCACCCACAGTCTCTGGGTCACCCTTATCCAGCACATCTCATAGGCAGGAAAGAGTTTTCTAAACTTACTTATAAAGCTATTTTTCAAAAGCCATGGTAAGACAGGCACAAGCAACGTAGACCTGAAAATGCTGCTGTTAGTAAGATTTCTTCTTTTGTGACCTGCATTGAGCACACTTGCTTTTCTTTATTGGCAGAAAGAGCCAGTGTCTGATTACTGATACCTGACCGAAACTGTCTTACAATGTCCTTATGTTATTGTCTGCTTCTCTTGACATTCCTTTGAAGTATGTTTAAATACGTTCTTGTGAACCCAAAGAAAAACGTATATTTATCCCCCTGGAAATCGGAAGTAGACAAGATCGCCAGGCAAAAGTTGGGAGCACAGGAGTTGGGTGGAGGAAGGGGATATAGGGAGAGAGAAGGGAAAAGGGCAGGGTTGGGGAGAGCTTGGGGGAGTGGGATGTTTGAGATGGAGGAAGGGTGGATATGGGAGCAGGGAAGAAGATATCTTAATTAAGGGAGCCATTTTAGGGTTGGCAAGAGACTTGGCTCTACAGTGGTTCCCAGGTGTCCACAGGGATGTCCCCAGCTAGGTCCTTGGGCAGCAGAGGAGAGGGTTCCTGAACTGGCCTTGCCCCATAGCCACACTGATGAATATCTTGAATATCACCATAGAACCTTCATCCAGCAACAGATGGAAATAGAGACAGGGACCCACATTGGAACACTAGACTGAGCTTCCACGGTCCAGATGAAGAGCAGAAGGAGGGAGAAGATGAAAAAGGAAGCCAGGACTGCTAGGGGTGCGTCCACTCATGGAGACGAGACTGATCTAATGGAGCTCACCAAGGCCAGCTAGACTGGGACTGAACAAACCAGACTCTCAGAATGTGGCTGACAGTGGGGTCTTACTGAGAAGCCAATGATAAAGGCACTGATATTTGATCCTACTGCACGTACTGGCTTTTTTGGAGCCTAGTCTGTTTGGATGCACACCTTCCTAGGCCTGGATGAAGGGGCAAGGGCCTTGGACATCTCACAGGACAGGGACCCTGACTTCTCTTAGGCCTGGAGGGGGAGGGGGAGTTGGAGGAGTGGAAGGGAAATGGGAGGAGGTGGAAATTTTTTAATAAAATGGAGGAAAAAATAAATAAATATGTTCTAATATTAGGTAGAATGTATATGTCTTAGAAAATTATTTTTCTGTACATAAACAAATCCTTCCTTATTTTAATTCAAATTCTTTACCTTGCATCTTTAAATGTCACCCTAATTACCAGATCTACAGCAATAATTTTACTGTTGCTTACTAAAATTTTCTTCCTGTGTTACTTTGACCTAAATTAAAACACAAATGTGAATTTTTAATTTAAGGTGCTGAGAACTATACTTATTGATCTATATGTGTATCTAGAAATTTAAAATTATAACAATAGGTGTTTATTTACAAATTTAGAAATTCCAGTGATATATTATTCCATTTCAATATCATTAATTTTCTATGGTGCTATTCAATCTCATATACTGAATCCAAATTATCATTCTGTATCCTGTTACAGAACATTTTTATCCACATAGTCAAATTTTCCAAAATGATAGCACAGTGACATAAAGAGGAGAGCTATATACAGGAATTCTGACATCTTTGGGAATGATGACATCTTATTAAATATGGTTGAAAGAATGATAATTATTTGTCAGACCTACTATTGAACAAAAACTATAAAGATAAGTATCTATGGCAAGGTTCAACGTGATAACCCTGACTTCAGGAATAAACATGTGGGAGGCACAATAAGAGAATAATATGGAAAATTTGTAGTTCTAAACTTGAGTGGGAAAAATCATATAGAAAACACACAGGTGCCAAGATTAGCACATAAATACAGTGATTACTTGGCAGCTTCTAACATTGCATTGATCAAAAAGAAAACTGCACCTTCTCCAGCTTCTGCTATTTTAAAGAAATAGGAATAAAAGGTGGTACGGCTAGCAAATTTCTGAATTAAAACTGAAAATATTTTGCAAAAGCTACAGTGCTTTGATCTCTTTGGCTAAATATTCAACAAATATCCCAAACTTGGTTTCAATTGTGTTGACATTAAAATATGATGGGATTCTAAAGATATGTGGTACATAAGAACATGCCATAGGCCATTAATTGGCCTGGTCTTGCTTTCCTCATGACCCTATAACTAATATTACCACATCATAGTTAGAAGACAAAAAAAACATCTAACCTGTTGTAGTGCTCAACAAGATAGTTCACATTCAAGATTCAAGGTAAATTTAGTTTTGTAATTTCTGACCCAAAATAAATAATATATTTTCTCTATAAATCTTTAAGGTTCAAATATTTTATTGTAGCAAGATTCCAATTCAAATATATTGAAATGAAAGTTTTGACTTTATAAGAGCCAATGAGTATAACCATGTCTATGTTAAAAAGAAGCTAATATTACATATTAAACAAAACATCTTAGGAGGATGTTATTAATCATTACAAACAGAAAAGAACTATGGTATCATTTAATTTTTATAGCTAATGTTTACTATGAAGTTGTGTAGGATGAATGTCTGTGTTGTGGCCAAATGTCTCCTTGATCTTCCAAATCCATCAAGGATTATGCTGTATGATAATGTTTTATCTCACGTAAGTAGATCCCAAACTTTTCTTAGCAGTTTGTACTTGTAACTTAGATCATTGTTGTGACCAAACAAAAGACTTTAAAATATTTAAGAATTGAGAAATTCATTTTGGCTTACTGTGAGAATGTACAGGGTTTGGAAAGTAAATATCAATATGAGCATGGTAACAGGTTGGTATCCACAATTGGTCACCAGCAATTTGTTTTCATGTCACCCCCTTTATTCTCTCCTGTATGTGTTTCTTCATTTCTTCAGTTTAATAGCTTAGCCCTGTAGTTGGAGGCTGCTTGTTCTTTCCTGGCTGCCCAGACCTGAAATAACCACATAGAAACTATATTAATTGCACTGCTGTTTGGCTAATAGCTTAAATGTATTTCTAGCAAGGACATACATCTTAAATTAACCCATTCTACTAATCTGTGTAACACCACATTGTAGTAGCCTACAGTAAAATTCTATCTGGTGTCTGGCGTCTGTCTCCTGCAGCAGCTACATGGATTCTCTTTGACTCTGCCTACTCTTTCCTCCTCTATCTGCTTGGAACTCCTGCCTTACCCTGTTCTGTGCTGCAGTAGGCCCAAAGCAGCTTCTTTACTAACCAATACAGAGGGGAATCCCACATCACCTCCATTTTTCTGTCTAAACAAATAAGAAGGTTTTTATCTTTAACATAGCAGTAGTACATACAGTTGAAGGCTACTTGTTCCCAGTCACCCTGACCTGAAATAACCACAAAGAAACTGTATTAATTGCAATACTGCTTGGCTAGTCAGTTAGGCATATTGCTAGCTAGCACTTATATCTTAAATTAACCCATTTCTATTAATATGTGTATTGCCACATGGTGTAGCTTACTGGGTAAAGTTCTGGCATCTGTCTCCATCAGTAGCTGCATGACTTTCTCTGATTCCACCTACTCTATATATCTTTTTTAGCCTGGCTATATTATGTTAAACTATCAGCCAAATGAAGCTTCTTTATTAACCAATGGCAATAAAATATATTAACAACATACAGAGGGGAATTCCACAACAACCCCTACTTCTGCCCCAAGGCAAAATGAACCTCTCAAAGGCTTGTCCTTATTCACCTTGATGTTTTGACATCAGAAGACATGGAGCTCTTTCAGGGGGTCTAGCCCTATGACACCATATTAGCATAGAAATAGTCCATAGATTCTCATCTTCTGTGGAAACAAAAGCAGAGACTCTTTTACAAAGCAACATATCTTTAAATTCAAATTTTGAAGTCAAGACACACACACAAAACCATCAATTGTGTCTTTGCAGTAAGCTTATTAAAGTAATAAAATTCAAAGAAAACACAATAATATGCATAAATCTGACTCATCCTACATCAGTGACAGAAATTATAAGTAAAAAATAAAGAAAACAGAAACAGTTTGAAGTAGTTGCTGAAAACTCGTAAAAACCTCATGGACAAAGTTTATTTATTAATCATGACTTTTTGGACTTTATTTACATTGTTCTATTAATCACATCAATGTATTATAGTTTATAAAAATCATTTGATATATTCTAATAAAAAGAAACATGAAAATTATTTGAAATACCTGTAACAAGGTCAAATTATATGTCTGCTTTGCTCTTTGAAATTTTTAGCAATGGAAGTTGAATCATTTTCATATTTTTGCAGAATGGATGTCAGTTTAGATGATTTTATCTAGTTTCATTAATAATTAAAGTTAAAACTTTTAATACTGAAATTTTTTATTTGCTAAGAAATACATCTATAACATCATGTTCAAACATAGTATCTAGAAACTAATACAATTTTAATTAAAGGTAAGTCTCTAAACCAACTTGTAAGAGTTAAAGAGGAAATGAATCTTATAAAAGATTAAAATAAGTGACCATGTTAACAATTTTACAAACTGTATATAGTTTTATTCTATCAATTAATTTAAGTAAATAAAATATGTTTAAAATGTGCATTTAGCGCAAAATATTTTCTTAAACTATTCTCCATTGATTAAGAAATTGAGGAGAAAATTCTGACAACTTATCATTATCTACAAGATATACCAGAAATTATATCAGTTCATGGAGATTTTTTATTGATTTTCATTATTTTTGTTTGATCAACAACCTTTAGTTTTAGATGATGAATGAATCTCTATAGCTCACAATATCTTTGACAAGATTTATTCTGAGTGTCTTCTGTATCATTGGATTTTCTCTATGAGAGACAGAGGTAGCAATAAAGACTAAGAACCCAGTGGTATCCAGATTTTCTGTATCACAAAATCTGCAAATAATTAAATAATTAAAATAAAACAACACTTGATAACCTTAAACTTTTAAATTCTTTTTAAAAATAGATTTTCAATAATTTTATGAATTTTGATTTTTCATGGAGCACAACTACTGGATTCAACAATGATACACTCTCATTAATCATAGACATGTGTCACATTTATATAGTCTTTAACACACCAGCATACAGATAAGTTGACATGAACATATATTAAGAGAAATAAAAATATACAATAATATATAATATAAATAGCTACATAAATGTATATGTCAGGCTATTTTGGTAATTGCTTTCACAATGTTGTCTTCATAGAGATGATTTTGGAGCTCTGTAAGTTTGGGCAGAGAGGTGATTTATTTTTATTTTTCGGTTTTTGTTTCTTTGAGATAAGTTGTCATTTGTAGGTTACGTTTACTATAATCTCATTTTAACATACCTTACCCAACATACCTTACCCCATGAAAATACCTTCCTCAGGAAGCAAAGTACTTCGATTATAAGCATATGCCAACAAACAGTCAATTTCTGTTGTTTATTTTGAAATATAATAATAGTTGAACAATTTAGTAGCTTAAGATTCAGTGTACATATGTGTATCTTAGAAAATTCTTTGGCACATTATGCTTTAATGAATACATTTACAATTTTAGAAATACAGTGTTGGTTAAATTTATACTTGTCATAGGAATATTCTAGAGGCAGAATTTTATATCAGTATTTTTCTCCTCAGTTAAATCCATCATGTTAACCTGTTCTTTTCTTATTTTTGTCTTTTGTATTATATTAGGTTTTTATAGACAAAATAAAATTGTATGCCTAGAGTAAGAATTCTAATTAACTTTTGATTGCAAGTTATCTATTAAACTAAGGCCCTGGAACAAAATACAAAGTGAGATTTCCATAAAGTGATTGTTAATATTAATTGCTGAATGAATATTCCTCGAGAAAAACATCTAATCATATTGACAGGGCTACATAAGAAACAACAGTGCAATATTAAAAAATCAAAGATCTGTTTCACTGCAAAACTATCTTGACAAATTTTAAAATGGTTGAGGAAGAAATTGCAAAATCCTAATCAAATGAAAGCCAAACCTACACAAATCATGTTTTTCACAATAACAAAAAAAACAAGAGAATCAATATGATAATCCCAAAGTTGTACTTTAGAAACACTTGAGGTATATTTTATTTTGACTATCTGCAAAAGTGTAATCATATGTGCTATTTTACAAAATGTGAGCAGGAATAAAGCTGTGTATATTAACAGGATGACATTTTCATGAATTGCTAAAGTTTTGCAACAGTCTTCAGCAATACACTATAAGGAACCAAATAATACCAGCAATCCAGTACTCCAAGAAAGTTAAACATTTTTTTCCTGATTGTTATTGCTATTCCATTAAACATCCAAGCCAATCTTTCTGTCTCTACTTTTTTGTCATTATTAACTGAGTTTGATGGCATTTGAAACAAAACAGAACCAAAAAAGCATAAAAGCTTATGGCATTTGTTATATCTGAGGAAAACATTTAAAATAATCTTTTCTGACATTTTAAAATACAGTTCCATAATCTAAACACATATATTTGTTTTGATATAATATTTATGCTTTTATTTTCCATTTTTAATGCACAAAGGATTTTGAGTTTCTTCTGTCAATAAGATTAAATACTATTTTAGTCTTATACCTTAAAGATAATACAAATATTATTTCAGCCCCACACAATAATATCTAAATTAATCTATGTAACCTCACATTAGGTCAATAATACTATATTTGTATTATAAATTATAAAAATTATATATATATGTTTTAAAAATGGTTTTATAGGTGATTTATAGCCTTTTTAAAAATCATTGAAATCCCAAGAATACATTATAAAAGTTATAAAACAAAATAATCATATAAATCCTTCTAATTTATTATTTTAGGCCTTTTTAGGCATAGTTTTAAAATTCCATATTTAAAAGAAATTTTATGATACTAACATCTTAAATTTTATTTCTATTTGGCTGGAGAAATATTAAAATATTATTTTGCTTTCGAAAGCCTAATCACTCTTCTTTTTTGAATAACACTTGATTTCATCTTAATAATTTAAAAGAAATTGTTCTTTTGGTTTTACAAGAACAATACACACATATGGTCAGTAGAGACTAGGTGTAGGAGTTCCTTCTGTTTGTGTGTTGCTTTCATTGGATAATGAATAAAGAAATTGCCTTAGCCTATTTGATACAATGGAACTTAGGTAGGCAGAGAAGACAGAACTAAATTCTGAAAGAAAGAAAGCAGAGTGAGAGAACTGCCATGGAGCTGCCTGAATCAGACATGCTGAATCTTTCCTGGTGTGCTAGACTTCATGGTGATATACAGATTAATAGATATGGGTTAAATCAAGATGTGAGAGTTAGCCAATCAGAGGCTAGAGGAAATGGGCCAGGTAGTGATTTAATTAAAACTATTTCTGTGTGGTTATTCCGGGTGTAAGTTACACGGGTGGCTGGGACAAAGGGCCACCCTCTCTGTGCAACAGAGACTGTGATTAAAACCAAAAGTACATTTACTTGCTTGATTTGAGATTTTAAACATGTGAAAATTTATCTGTGATTTGTGCTGTAAAGTGTTTCTGTGTTCTTATAATTATGCTGTATTAAAGTTATGAATTACAATCATAAAACACTTTTTTCAATATCACCACATTTTATAAAAATGGAAGAATTATCATTTCTGCTTTTTGTTTGCTTTTCCAAGACCATTCATTCCCTGTCTTTATTTACTTAATTACACATTGAGTAACACTGAGCTCTACCAGAATATCCTCTATTCCCTGATACTTGGCTTTCTTAGTCAATGGAGCCCTCAATTAAGGGGGTACTGTATTGGAGAATGCTGGAATAGAGGCTTTGTTGTTGTTGTTGTTGAGTAGTTAAATGTACTCCCTTTCTTTAGGTTCTTCTTTTAAGAAACAACATCAACAAACAACATGATGAATGGACAATGAGCCATGCATATTTATGAATCATATTACTGCATTAAAAAGAAAACATGGAGCCTGGGCATAGGGAAATGTCATTAAGTCCAGTGCTGTGGAGGCACATAGATCAAAGAGTTTCTGTGTACAGAGTTTCAGGATAGTAAGAGAATGAATCAAAAATTTTGAAAAAAAAAAGCATAAAGTTTTCATTTCAGTACTTCCACCATATAAGATCAGAAGAGAAAATCATGACTGTGTGCTAAAACAAACATTCATTCCAGCCGGGCGGTGGCGGCGCACGCCTTTAATCCCAGCACTCGGGAGGCAGAGGCAGGCGGATCTCTGTGAGTTCGAGACCAGCCTGGTCTAC
>NC_022029.1:7190689-7197789 GCF_000317375.1 Microtus ochrogaster
AAAAAAAAAAAAAAAAAAAAAAAAAAATCATTCCAAGCAAATTTTCCACCTTAGACTTCTCAGCTCATAACGTTTAGAAAGTACAGGATGTTGTTTAGAAGGTATTCCCATTATGTATATACTGTCATAGCTGATTCAATGCCATAATAGAGACTTTTAATTCACTGAAGATTAAGACAGAAAACAGAAATAAACACTTACCTGTTAAGCTACTGAGATGTTGATTATAATTAGCATTCTACCATGCAATATTCACATGATTAAAGCTGTCTAAAATGACCATAGGATTTTGGAATATTTTCTAGCCAGTGTGAGCTTTCAGAATCATGATCACAGATAAGAAAATATTAACATGAAACTTCTACTAATAATGCCAGAAGAAAGAACTTGATGTTTTATTTACACAGAGAGAAACTTTAAAAGAGAGACATATTTTGTCCGTTTGCATTTATTTTCTTGGAATAGTTTACTTAGCCTGCCATTTTTTCTGACTGCAGATCAGTATGCCTTGGTATAAAGCAAGTATTAATAGAAACATGACAGATGTATAGAACAAAGAAAATATGGTATACTGAAGAGCAGAAAACAGTCAAAGTTCCAGGAGAAAACAAAGTGTTTACTAAGAATTGAGCAGACTGAGGAGAAAATTAATCTGATGAACTTGTAATGTCTGCAATCTGTGACTCATCTGTGCCATCTGGATTCATCCTTAAGCTCTGATCAATCATGGTTTCAAACTATTGCTGGCTTAGAGCCCATTTTCTATGTTGGTTTTAAAATATTTGTGCTGTGCCCTTTCCCTATATAAACTAAAACCTTAAAATCAGTAACCTACACATTTGATCTTATAATCATATATACAAAACTTTCTCTTCTAGAGTTGGTAGGAAATCTTTTATCAAATAGTTTCAAAATAGATTAAGCTCTAGGACCACCCATCATTGCCAAATCAGTACCCCTCAAGTGGACAGTGTAAGAAGCTATAACAAGCAAAATCTGTTTACATGCATTAAATAAGGTCAAGATGCTCTCAGCAAAACAGCCAATGTTAAAGAAAATAATTTCTCTACCATATGCAGAAGGATATTTTGGTTCTATAATTAGAAATAGGTTAGGATGCATAATTCACAGATTATTTTTTTTTTTTTTTGGTTTTTTCGAGACAGGGTTTCTCTGTGGCTTTGGAGCCTGTCCTGGCACTAGCTCTGTAGACCAGGCTGGTCTCGAACTCACAGAGACCCACCTGCCTCTGCCTCCCGAGTGTAATTCACAGATTAATGTAATTAATAAAGAATAGACTTGAAAAATTAAGCTGAACTGCTGATAACAATAGACAAAATAAAATTGTTAAATAAAACACAAAAATAGAAGTTAGTATTTACATCTTCCTTTTTTGCCTTTCATGCATTATTAAAATCTTTGCATATCTTATATCTAGAGATCCTAAAAGGTGACTGTTAATTAAGGGAGTCTCATAGGTCACCTTATCAAACATCAAGAAAAGAAAGATTAAAGTAGAAAGTGATGAATTTTAAAATACTTGATTAAATTATGTTTTAAATTTATGAGTTTTATGTCAATGTAAAATAGGAAGAAGGGTCCAATGTTTCCCATACATGAATAAACCCTCCCTTATCCACATTCTCCATTATCATGTCATCCCTGACAAGACTGACAAACCTCTATTGAAAGATTATCGTTAAATAAATTGATTGTTGTTTTAAGATTTATTCCTGATATTTATATTCCATGGAATTATTCAAACATAAATTTTATCCACTATTATGACATTGCAAAAGATGTTTTTCTTATTATGAAAATAATGTCTTGTTGAACATAGTTCTCACATCTCATGAAGAAAATTTCTACCCACTGATTGATATTCAGATCCACACTGTCAAAATGCAGAACATCAGTCACCATGGTGTTCCCAGTCCTAGCTGAAACATTTACAAAATAAACTCTATTCATAAGGTCCTGAGAAAGTCACATGAGAGGAGTTGAATCAGAGTAAGAACCACAGCCTCAGAGTGCTTTCTGTGATTCTGTTTTTTATAAGGACAGAAATACTGCACCCATGAAATCTCAGCTGTGTCAATTATTGAACAAGATCTAAAAAGGAATACCACCACCAACTGACAAGCCAAAGCGAATGGGTAAAACCTTCACCAGGGCTTATACCTACAACACCTATCAGTAATCAATGGCTACTGAGGTGAAAAAAAAAATGAATTTTCTCTAAGGACATACATCCTGGTTTGCTTTTCAGTGGTTAACCCCAAATACATGTACAAACAATAAGCATTAACTTGATTTAGGAGGTTTTATCTGTCTGTCTGTCTGTCTGTCTGTCTGTCTGTCTGTCTGTCTATCCATTTATCTGTCTGTCTGTCTATCATCTATTATCTACCTGTCTGTCTGTATATCATCTATCTATTTATATCCATCTATCCATCAATCTTATCTATCTATCTAGAGTGTTCAATTAATATACACATATTTGTGGATGTATAAATGTGTTTGTGTTTAGCAATGATAATTACAGAAAAATATGTGGACTTGAGGGGACACAACAAAAGTTCTAGTTATAGAGGGAACATTGAAATTGATGTAAATATAATATCCTCACATCACATAGAATGTTTTCAAAAATACAAACATTATTTTTAAAAAATGGTGTCCCAGTACATTTGGTTGTTTTAAAAAAAATTATTACATGTTGCATGTTTCATATCTTCATCTCATCTCATTACTTATACAGCAGGAGCTAGGAATATTCTTCTATGTAGATGGTTTTATTATATACTCATGTGTAATCTTTATTGCAAAGACATGTTCACTCACATTTCCAATGCTAAAATAAAAGAAAAGAGCTGGAGGGATGGCTCAGCTAAAAAAGCTACTTCACAACCAAAAATAAAATATAAAATAAAGGAAGCACACATTGGACAAAATTTTCAGAGTAATTCAGTTTCAGAAAATGTATATTGAAGAAGCAAAATTAAGATAGTCTAGGTAGTCCCGTGGTGGTGGCACATGCCTTTAATCGCAGCACTTGGGAGGCAGAATCAGATGTAGGCAGATCTCCAAGAGTTTAAGGCCAGCTTGTTCTAAAAAAGCTAGTTCCAGGACAGGCAGCAAAGCTACACAGCTACAGAGAGAAACCATGTCTAGAAAAAAAAAATAATAAACTAAAAGACCAATTCAAAATTTAAAATGGAAAGAATATGTTTACAAAGTGTAGTTTGAATGTTTCATAAGATAGCATAATTATTTTCAGATAAATTTGGAAGCTTCAATTTTCAAAAATGTATTTCCTTTTGTTCAGATTTTCTTTTTCATTGGTTGATTGCATAGAAATACCCTCAAAAATTCCATTCATTACATCATATCATTTAAACAAAGTATTTGCATTGTAGTAATTGGACAGCAAATATGCTTTTAACATATCCTTGTTGAAATGTGCAGTTGAATCAAATTACTGCCATTTAAGAGCAAAAGGTCAAACCCACCTGCAGAATTGTTTCCAAATCCTATTAAATCATTCCAAAAATGCCCTGAAAGGTCTTGACTGATAGCTAGTTTATATGAGCCTTTTCTATGACATTTGATTATATATTATGGTAGTTATTTTATCCATGTGGAGAGCTAATTTTTGATATTAACTTTAATATCAATTGCTGGATGCATATGCTTTAAAAGAATGTTTATAGATACTGAAAGAAAGCACATCAGCTTTGGAACACATGAGGAAATAACGTTTTCTGAAGATCAGGAACCCTGAGTTTAAAGGGATATTAGTTTCTACCTTAAGTATATCCTTCAACTTCAAGTGTTTTTGGTTTATATATTCATTCATTTAAATCTTTCCAATATGCATCTGCCAAAATTTGTGGGACTCCACTACTTACAATGGATAGAAACAATGAGTTTTTAAACTATGACATTCTATATATGAAGGAAAAGCTCCTTCAGAATTCCAAGTTCATTATGTTTATAAAGAATTTTAATCTTTTCAATCAGACAGAAATAATGAATTCTTTGAATAGAAGTCATGAAATATGTGACATCTTTCTGATATCTCTAACTAGCCTCTCAGCAAATGAATGTTGCTGTAAGATAATTTATATAGGCTGGGGGAAATGAACAGAACCCCTGATTTCAGTAAAGCAAGCCTTAAATTCTCTACTCGCGATGTAATAATATTTTATTACATGAGAATCTTTTTTCTTTACTCAGTAGACCATACTTTGTTTTGTGGCATATTTGCTGCATTCCCTTAGCAAGGCTAGAATAGCAAACAATGTGATCCTTGACTCTGGTTCTTACAGCTACTTCAGCATTGAAGCTTTGAAAGTATTTCTTGAGCTTCCTTTATGCCGTTTGTCACAGTAGCTATTCATGAGACTTCTAGCAATAGCACAGAAGAAAAACACCATGTAAGCTCAGGTGCCCAGTGTTCTCATTTCAGAAATATTTTTAGTGAAAGTCCTTCAGCTAGGCATCCACAATGGTATCTAGCCTTGGTCTTATTTATTATGACACAAGTATACTCTTGTCAGAAGAAAAATAACCTACATTTTATAAATTTGAAAGAGTCCTTTACAGGTGTTCCTGGCTTCATGCTGAGTTCTCCTGCATAGATTGCAGGTACAGTCGTCACAGCTTTCCTGTCTTCAGAAATACTGTTAAACAGATAATAATATAAAGATTATCTAAGTATGCTAAGAAAACAAATGCATGATCTTCAGTTTACATTGTAAGCAATGCAATGCTGTGCATAATATATCATTAGTTTTTTTTTAAATTTCAGTATATTTCTTAAAATTAATAAGGCCAAAGTTTATTGTGAATTTGAGATATTATGTGCATATACACAGTATTTTTCTTCTAAATATTATTTATTGTGTTTATATTTTCTAAAGTCAGTAGGGTAGTGAAGTTTTAATAATAACAAAAGTTCCAAATACATCAACAATATCTATATTCTGTGGCTTGGTAATCACTCAAATCATATTAGGTAAGAGATTGAGAAAATTATTATTTTACCTTATTACATTTTTAATTCTTATAGTATTCTATAAGAGTGTTTTCATTTCTTTACGAACTACAATTATATATTACTATTTTGGTATCAATTCAGTTTTAGACTAAGATTTCTAATTTCTTCCTTCCTAAGTAGATGATATCAAGAGTAATTGATGAAGATGTTGACATTCTTTGGGTTATGAAATGTTGTGCCATCTTTCATGGTTCTTTTAAAACAATCATGAAATATTTTACTTAGTGGTGATTCCAAATTAATATTAATTAAATCTTTTATTATTATTACTTACTCCAAGAACATTAAGGAAAAAAGGAAAAGTGAACATGTTTATGCTTTCAGTTGTTATCTGGAAAAAAGTTTTACACCAATTATATATAAAGATGTTCAAGTAAATACTTTTACTTTAAGTTGTCCAAAAGTAGTAATTATATTGATAAAATACATTATTTAATGAATATAATAGACTTAGAAACATGAGAATTTTTAAAAGATTTTTTTCAAAAGAAGTAAGAACTAAAACAAAGAAAATGAAATGGCACAGAAATATCAAGGACCTTTGGGGACTATTGCATCAATAGTATCTGATGTATGATGTGACTGTATATGCTACTGAGTTTATGTAAGAAAAGATATAGATTAATCTGTATTTCTGGGAAAAAGCTACTTGATCATTTAAGGATTTGAGCATGCTACTCGCTATTGTCTATTCTGTCTTTCTAGATGATTCAGTTTATAGTACTGATAATATTCAAGAAAACTACTTAAAATGTAACAAAAATAATGTAATTCAGGATTAGTGAACAGTGTTGGCATTTGGGCTTACACTTTTGTACATCAAGTTTAAATATTCACAGTAGAAACTGAAAGAGTGGTGAGGAGTGTTTATGTACAATGTTCATGACTGTGCTTCTAGGGGAAACGGGCAGCATTTGCACAAAACGTATTTTTACATGGTGATCATTAAGAAGTATCTCCTTACAATTTCAACTTAAGCCAAAATGCATTATTAGCAATATGGCCAAACATACCTGCAATGTGTTAAAGTAAAATTTCTGCAAGGAGAAACGTCAATATTGGTCCTGAATACAAAAGAACATACAATTGGTGTGGAACACAGTACAAGATATTTTCATCATGATATACACTATTTAAGAAAAAATCCAGACCACTGAAAATTAAACTAAAAATGGAAGTGGTTTTAAATTTCAAATTCATTGAGAATACATCATTATGTCACATTTCTTCAGTACTATGATGATATTTTCTTTATTACTATGTATTTACCTTACCTCATGCATTAAGAACTTTGCTATGTATAAATAAGTGTTACTAAGCCATTGAAAGACATATTCTTAGTATTTTTCTCAAATGGAAGCTAGTTTCACTGTTAACTGTAGGCTACAAGACTCATTGTAAGGGGCCACGGAGACAATGTAAGGATTAAAAGTGATACGTTTTGTAGTGGAATTCTAATACTAAATATTTGATTGAGAAATGTCTACACAGACTGGTTATATATCCATGTGTAATCCTAGAGAAGGCTGGCTTAAAGAAGCTCTACTCTGAATGTGGGTAGTAACATTACATAGGCTGAGATCCTGAATTAAATTAAAAAGAAAAATGTATGAACCCTATAGTCTTTCTTATCTGTTTTCCAGTCTGCCCCAAAGCAAGAAATAAGTCCCATAGGCCTGCTGACTCTGCTAAGAGCTCCAGTAACTGTATGCTCAGACTAGGAGCAGGGAAATCCTTATTTGAATATAGCTCTTGTCAGCTAGTTTGTCACAACAATGAGGAAGGGAAAAAAAAACTGAGAGGATCAAGGCAGGCAAATCAGAGGGAAAAAAATCTCAAGTCAGCTGGAAGAAGAATTTCTAGTGTCTAATTACACAGCATGGTGAGTAAAGTGAGAATGACTATTTTATTTATTTTTTTATTTTTTTTAACATTTTTCTTGTTTATTTATTTTTCAATATCACTCTTGTCTTTTTCCTCATGTTAATATAGCATGAATCTGTGCAACAGAAATTTTGCTTGTTATTTCTTTTTTTTT
>NC_022029.1:7199014-7209934 GCF_000317375.1 Microtus ochrogaster
TAAAATGGGACACTGAGCTGAACAGAGAATTCTCAACAGAAGAAGTTCAAATGGCCAAAAGACACCTAAGGTCATGCTCAACTTCCTTAGTGATCAGGGAAATGCAAATCAAGAGAATGACTATTTTAAAGTGGGTAAAATTTTTAAAGGTTCTATTCATAAATAAATGACATGAATTTAGTGGACACTGATAGACAATCACATCATAGTGAATACACAAATCAAAACAATCTATTACATCTCAGAGAAAGAGAAAACATAAAAGAAAAATTGGTTGTCTGTATTCATTTACTGCTTAGATTACAGAACCAATCTAAAGTATTATCCTTACCAGAGGTAAGTGTTATCTAAATCATACCCAGAGAGCACTATAAGAGGAAACACTGTCTTCTAGGAGAGAAAACACTCCTAATTGAGCAACATCAATAATTTCACTCTCCAATCTAACTTCTTGCAGCACCAGAATTTTCTTGAGGTGACCAGCTGTCATTTTGCTTCTTAAAACAGTGGACTCTTGAGGACATGAGCATCTTATGAACATTTGTTTTGTAATCCATGAGGTCACTGTCTCCCACAGCTATAATTCTGGCCCCTCGCTCTCTTACTTTGTTAGACTTGCTAGGAAATAAGTTACCTCTCTTTTCTGTGCAACTGTTAAGGTCATGTATGTCCATCATCAAACTCATCATTCCAGGAGGGAATTGGGAGGGGGAAGGAAGTGTAAATAATTGAATGGAAGAAAATACACGGTGATAAGATATGCCTGTATTTAAAACAAGATACTGTCTAACTCTTTTTAAGTTACATTGTTCATTAATTTTTAGATTGTGAGTTACCAAACGGTATAGAATACCGTATATTTAACCACTATGATTTAGAATGTTTGGTCATCACAGAATTCCTGCTGTTACACTGAAAAAGACCATAATCTGTGTCTATTCATCACAGCTTTATATATATTTTTATTGTAGCTATTTTTTTAATATTGGTTTTCTTCTTTTTCCTTCCCACACTACCAGTCACATGTTCCCGGGATGCCTTCTTCTATGTGGACAGGTCATTTGAAGATAAGAATGAGATTGTCCACTACTCCCTTTGATGCTTCTGTCGTGGTTCCCACAATAACTTCATTTCAGTATAACCGCCTTTCCTAAACTCAGCAGGTGAACTTGGTTGGTCTCACCCAATCAGCAAGTTTTCCTGGATTCTATCCCTTAAGTTATACTTTTTTTTCTCAATTTTAAGTAATGTATATTAAATGTCATTTTTCATTTGGAATCAAGATATAATTGCGACACAGAATAAAGACATTAATTCCCCACTGTCCATGAAGATATTCTAAATTTTGGACCAATTTGAAAATTTTTAAATTAGAAGGTGAAATGGTATAAAAACCATAAAGTAGAGATAACTTCCTGTGTGTCAAAAGGATTTACACAGGTGGATTTTAGAGAAAAAAAAAAGTTTGTTGAAATTTAGAATGTATAAGTTTAGCTCTTCTAACTTTGTTTATTATGCTGCAATTTTACAAATTTTCATCTTTATTTATTTCATTTGAGAGGGAAGATGATAAAAGTGACACCAATTTAAATGGTGCTATTCTAGCTTCTAAAAGTCATTCACTTGAGATTTCAGTCCGGTGCTCCAGTGTGGGTCTCTGTCTCTGTCTTCTTTCATCGCCTGATGAAGGTTAATATTCAGGAGGATGCCTATATGTTTGTCTTTGGCTTCACCTTCTTGTTTAGCTTCTCTAGGATCGCGAATTATAGACTCAATGTCCTTTATTTATGGCTAGAAACCAAATATGAGTGAGTACATCCCATGTTCCTCTTTTTGGGTCTGGCTTACCTCACTCAGGATAGTGTTTTCTATTTCCATCCATTTGTATGCAAAATTCAAGAAATCTCAAGGGCCAAATCAGGAGCAGAAGGAGAGAGAGCACGAGCAAGGAACTCAGGACTGCGAGGGGTGCACCCACACACTGAGACAATGGGGATGTTCTATCGGGAACTCACCAAGGCCAGCTGGCCTGGGTCTGAAAAAGCATAGGATAAAACCGGACTTGCTGAACATAGTGGACAATGAGGACTACTGAGAACTCAAGAACAATGTCAATGGGTTTTTGATCCTACTGCACATACTGGCTTTGTGGGAGCCTAGGCAGTTTGGATGCTCACCTTACTAGACCTGGATGGAGGTGGGGGTTCCTTGGACTTCCCACAGGTCAGGGAACCCTGATTGCTCTTTGGGCTGATGAGGGAGGGGGACTTAATGGGGGAGGGGAGGGAAATGGGAGGCGGTGGCGGGGAGGAGGCAGAAATCTTTAATAAATAAATAAATTAAAAATAAAAATTAAAAAAACATGATCCAAAAAAACCAAATATTTAAACTTGTATTAATAAAAAAAAAATAAAGGCATTCACTTAATCTTGCTTGGAAAATGGAATGGGTGTCACAGTAGAATGGAGTAGGAGTTTTTGTTTTACTTTGTTTCCTTTTTGAGATAAATAGAAAAATTAGTGGCAAAGGAGAATAAAAGTGCTTCAATGCACGATCCCCAGTTTTAAACCTTCATTGTATTATTATGTTATTGTAAACAGAGAAACAATTAACTTGGAACTTTCAACTATATATTTGCTTATTTCTGTACTCAGTTCAAAGGAGTAAAGAAGCTGAAGAAGGTAGAGTGAGTTCGTTAGAAGAGACCCTTTATTTCATCGGACAGTTGCTTTGGAGGCTAAAAAGCATGCCTTTGAGCACTAAACTTATTCTGTGACCTTTGCTGAAAACTCAGTGAATGACCAGATATAATAAAAAAGGAAAAATCTTAATGGAAGAAGTAATAGCCTTAGGCACAGTTATTGGTTCCCTGGAGATCCCATATACCTGTAAACACCTGACAGGGCTGTCAACGACTTTTATGACTGTGTTTGTCAGCACCTGAAGATTGACATCAATTCAACACTTAATCATAGTAGTGTGGTTGTGTTGACGCCTATTATGAAGGAAGGTTTCTTTCTCTTTCTCTCTTTCCCAAAACGAACATAAGTTTTCTTTCTTCTGAATTGATGGATTATTACAGAATGCCTTGCCAATCTCTACATTTCTTCAGGGATTTTTTTTTTTTTTTACAGTTTTGGAATTGGAAAGTAATTAAGAAAAGTACATTACTAATTTTTTAAAATAAAGTAGAAATTATTCTCTTTTTATCTATGATTTGTTTGAAAGACTGCCAAACAGTGAGGTTTTATGATTTTAAGAACGTTTTCCTTAAAGAGTGAAATATGTGCTGATTGATGGTGTATCTTTGTTTGTTCCTAATATACTGGAATACTGCTCTTACCCTTCAGTTGGCACTTTTTGAGATTAC
The DNA here is from genome assembly GCF_000317375.1 of Microtus ochrogaster. Lineage (NCBI taxonomy): Eukaryota > Metazoa > Chordata > Mammalia > Rodentia > Cricetidae > Microtus > Microtus ochrogaster. Next base: position 7,202,385 of record NC_022029.1, read on the forward strand.
AAAAAGCTTTATTCCTGCAAGAAATATTTTCTGAAAAATATATTATTCATGAATTTTAGATCTATATTTTCACTGATATTTGCTTTGCAATGCATTTCTTCATTTTTTCTTACTAAATGCTTCTATATTTTGATTTTAGTAAAATCTGTGTGATTGAATTGATAAAATATTAAATATGTACTTGGGTGCATGCCTATATTAATCTAGAGAAACATATCCTTTATTAATGTGAAGACTGAACATGTCCATTAAACATCCCTAATCAAGTATATTCATTTCATATTTATTCTTCAATTTCCCCTCCTGAGACTCAAATTATAATAACAAATCTTTAAAACTGTTTTTTCTGATATTAAGCAAATATTTACAGGTATATTCATCTTTATTTTTTTGACAGAGACTAATGTGTAGATCTGCCCACATTTTTGATCATTTTATCAGTCAGCTATGCTTCTAAATTTTCCATTCTATAATATGCTTATCTAAATTGTAGACATAGATTTTGTTCTATACTCTATGGTACAGGTACAGTGCACTTGTGTGCATGTTCAGTGTATACAGGGGTCAATTTTTCTATTTGTATGTGTGAATGAATGTATGGTTGTACTGGTGGCGCCCAGAAGTTGAGACTGGCTTTTTTTCTATCACTTTCCAACTTATATTTTGAAAACAGGTCCCTGACCTAACTGATTGAAATAGGCTGGCTAGTCAGCAAATCCTATGGAATACTCCTGTGGCTGGCTTCCTTAATGGGTTTGTAAGTGCACTCTACTCTATTTGACTTGTTTTGAAGAAAGGTTCTTAGGATTAAACTGAGTTATTTATGCTTGCACAACAAGTTCGTCATTGACTGAGCATTGCTCTAGCTTCTCTAGATACGCACCTGCATGATACAATCATCATTATTCTTTTCAATCAGGTGAGTAGTAACATTGTCTTTTTGATTTTTAATTTGGCAACTTAACTATTCTTAATTTTCTCCTGGTTCTTTTAACTAAAGATTCATTATACTTGCAGAAATTTTTAGAAATGAACTTTTTCAATTATTTTTTTCTCCTTCATGTGTTTCTATTCTCCATTTTACAACTGCAAGAATCTTTACTGTATCCTCCCTTCATTTTCTGGTGATCTTTTGCTTGTGCTTTAACAAATAAATCTTGCCTGAAGATCAGAGTGCAGAACTAAACACACTAGTTAGCCATAGAGGCCAGTGGTGGCACACACCTTTAATCCCAGCACTAGAGAGGAGGTCATTCTCTTTGCAATCAAGGCCATTCTCGGCTAGACAAGAGTGAATCTGTCTAAAGTAGAAACAGAGCCTAGCAGTGGTGACTCACACCTTTAATCCCAGTATTTAGGAGTCACACACCTTTAATTCCATTACTAGAGAGGTGGAGATATGAGGGATATGATTGGGCAGAGAAAGGACTATAAAACAGGAGGAGAAGGAAGCTCGGTATTCCATCTGAGGATTTCAGAGATAGGATACCCCTCACATTCACTCTGAGGTTTTTGTAGAGGTAATAAATAGTAGCTGGTTGTTCTGCTTTTTTGATCTTTCAGCTTTCACCCCTAATATATGACACTGGGAATGTATAATTAAGATCAATTATACATTCCTTTGTTTTTTTATTTTGTTTATTTTGTGTTTGTTTGTTTGTTTTGATTTTGAGACAGGGTTGCTCTGTAGCCCTTTTTTGTTTTTTAGCTTTCAGGTGAAAATCAGCTCAGTTAATTCAAAATCATTCTGCCTTTTCAACATAGACATTTAACAGTAATTAATTTCCATCTTAGCTCCAATTCAATGCATATCTTACCATTTCAATACACAGTCTTTATATGTTCATCATAAAGTATCTTTAATTACTATTATAATTATCTTCTGGTATCAACATGAAGTGCCAGTCTAGTCTTTTCTAGTTGAAAACATGAAAAGCATGTTTCGTTTTATTTTATTCATTCTTCTTTTCTTTGCACATACTATTTTATGGACAATGAAGGCTATTACTTTTGATGATGGTGTGCCATATATATGTGTGTGTGTGTATATATATACTTATTATTTTTTAATATATACGTGTATATATGTATATTTAAGTATATATACATATGTGTGATTATATTTTATATTGTATATATGCATATATTATGAGTATATATATTATATGAGGATATATACATGCCTATCTATATGTAAACCTTATCTATAAATTTTATGTATCTTAAAAAGTAGAAGTCCCATTGTTAAAACAGTTTCTCTTGGATCTATCTAGTATTTTTCTCTCCATAGTCTTTTTATCTGATATTATTATAGCTATAATAGCATTCTTCTATGTTTGTATAGTATATTTTACATAAATTTTCCAACGATTTCAAAATTTATTCTGCAATTCATCTAATGTAGGCCACACACCTCAATACATTATACATATTTTTATTGTTTTTAAATAATTTCTATTTGTAAATATTCTCTCTGCAGTGGCAGTAAGATTGAAGTTGGAGGACAGTTTCGTTTATACCTGTCTCAGTATACTATGAAAAACTTGTAGACCTCTTTATCTTTCGCTAATATTTCAAGTTAACTACCTCTTTCTACAATACATATATATTGATACATATTCATGAATTGAGGAAGCTGTCTGTAAAGAACAATGTTAACATGCATGGGATTAAACATGAACACCTGGGAGTCATTGTCTTTTCTACTACATTTGTACATTGACCTCTCAGTTTTAACATCTATTACAACTATTGCATTATCTGACACACCTACAAATTACTTCATTTATACTTATGGCAATGTTTGTGTTTTCTTACTCTGAAACTGTAAGAGTTTACAGCCAATCTCAAATAACAAAATATAAAAATATAAAAATAATAAAAACAAATTAGTACACTGGGAAATATGAGTAAACAACCTAATTTTGAACATATCGCTATTCTTTCACCTTTATTGACAAGTAACAGACATAGGTGTATGCATTAATGCTCATTCCAGTATGCCCAACATTCACTAAGCTATTATAATGAATAAGTTTTGTTCACTTTTAAAACCTTGAGGTAATAACAAAAAACTTGCAAATAAATAAGACCATATATTTAAATAAAACACAACCAAAGTCTGTACAGCTTAATAAACTTATATACTGTGATAATTTGGTTTTAAGCAAGAAGTTGTCAAGCTTCACATTGTGTTACTTTCTCATCACGAAAACAAGATGCAAAAAAATAAAATGCTGACAGAATTAGAAAATCAATAGCTCTGTTACAACTTTAGGTTTTCTTGTTCTTTCTGCATCCCCAGCAAGAGTGAATGAAGATCCCTTCACTCCACATCCTTTCCAACTTGCATTATCTGGCTTGTTCATAATAATTGTACAGTAGCTCTAACTAGGTACCTCAAAGTTGTTTAATTTTTCATTCCTGTGATTTTGAGGGATACTTAAGAGTTGTTAAAGATGTTATTGACTACTGCCCATTTGTTATTTACCCATTTGTTGACTGATAACCTTATTTTCTTCGTATTCTGATGTGGGAGTGTCATATATCAGTCTGTTGATTTCATTGGTTAATTATAATAAAGAAACTGCTTGGCCATCATAGGTTAAAACATAGGTGGGTGGAGTAAACAGAACAGAATGCTGGGAGGAAAAGGAAGTGAGCTCAGACCCGACAGCTCTGCTCTCTGGAGCAGAGATGCCATGCTCCCAGCTCCCGGGTAGACACACGCACAATGAAGCTCCTACCCAGGATGGACGTAGGCTAGAATCTCCCTGGTAAGCCACCTCGTGGGCTACAAAAAAGAATAAAAAAGGGCCAAATTAATATGTAAGAATTAGCCTAGAAGAGGCTAGATAGAAATGGGCCAAGCAATGTTTAAAAGAATACAGTGTCCGTGTAATTATTTCGGGTAAAGCTAGCTGGGTGGCGGGACACAGCCCACCACTCTTATTACTACAGTATTCAGTTTCTGTAGTTCTTCATGAACTTTGGACATTAGCCTCTTTTCTGATTTGAAACTGTGAAATATTTTCTCCCATTCTGCAAGCTATATGTTTTCTCGGATGACTGTTTCCTTTGTTGTACAGATTTTTTTTAAAATTTTAATGCAACCCCATCTGTTCAGACTGCTGTTATTTCTGGTAATGTTGGTATTTTGGTTGAAAAGTTCTTTCCTGTATCAAGTCTCACATTGGAACAAGGTCCTAGCATTCGTTAATCTAGTATAATAAATCAACTCTGGTCACATTTTATGTAATACTTTGACTAGATTTTTCCTCGTTATACCTTGTGTTTCATCTTCTTTGCACATTGCTAACTTCACAATAACTAGAAATAGTGTTTTATCGGATAATCAGCAATCTGAGTTATATCATCCCATGCCACCTGCTGGGGGCAGCCTGCTTATTATTAATAGCAATTTTGCTTTTGGTTATGACTGAACTGTACATTCTACCTTCTGGTAGCCAGTACTTTCTGGGAAGGCAAGCTGTGTGGTTTTCCATAAGCAATGAACACTGCATTAACATTGATGCCTCTCTTTGTCACCTCTTCTCTAACAGCAAGGTCATTTTCCTGAACCCAATTTATTTAGGTAACTCTTGACAATGAAAACGTGTGAAGAAATTCAACCTTAACCTTCTTTGCACTTCTCTTATGCCCCTTCCAAAATAAATACTGAAGTTCTCTTGGAAGACATTTCAGTAGTTGCAGTCATAAATAAATGACTTCAGGTTAAAACTAATAAAAGACTGGAGCATAATTGGCTGGAAGAAAGAATATTATCAGATCGAATTTGAGTGAATTTGAAAATGGAATCCAGAGAGTGCAGAGACTACTTCTCCCATAAAAGTCCTATTGGGTTTAAATATGTCCTGACTTATTTTTCATAGCACATTCTAATACATCATATTGTTTGTTTAATTTTTAGTCATACAATTAAGATGAATTTAGTCTTTAAGTTTTGTCAGGTTCATGTTTGGTCCACATATGAAACAATATTATTAATGGATTAATGTCATATTAAAATTATTTAAAAATCTTAATAAAAACAACTTGCTATTATATTTTTTTAGTATGTTCCTCGTTTACAGCCACATGTTATGAAGGAAGATATTTTTATATAAAATGTTTTGTAACTGAAATCAATTATGAGTAAAATAGAACTTTGAATACTAGCTTTTTTTATCTGAGTGACCAATATTTAGTATATTCATTGGAAAATTACTGCTGTTTGGATAGTATTTAGATAAAAAAGTCTTTGAGTCTCACCAAAGAAAGGCAAAAATAAAGTTGCCAACAGTTTTCAGCTAATGTAGCACATTTAATATTATAATCATTATTATCCCAAAAAAGTAACCCCAGAGCTGCCACATGATAGCAAAAATATAATTGTTTAAAAGCCCAGCTTAGAAACCAAACAGTTCCCAAAATTGACATGCTGATCTCCCATTACAATCCATTCTCTTCCTTCTCCTACTACTTAGAGTTTGACTCAACAAATCAACACTGGCAAAGCCTACTAAGCATATTTCATCGTAATTGTTTTACCTTTGTACAGATACATTTCTTTTTCCCAATGCCACCTTGGCAGGTCACTTGTCTCATCCATCACATAGGCATAACTACGCTCATTAAGCAACCATCAGAGAAAATCAATATTAAGCATTATGCCCCTTGCATTACCCAAATGAATGTGACAAAGAACTAAGTAACCAGGAGCTCGATTTCCTGACCTTACCTAGAAAGGAAAGGCAGGCTTCTTCGCATTGGGATGTAGCAGGTTTCTCATTGCCCTCATCTTTATTCTTGGCTCCCAATCTCTGCCTGTCTGTCACCTTTTCATATTTGTCATTCATTCCTGGTGCTTGACATAGATAGCAATAAGTGGTTTGAGATTTACAGCATTTACAGCTTTTATTTGCTCTTTGCCCTTTAAAAGCAGTTTAATGGGATGAACAAATGCAGGCAAATAGATTATATTACTAGGTTCATATGGTTAGACGAAGTAAATAAATAAGATCAAAACCAAAAAAAAAACCACATTTACACAATAAGGATTATAATTGATTAAGGGTGGTTTATAATATCTGAAATATCTAGGTAAAAGAAATGATCAGGAGGTGGGCATTGTAAAGAAGTATTCCATCACACAAAGCACTTCACTCATTTTCTTCATAAATGAAGCAGTAGAGAAGAACTGAAAGTGTCCTTCTATATTTAGTTTCCTATTGAAAACTAAACAATTTGTACTAAGATAGCAATAATACAAAACTCTAAAATTTAAAAATTTGATTTCTTCATCTTTTATCTTTTGAAGTTCCCAAACTGTAAAAATAAAGAAACTTAAGATATCTCAAATCTGAAACTGATCTCTGTCTTGAATGAACTTTGTAAAATTAGTGTACTTCTCATACATTCGAAGATAAAGTTGATTTTAGTAGAAAGAAAGAAGCAAGAAGAGTGATGGCCAACAACTTCCTATAACACATTTTATAAATCTTTCAAAGCTTCCAAGAATGTGTGTGTGTTTGTATATATATGCAATTTGTATTCCATTAAAAAATAATCTATGAGTAGAGACAAACAGACCTGATTCAGAATGAATCTACTGCACACTTCTTATGTGACTCTAGAAAAACTACTGAAGTTCTCAGATTTTGTTATCTCATCTGTAACAAAATAATATTAAAAAAAATTCTAAATTTTTTCCCTTTAAGAATTAATCAATTTCAATAAATGGAGTAAAATAGTACTTAGTATCTAATAAGTTCTGAATAAGCATGTCCAACTCATATCCCCCTTTTTGACAAATCTGAGTATCTCTATGTCACAACATGGTGCCATAGGTATGCAATCATTGACATGTAATATGAGAGCAATCATTAATTATACCATTTACCAATAGGTATTTTTTAGAAAGATATAATATATTATAAGGCAATATGATAGCAAAAAATTATAGAAATAATTCAGACATGAGATTCATAAACAAAAGACATTTCCAGGTTTATTTGTAATACCCTATATCTGGGTATTACTTTTGAAGTAATTTGAATTCTGTGCTCAAATGCAAAAATATTGAGAATTTTGCCATGACAGCTTATAGGTTATAGAAAATTGAAACTACTATGTGTCAAATATTGAATATTAACAAAATGTACGCATATGACAACATAACTTTCATACTGTCTATTATTAATAACCATAAATCATTTGCTTGAATTCTCTCTTAGGGAAGGTGAAGCTCATGAAAAGTGTTACAGTGTGTACCAAGAAGTCAATCTTTGATGTGAGATTTCCCTTTTTATATTTGAATAGCATTAATGAATAAAGAAGCTGCTTTGTTCCTATAGCAGGGCAGAATTTAGGTAGGAGGGAAAAACAGAATTGAATTCTGGGAGAAAGAAGGATGGAGTCCAAGAGACACCATGGATCTGCTGGAGATAGATGTGCTGAAACTTTGCTGGTAGATTAATAGAAATGGATTAAATTAATATGTAAGAGTTAGCCAATAAGAAGCTAGAGCTAATGGGCCAAGCAGTGATTTA
>NC_022029.1:7210034-7211681 GCF_000317375.1 Microtus ochrogaster
TTAATACAGTTTTTGTGTGATTATTCTGCTCTAAGCTAGTTGGGCGGCCGGGAACCAACAAGCAGCCTCATTCTAAAATCAAGTCCTCTTCTATTTTGAACATACACATACATGGTAGTGTATGTTCACAATTTTAGGTACTGAGTAATCTTAGAGGAAAAGGGATCAGGAGTTCAAGTCATCTTTAGCTACATAATAAATATGAGAGTAACCTGAGCCACCTGAGACCATGTATTTAAAAAGAAGAAGCTAGAAACTTCCAAAGTCGACCTGCCTTCTTCCAAGGCTCCCAATTAATAGTGTTTTTCGGCAGTGGATGCCTACTTATTTCACATTCTTTGTTCAATGTTTCTTTATTCCTAATCTTGCGTATGCCTCAGTTTTCCACTCAAATATTTTTTCTCTTACATTGTTAAATAAGCATATCTAGCACATTGCCATTTTTTTACTAGATGTCCAAAGCAGTTTTATGACCTGCATGAAATTATATTGATTGCAGAATGAGATAAACTCCTACTATTACTGAGTACAATGGATTTGATATCCACTCTATTTAAAAAAAAATGCCTCCCTGTATAGATAATCATTCATTTTACTGTTGTATTAGGTTGCTTATTTGTTCCCAAATGCTACACCCTGAAATAATCACACAGAAACCATATTATTTGCAACACTGTTAGGCCAATAGCTTAAGCATATTTCTGGCTAACTCATATCTTTATATAACCCATCTCCATTAATCTGTGCATTGCCACAAGGCTGTGGCTTACCAGTTAAAGTTCTGTCATCTCTCTCTAGCGGGGCTACATGGCTTCTCCTTGACTCTACCTTCTTTCTCCTGACATTCAGTTTAGTTTTCCCAGTTTAGTTCTGCTCTACCCTATCATATTCCCAAATCAGTTTCTTTATTAAACAATGGTATTCATGGCATGCAGAGGGGAATCCCACATCATTTTATGGCTAATAATAGGTAAAATTCCATTGTATAGAGGAAAAACAAATATTCAAAAATACTTAAAATTACTTGCCTTCTAGTATAGAAGAATATTCACATTACATCATGAATGTAAATCATTCCAGAGAGCTTTTCAAGTAAATCATACGTAAAATAGGAAATATAATAATTTTATAAATAAAATAGCCATATTGCTAAAGACTAGTAAAGCAAGGGATTTTTTATTGCTGTTGTTATTTTGTTTTATTTTTTAATAAAGATGATAATTTTGTGTATCCTCTTTTATATTTCTATGTATTTTAATAGATGTATTGTTTTGTAATATTAATATGTTTTAGCAGTGGTGGGGGAGGTATGCCTTTGTTAGAGGAGGTACATCACTGAGGACTGGCTTTGAGTTTCAAAATCCATGTCATCCCAAGTCTTCTCTGTCTGCTCCCTGCCCCAGCTCCTACTTGTGACTAAGCATGTGAGCTCTCAGGTAAGTCTCCAGCACCATGCCTGCTTGAATCATGCCATGCTTCTGTTGCGATGATCAGGGACTTGAATCTGAAACATTAAGAAACTCTTGTTTCTTGTGGTGCCTTCATCATGGTGCTTTGTTAGAACAACTGAAGAATAATTTGGATAGCTAAAGTACAGTGAAAACAGTGTAGAATCCACAACTCTGTTTGCCTTCTCCATGTGTGTGC
>NC_022029.1:7212011-7216847 GCF_000317375.1 Microtus ochrogaster
TGTGTGTGTTTATTTTACTAAAATACAGAAGTAAAATTAAATTTACTTGGGCAAAAGCTAGATAGTACAATCAACTGTTGCTGAACATAAAAGGCATACTTGATAGTTGAAAGTGCAAGTGGGTGATAGGGAGAAAATTAGTTATTAATATTTATCATATTCCAGTTTGCTTGGCTTGATATAGTGTTTTGTTCACAATATCTCATTTTTTCTAATGAAAATGTAAACTTTCTTTATGCAGTACAAAGAGAAGAACCACTGAAATAAAACAGAATTCTCCAGAATACTGTTTATAAGGTATCAGATAAATGCTGCTACAATGGCTCGGGTGACGTGGTAGAGAAGAGGTTCAAGTTTGGATATATTGAATTCAGTTTCTAAGAAGATATGTTTTGTCATTATCCAAACATCTATTCAATTTCACGTTGAACGATTTCTCTATAAGAGTGAGATCTGCTTATTCAGTCTTCAGAATTCTTCCTGGAGCAGAAGTAGAATTATATTTATGCTAAGAAAGATTATCCTCAGGTCACTATTTCTTATCAAAATTCTAACAACAATCAAACTAGAAAGCCTTAGGTGAGGAAAAAAAAAAACAAGCATTGGCAGCTGTATAGAAATAAAGTCATATTTAAATGTTCAGAATTGCAATTTCAGAAGGAAAGTGCAGTTATTGCATTGTGATGTACTTATTCATACAGAGTGTTTTTGCTTGGGTGTGTGTGTCTGTGTGTCTGTTTGTTCATGTGTTTCATATGTATGCCTATAGATGTCAAAAGTGGTGGTCAGGTACCTTCTACTTCTGTCTGCAATGTTTCTGTGGATGTGATGTGTAAGTGTGCATATGTGTATGTGTTTTTCTTGCTATGCCACTGTGTACAGAGGCCACAAACTAATGTCACACATCTTCCTGTATTAGCGTCTGTCTTATTTTCTGAGACTTGATTACTCATTGATCCTGGTGCGGTTTCAGCTAGACTGGTGGGCCTACCATCCTCAGAGGTCCTCCTATTTCTGCTTCCTCACAATGTGATTTCAGAGTCATACCACCATACCCAGTTTTTACAGTGGTTTTAAGGATCCAAGCACAGGTCTTCGCGCTGCCCAGCTCTTATCACATACTTATGCTAGAGAGATGCCTCAGTTGGTAAAGCTTTTGCCACATAAGAATAAGGACATGAATTCAGATTCCCAGCAATCACGTAAAAAGCCAGGTACTGCAGTGTGTAACAGTACTCCCAGCAGTGGTGAGGTAGATAGGAAAGTGTCTTGGATGTTGGCAAAATAGATTTGAATTATGAACTCCAGGTAAAGCTAAACATTCTGATTCAAAAGGTAGTAGAGGGCAGTTGATGGTGGTACATAATATTGACCACAGTTTTCTACTTGCATGTGAACACATATGTGTGCCCTCATATCACACAAGCACATACAGACAGATAGACGGGGGGAGGACACAAATACACACACACATACCCAGACAGATTGACCGGGGGGAGGACACAAACACACACACACATACACAGACACACACACTAAAAATGGTTCTGTTTCTATCTTGAAAATGAATCACAGATAGTAAAGGGAAAGAATTACTTTCTTTTCATCTATGTTTTCATTTAAGCTTGGAGTCAATGCAATGTGACTTTATTTTGCTTAGGTTTCAGTTTTTTGGGCTTCTTTCTTTGTTTCTCATTTTTGAAGTATCAAAAGACAGTGAAAAAGTCAATTAGATAGCTGAGAAAAAATATCTTCTTTAATATTGCAAGAGCACATGGAGGAATGTAGGCAAAATGACTTTAAAACTATTTTCATTTTATTTATCAGGTAGAAATGGATTTATTAAAAAAGCAAAAGCTTCAGACTTATTGCAAGACACTTTGGAGTCCACAATCCAAAGGCTATTTACATTCTGACAGTGTTTCAGAGCACTGAACAGAGAGTCTGGGAAACAAACAAATAAATCTCTAATAATTGAGTTCAGAGACCATAACTGGTCGCAAGGCATAAATTTGGGGCAGTTGGCCTTCCCAGCGCCATAAAATTGCAGCACGCAGATGGATGCTGGATTCTGCCTACTAAGGTCACTGTTAATAGCAGGATGGGGCTCAGCCCATAAGTTAACACAATAGTTGCAGGGTGTTGGAAGTCATTTTTAGAGAGGTGTTTAGAACAATTATTCTTCATTTGGGTTTAGTAATATGATAACGTGTAAAATATCCCTATTAGTGGATATCCAGGGAGTTTCTCTGTAAGGAAATAAAGTTAACAATATTATCTTGGAAAGTCTTTTATAATATATCAAATGACACAGAAAATTCTAGATTAGAATGTTTACAACAAATATGAAACACCACCATGTTTTAACTCATAATATTAGTATATTTTTCTATTCCCTTCAAATATTAAATTATCTTTTAAGATAAAACTTTTTACCCTTGGTGAAGCTCTGAAGCTAGCAAAATCTTATTATTTCAAAAACAATTGCTTGAAATATTTTCTCTACAACCTTAAGTTCTTACTTCTTAATTAGTCATAAATTGTTAGAAATAAAATTCAAGACAAAATTGAAATCCAGTGTGAAACTGTAGGTATGAAAACATAGGAAAAGTCAGCTTACATTTAATCATATTGAAGTAATGAGCTTAGCAGAGAGACAAAATGCTCATCATCCCCTTGCATTGTTAACTGGAAGAGCATTGCCATGTGTTTGGAAAGGATCTGTTGAACTGCTTAAAATAAAATGTAAAAGTAAATCAATAAATAATGTAACAACTTCTATGTGTCTAAAAAACCGTAAATTAATCATTAAAAGAAAAGCTTCTAACACAGAAGCTTGTAATTACTTTCACACAAAAAGTTCAAACTCCCTTCAGTTTTCCAAATTATTTTTACCTACCACCCAAATTATAGGTATTGACCATACATGAGAAAAAAAAGTCAGGTAACACAGAGAATCTTTAATTATTAATTCATTTTCACAAAGAATAAAGGCTCTTCATTTTATTTAGTAGAAAGCAGGATTGAAATGATGAGATTTCTTTATCTCTTAGATCTATAGCTTCTTTTGTGAAGTGAGTCTAATAACAGCATTTATGGTGACTCATGAGATTCAAATGAGAGAACATGTGTAAGAAATTTAATGTCCATTAATTAGTTCATCTACTGCCAATGGATACAAAATGTTAAGAAATGTTGAAACACATTTCTGTTTTCCTGAAACATGAATATATAGCTGCTGCTGCTACTTGGGAATTATATCTTCATATGTGGAGACCTGTCTTCTAGTTAAAAATAAATATATGAGCCGGGCGGTGGTGCCGCACGCCTTTAATCCCAGCACTCGGGAGGCAGAGGCAGGCGGATCTCTGTGAGTTCGAGGCCAGCCTGGTCTACAAGAGCTAGTTCCAGGACAGGAACCAAAAGCTACGGAGAAACCCCGCCTCGAAAAATCCAAAAGGTGTGTGTGTGTGTGTATATATATATATATATATATATATATATATATGTTTTTTTTTAGACTGAGCCACAGGAAATCACTGAGCCTTCACTCAGCATGTTTCATGGGGAGAGCCACTATTCCTTACTGTTGAGACTCCATGGTGATAACTCTGCAGTTGTTTTAGGAGTCCTAATTAAGGATTTAGGCTGTGTGAAGTAATTCAGCTTTTTCCTCCCAAAATAACTTAGTACTTAGGGTCCCATATTTTTCAAGCATAAACCTCCCAGCTAAGTACTCCAACTCTAGGGTCAATTACAAAATAAGTTAGTTGTGGTTTTGCATGCAGATAGATTTTTCTGAAGAGGCAGGAGAAAAAATGAGGAGGAGGAGTAAAGAGAATACCAAGGCATTTCTTCTAGGCCCTTCAAACACTGAGATGGTTTAAAGGCTCCGGTGTCGAAAGTCAAGGGTTCCACCGATTTGATAGATGGTGAGCATAGTCCCTTCTGCTACCAAGATGGAAACTGAGTGCTGTACTTGCTTCAAAGGAAAAATTTGTATCAATTCAAATCCAGGGTTTTGTAGGACACCAAAATTCTAATGATTTACTGTTACCCAAAGTATAGTTATCCTAATTAATGGACACACCTCCCATTAGGTAAACATGTAGAAAAAAATCTTCAAATTTGCTTGTGCCATTTTTACAGTCTGTGATGTGATAATATATTTAAGCTGTGTATGTTCTAGTAAGGTCTTTCCTCAAAATACCTTGGCTCTCCTTTCATTCAAAGAGTTCTGAATGTGTAAACTGCCTAAAGTATGAACCCTGATTGATTGATCAGAAATTCTCAGCAAGTTACATTGCAGATTTTTAAAAGGCACTCAATAATTCCAATTATCAAATTTGAAACTAGTAAGGCTCAGTGTTTACAGAGAAGTCTAAATTATATCATCTGTCCACCCATAAAGAACAAGTCAATCACCACACAGAAGGAGAACTCATAAACTTTTTTGAAATTTATGTGCTTAAGGATGGAGCCAGCCTTCGTAATTTAAATCTGATTTTAAAGAGATGTATAAAATTTTAAATTCCTATTTTGCATAAAATTGCCATTGGTATTGTGGTGATTTTAATGAAAATTGTGGTAGGGCTTGGTGGAGGAAGTATGCCACAGAGACCAGACAGTGAGAGTTCATAGTCCCGGTCCATATCTAGTTTTCTCACTTTAGTACCTGGCGCAATCTCTTTCCTTCCTGTTCCTGCCACTCAGCCAACTACTTTTTGTCAAGCGCTTGATTCTTATTTCCCTGGAACTTTAAGCCAAATTATATTCTTTCATCTTTTAAATCTTAAAAGAATTATATTCTTTTAAGCACAGCAGAAGAGTAACATA
>NC_022029.1:7217686-7235571 GCF_000317375.1 Microtus ochrogaster
CTTCTCCAGGTTGACATAGATTTATGCCAGCACCATCTGTTAAAGATGCTTTCTTTCTTCCATTGTATACTTTTAGCTCCTTTGTCAAAAATCAGGTGTTCATAGGTTTGTGGGTTAATATCCGGGTCTTCGATTCAATTCCATTGGCCAATGTCTTTGTTTTTATGCCAGTACCAAGCTGTTTTCATTACTGTAGTTCTGAATAGAGTTTGAAGTCAGGGATGGTAACACCTCCAGAAGTTCCTTTATTGTATAGTATTTTTTTGGCTATCCTGTGTTTTTTTTTTTTTCATATAAAGTTGATTATTGTTCTCTCAAGGTCTGTGAAGAATTTTGTTGTGTGCCTGATTAATGGGAGCTCACCAAAGCCAGCTGGACTGGGACTGAATGAGTATGTGATCAAACCGGACTCTCTGAATGTGGCTGACAATGGGGGCTGACTTGAGAAGCCATTGATAATGGCACTGGGATTTGATTCTACTGCATGTACTGGCTTTTTGGGATCCTAGTCTGTTTGAATGCACACCTTCCTAGGCCTGGATGGAGTGGGTAGGGCCTTGAACTTCCCGCAGTCAGGATACTCTATCCTCTCTTAGGACATGAAGGGGAGGAGGATGAGTGGGGGAGTGGGAGAAAAATGGGAGGAGGGGAGGAAGTGGAAATTTTGAATGGTATTATTTATGATGCAATAATTTTAAAAAAAATGAAAAGAAAAATGTGCAGTAATAATTACCACTGAACAGTAATCTGTGAGGAGCAGGGAGACACCAGATCCTGAATTTCTTGTAATCCGCTGATCTGAGTGCCTACAGCTGCTCTGAGCACGAGACCTTCAGGAGTTCCTGAAGGCAGGAGCGTGGTTTCTGGTGGGTTTAGCTGGGGCATGACTCTCTCTATATAATCTGCCCCTGAAAACAATAAAGGGGGCACTCCTGGGGAATTCAAGGATGACCCATGTGGCTGTCTCTCTGTCTTTGTGTGTTTGTGTATTTTAACCTCCAGCCCACTTACCCGAAGCTCGCGAACTAGGTGCCAGCGCACAGAGCACAGACACGAGTGCGTGGCAGTAATCCATGATCATTGTAGATATTTTCATTTACAAAACTTCATTTTACTTATAAACCCAGTTCTTTCTCCCGCTCCTACTTTTCCCTTTCCTCCATCCCACTCTTCCCTCTACCCCTCAGAGGGGGTAAGGCCTCCTTCAGGAGTCAATGAAGTTTGGTATACAAAGTGAAGACATGGCCAAGACCCTTTCCCCTCTATCAAGGCTGAGCAAGGTATTTCCCCACATGGAATAGACTCCAAAAAGCAATTCATACACTCTGGATAAGGCTTGGTCCCACTGCCAGGGCCCCTACAACAGGTCAAGCCACATAATTGTCACCCACCTTCAGAGGGTCGAGTTCGGTTTCATGGCAAGTTCCTCAGAAGTCAGTCCAGAGTTTATGAGCTCCCTCTAGCATGCGTTAGCTGTCAGTGTAGGATTTTGAATCATTATGTACTAAGATTTACTAATATTATAGCTACTACTGTATTTTGACATTGCCATAGTTACTATTGTGATTCATTTCCAAAAGTTCTTTGTGGAAAGAATACAGATATTTTTTTAATCTTTTCTGCTTAATATGAAAAGATTTAAACAACTTCTACAATATAAATTATTTTGTTAACAATATTCAAAATAATTTGTGTTTAAAATTTTGGCGCATGCCTTTTAACCCCAGCACTTCAGACGCAGATCTCTGTGAGTTTGAGGCCAGCCTGATCTACAAGAGCTAGTTCCAGGACAGGCTCCAAAGCCACAAGAGAAACCCTGTCTTGAAAAAACAACAAAAAAATTTTCATTCTTGCTGTGCAACTTGGCATTCACACTTCAATTGAAAAAAATAGTGCAGTTATGAGCAACAGCAGTTCCACTGTAAGCATGTAGCAGTCATGATCAAACACAAATTATTCACAGAATAGTTAAAGATTATATATGTATATATATATATATATATATATATATATATATATATATATATATATATATATATATAAGTACAAGATAGGCAGGGCCCTAAATTTTCTAAAAACTTGATTTTAACCCACCAATACATAATATTTTAACAAAGTGTGTTTTATACATACTGGAACTGATTTGAAGAAAGTATATGAGAGTCTGAAATTATTCTCAAATACACACCCTGCATCCACCACATCATCTTGAAAATGAAAATGAACCATTCCTATCAAATATTGTCATTAAAAGGAAAAGGGAGTATATCCTCTATCGTTAATCTCTCTCTCTCTCTCTCTCTCTCTCTCTCTCTCTCTCTCTCTCCCTCTTTTTTTCCCCTATCCAGTCCCTTTCTACTTCTCTCTGCACTTTCTAGAATGTTTCTAATAAAGTCATCTGAAATTTACACATACGTCTAAAGAAACATAATGGTCCCAAAGAGAAACAGAGACATGGTGTAGTGGTAAATTTTATCATAATAAAAACATATTATTCTTTTTAGCAATAAAATAATTTCTAAGAGGGACTTGTGAACTTTATTAAATCTTAAAGAAGAGTAATAGATGCATATACTATTATAATCAATTCTATGATAAATGCATATATTTACACACATACAGTGAAGATGGCTTTTATCTATATTGTAGTTAGGAAATTCTGACTTTCATTAAGAATGAAGCAGTTCCTAGTCTCATCATTTAGGGCTATTAAAAAGTTAGCAAAATTATCACTTCTTCTATTGTATATGAGAATTCGAAGAGAGCTGTGATAAATGTGATAAGTTATGGTAACCTAAAATACCTGCCTATCTGAGTTTCAAGAATACTCGATTTTCAAACTATGTTTCTCCATAATGTGGAAAAGCCTGCAGCTAATTAAATCACTTATCAGCTCAAACATTCTGTGAATATGTCATAATACAGTGAGAACTAAGAGTAACTGAAAAACCCCATAAAAAGGATATAAAGAAATCATAAATTTCTCTATAAATGCGTGCTTTTCCATTTTTATTAGCAATTTGTCTTTAAATTACAATGGCCATATATTCTAAAGTCCAACTGCAGATATAAGTAACTCTATCATAATGGTATATTCCAGACAGATATTTCTATTTCTTGTAAGTTTTAACATTAAAATGGGAGAAAATTTTACTTTGTTTGATACTCTTAATTGGTTGATTTAAAATTAATTAGCTAATCATGCACTATGCTCATAAGAATAAAATATTAATAAGCATAGAGTTTTAACAAACTTCAGAAAGTACGATTCTAACCTTTCATACATCTAATTAGACGGCTCCTTCTCTGGAGTCCACTCTGGCTCTGCAGTTATTGTGATTGAATTGTACTTTGGAAACAAACAATAAATCCCCAAAGCTTATACTACATTTATTCGATATAATTTAATAAGAGAATATACACATTTGTGATGGAAGTACTCAATTTCACTATCTAATTTTCTTTAATTTCACTTGAATAAGTTTTTACCCACTAGGATAAACTAATTCAACCACTTCCAACTTTCATTTTCTCGTAATCTCAATATATCCTATTTCTGCTGTTAACGTTGTCAGAAGGGAAAATTAAGGAAAAATTTTGAAGAGCGAAATGGTATTTCAATTCACATAGAAGCAGTTTTAAAAAAAGAATATATACCTAGGAAACAGGAAAGCATTTTCAAAGGTGACTTTTCAATAAAGAAAACACAGTTTCAAGTAATACAGTGTCTTAAAATTATGCTATTCTTAAAAGTTGATATGGTCTGCTTTCAGAGAATGAATTTATGCCTTCATGTCATGAACATTTAAAACTTTTGTCCCTCAATATTTTGGAGGATTTTATGTGAATAATGATGTTTCTTTCTTCATACGTTGTTGCAAAGCACAAATAAGCTAGCACCGTGTATGCTTGTAAAAACAAGCTACACTTATCTTAAACATCTGCAAAAATGAATTACCGTAAATTAGTTATGGATACTAAATATTAATTTATATTTAAATCATTACTAATTTATTCATCTAAATCTTATTCCAAAATTTATTGATAAATTTATGCTTCACCAGGACCCTAACACAAAGTTTCACACACATGCATATTGATGCACACACATGCACACACACACATTCACACAAACACACACACACACATAAAAGAAAGAAAGACAAAGAATGGGACAGAAAAAAAGAAACAAAAGTGCAAAATGCATACCTTGATATAATTAAAGTAATCTGATGCACTATATATACATATTTTGGGAATTATTTGAGGTGAATAAAATTCAGTAAATTGTGTAATTTACTGAAGACTGTGCTGCTTTTATTCATACTATTATTTGTTCCAGAAATGATCTAATGTTCATGAATAGAACAGTTGGCAGTGTTCTTTCTTTCTTGAATATGTATCTCTAAGAGGGAACAAGATATGTGTGGTGTCATGAAGTTAGTCAAGAACGAACATAGAGAGCCACCAGAGTGAATAAATGTGGTCCATGTGGAATTTGAAAAAAATGATATGGAGAAATATTAATGGAGTGGTAATAGAATACACCAGTATTGAAGCAATATGGGCTTCTAAAACACTATGGGTCTAGGAAAGAATGCTTAAGATGTTACACAGATACATCCATATTATATACTTATTAAATATATAAAACCATGTAACATGCAAATATCAGTAATCCCAAAGTTTTTTTTTAATCAAGCTTAATGTTTATACTTGGTTATAACTAATTATTCATTTTATTTTATTGCCAATTTTTATAAATCATAATGCCAACATGCTTTTTGTTCTTTTTTTCGAGACAGAGTTTCTCTGTAGTTTTGGAGCCTATTCTGGCACTAGCTCTTGTAGACATGGCTGGCTTGGAACTCACAGATACCCGTCTGCCTTTAGAGTATTAGAATTAAAGGTGTTCGCCATCACCACCTGGCTTCCAATATGATTTTTAAATAAAGAAAATTTACTGACTATACAATTAAAGTACTATATTTGACTTTTCTATCATTAAACTACAGTATTTTATATTGTCATTTAACTTTTACTGCATTCTTTTAATAGGTTATAGAAACTAATGTTGAAATTATGGATTTCTATGAATTTTCCAATATTCACATCTTCACCTAACATCACATGCACCATGGGTAGAATTTATAATGAATTCAAGCAGTTTATTTTGTACTCCGCTCTTGACATTATCACAGGAAAATATAAGACAATACAGGGAAGCTCTCCACTAGTAGTTTTTCCAGGCAGATCACCTATTTATGGCTTTCTTTCTTTGTTCTTTACTCTGTTGGCTTTGATTTAAACTTGCAACATGTACATATTTTCAGGAAGTGTGTGTCTACTGTCTGCATACAAGCTGGGACAGTTACATTCACAAATAACTTGGAATGCTGGGCAGATTGTTGCAAAGAACCACCACTTGGTTGTTTTAGAAAGTATATTTCTACTGTTCACCTTTTCTTCTCTAGTATTTATTTTTCTTCACTTTTCATTTTTTAGTTAATTTTTCTAATAATTTAGTTTAGCTTTTCATACTATGGAAAACAATATGGAAGTGCAAATAATAAGGTTTTAAGACATTGGATTTTTGAGCATTCCAATGTCTAGACACAAAGTCATGACAGAGATTAGAATAATAACATAAACTTTTTATATTATTCTGTAAAGGCAAAGTAAGTAAAAGAGATGTGTTCATACTTCCCTCCTGCACTAGCCATTTCAATTATCAGGTGAGAAGCAATGCCAGAAAATGAATGGATTTCAGAAGGTAGGAAAGAGAACATTTCAATATGCAGCCTCAGGAAGGTGATATATAGATAATGCCATCTTGTATCACAGTGACTCTTATGCTCATCAGAGGGACACAAGGAAAGCCATTGTAAGGAGAGAATTAATATAACAGAGCCTGATCCAATGTTAGCCTTAAAGGCGAGTATTGTTGAAAATATGTAGAATACAAACTGGTGTGAATTTCCCTGGATAAGCCCATTTCTCCAACTTTGAGCATTTATTAGTTGTTTGTTTATATTTGTATAAGATTGTGTGGTAGAATATTATTTTAAAATTTGTTTTGTTTTTATGCTGTGGAACATTTGTTTAAGGATGTAAAGATGTGTTGCTTTAGTTTTAATACATTTGTTTAACTCTGTAAAGCTGTGATTCTTTGCCTATCTAAAACACCTGATTGTCTAATTAAGGGCTGAATGGCCAATAGCAGGATGGGGGAACAGATAGGCAGGCCTGGAAAGCAGAAATAATAAATAGGAGGAGAAATTTTGGATGAAAACATAGAGGAGCAGAAAGCTGTAAATTTTTATGATTAAGAGAAACTCATATTATTTAAATCCCTAAGCCATTAGATTCTTCCTGGCATAAAATAAATTAGTCTTATCTGTCTGGTCTAAGGAAACATTTTTTTTAATTTTATGCATGTTTTGTTCATATGAAGCCTCTTCCTGAACTTTTACCTTGTCTTCTATTTAACTGATTTCTTTTTATTTTTAAACCTTTAAGACCAGTTTGTGCTGCCCAAATATTCTCAATGTGCAGTCTCCTGTGTTAAAGCTGTTCTTTTACCAAGACTAAAATTCTCGAACAAGTGTTCTCTTCCTGTCTGAGTAGCTACCTATTCAAAATAGCTCCATGGTTAGGAGACGAATTTTTTCTCCATGCTAAAATTTGAGCTATTGTATGCCTATATGGATTCAGAACATGTTGCCGCAACCATTGTGGAGTGTTCTTAAGTTCTACCACCTCTGTTTCAATTATTCATCTGAGTATAGACCACAGCATTTTGACTGTAGTCAAATCCACTTACATAGATCAAATAACAGAGCTGAAAAGATTCATAAGTGGCTGGAGAGATGGTTCTGCTGTGGGACAATGGTCTTTTACCCTGTAAAGATTTGTTACTTGTATTTTAATAAAATGCTGATTGGTCAGCAGGAAGTATAGGCGGGGTGACATGAGCAAGAGAATTTTGGAAAAAGGAAAGGCTCAGTCTGTAGTTATCACCCAGACACAGAGGAAGCAAGATAAGAAGACCTCGCTGATAAAAAGTACAAAGCCACATGGCTAACACAGACAAGAATTATGGGTTACTGTAGGATGTAAGAGTTAATAAAAAGCTTGAGCTACTAGGCCAACCAATTAATAATTAAGGTTTCTTTGGAACTGAATAGCTATGGGACCAGGCAGGACAGAAACCTCTATCAACATGGTTAACTGTTCAAAAGCATTTGTTACTCTTGTAGACAACCCTACTTCAGTTTCGAGCACCCACATGGTGACTCATACTCCATAAATTCAGTAAAGGAGCCTGTATCATCTCAGCTGTCCCAGATACATATGTGTCATGTGTACATGCAGGCAAAATGCACACGTACAGAAAATAAAACAAATAAATCTAAAAATATATTTTGAAAAGTATGAACCACCAGCAATGGTAGATTTTAAAGGACAGTACAATATGACAGAGAAAGTATTCATAGAGTAAAGAAAATCACAGTGAATATCAAGAGATCTAGAACATAAGTCCATATCAGGTTTGGACATTTTAATTTTGACACCCTTTAATGATTTTTCTGAATTATATTTTCAATATTATTAATGATTATCATAGAGTACCCTAAAATATTTTTCTTAAATAATTTAGCATAATAATTACTTTCATTATGTCTAAAATTGGAGACTTGATTTTCTAATAGACTCTATTCTATTTATTATAAACCACAGAAAATTAAGCATGTTGTAATTATAACTTTTAACATATTTTCCCATTCAGTTATTAGTTATTTAGTTATTAGTATGATCTTATATTAAGAAGTTATTAAGTGTGTTTTCTTTTGTTTGAATTTATTGACACATTGAAAAGTAAAGAATAATTTAATTACTCATTAAAAAAGCCATACAAAGAGCATTTATTTTAAATATAAGTTCATAGTTTTCATCTCACCTGCTTTGTAACAACTCTATTTTCAAAAGATGAACAACAATGAAAAGAACAGCAGAAATTCACATTGCTTGGCAAATCACAAGTAAATAAGTCTTCAACATTGATGCGTAGAATCCCATGCATGCTTTCACCATTGTTGCCGAGGTGGTAAGCTAATACCTCTGCTTAGTAGAGTAAAAATTAATCTCAATTAAAATTTCTTAATCAGTCATTGACATACAAAATCATTTCTAGTATTATTACTCTTTTTTACAGAAAAATTCTTTTTTTATTTGAATAATTAAAGAATAATGAAAGAATTCTTTTAAAATAAGAATTCATATTTTCTTTTTAATTTTCTCTTGGATAAAACATTCCACCCATATGAAAGTAGAACATGTGATGAGCTGTGGACAGTGATATGACTGAATTTCAAAATAAATATGGAGCTAGTGATATAATTAACTGTGACAAAGTTTAATCTATACATTTGAGACTTAAGTCTTTTGGTTATACAGTTTTGAAAACTCATGGTTATACAGTTTTCAAAACTCAAATATTTTAATCCACTAGTGAATGATTCTCTGGATTCAAGTCTAGTTGACTGAATTTCCTTAACATGCATAACTACTGGTTATACTGTTGTATTTTAAGACAGATGAAGGATTAACATCTGGGTAAGATGCTTCTGAAATACTCAGGCATTTTTTAGATTCAAACATTATACTTTTACTTTACAAAAGAGCTTGGAAAATAATAGAAGTAAAGGCAGCAAGGTAACTAAAGGAAATGATGAAAGGTTAACTACACTTTAGACTTGTGGTCTTTTCAATTCAGAAGAGATTATTGAGTTGTAACTGCACTGTCAACTTAGAATTAAATTGCTAGTACACTATAACTCAAAAGTGAAGGTCAAGTAAGAATGAATTCATTACAGAAAATGGTACAATCTAGAAATCATAGACATTTGAAATAAACAGATAAATCTTCATCAGAAAAAAAGCTACTAAAGCCAAAAAAGTAGAATACAAAAGGCACAATATCCTAAAACAAAAACTTCGTTAGACAGTTCATCCTGTGAAGAGCTAAACATCAAAGATAAATATGCAAATTCAAAACCAGAAACTATCAAATTAAAGCTACACAAGACAAAAAAAAATTAGAGATTGTATCAGGGCAAAGTACTCAGCTAATTCTTTCAAAACATGAATATTTCTTTTGTCCTTAAGAATTATTTTTTTCCTAATTTATATAACTGCTTTAGTTCCAAAACGTCTGATGAATGCTTCACTCTAACAGTACAAAAATGAAAAAATAAAAAAAAATCAAGTGATTTTACTCAAAAAATAAAGAAAAAAATCATTGCAAGGACCATCAAGGTCACTTAAAAAGCAGCAGAAATGTGAAAAATAAAAATTAAGGACCTACATAATTTCTTAAATTTAAAAAAGTTTCACCTCTTATTATCACGTGTTGTTTTCTGTGTTTTTCTCTTCTTTATGATCTCCTACAATGAGTGTTATGAGTGTTTCATATTTTTTTGGTGTTGTTTTGTTTTCTGTTTTATTTTGAAATTAAAATTTCTTTCCTACCATACATCCTGTGCACATTTTCCCCTCCCTCCACTCCTAATCACCCACGTCTCTCCTCCAACCCCGCCTAGATCCATCCCCCTGAGGTAACGTGTAGAAACTCTGATGCAGACTTATGCAGTTCCTGTGCTTGCAATTTCAGCGTCTATGATGCATGTGAGTTTGCATACTAGGTTCCATGGGCCAGGTTCTCTTGTGGTCCTCCATCCCCTCTGATTTCTACACTTTTTTCTCTTCTTCTTCCACAGGATTTTCTGATCTCTAAGGAAATGGATCTGATGGAGACTTCCAACCTAGACTCTTTCTCTGCCTAATGTCTGGTTGTGGATCTCTGCACTCACACTCATTTGCCACCAGAAGAAGCCTCTTTGACTATGACTGGACAATGCACCAATCTATGAGTATAGTAGAATATCATTATGAATTATTTCATTGATTTCTTTCTGACAATTGTGCTTTCTTCTACACTACATCTCTGGGATACTCAGTCTCCTGTTTCTTGCCATCCTGGTAGTATAGGGCATGGGCTCCCTTTCATGTGCTGTCCCTCAAGTTAAACCAAATATTGGTTGGCCACTCCACATATATTTCACGGCCATTGCTTCAGCACACCTTGCTGGCAGGACAAATTGTAGGTGGAAGATTTGGTGGCTTGTTTGGAAGAGAAACCTGGATACCAATCTAGCTACAATTAATGGTTTAGTGTCTTTGAAAATGCCATTGAAGTCTTTAGAAATCAATTCAAATTGGTCAAAAGTCTTCTCACATAGTAAAAATCCATACTATTTTCTATTGCATTTTCACAATTTTTATATTTTGGTTTCTGTTGTCTGAGTTTTATGTAATCTAAACATTTCTCTACATTTCAGTTATGGTAAAATTAAAGTCTATACTTTGCCTTACCTTTATTTTTATGTTTTAAATCTATTAATATTTTGATCTGTTCACATCATCCTGGCTTATTTATATTTTCATTTGGATCTTTAATGCAGTTTTTTAATTCTTTGCATAATACAGTTACATTAAAGCCATTTAGAATTAACTTTTCCTTTCAAGGCTACAAAATTTCCATGTCTATTTTTTAATTCTTTTTCCTTTTTTTCTTGACAAAACTTTCATGTTTTATTTTATGATTTTTCTTTTTTGTTTTACTTTCTTTTTTGAAAGAAATTTTCAGTATCTACAGATACAGTAGCTCTAGAAATCAAACCACAAGCCTCAGAGTTTGCTTTGTTATTCTTATTGCTTCCTGGGAGGAATGTCTACTGTTTCTTCGCTTTGTAATAATTAATTTTTGGGGTTTTTCTTGGGCATTCATCATTGCTTTATAAATTTTCTTGTTGGTGGGTGCCAACTAGAGTACTGAATTCTGAAATTTCCCAGAAATTGATTCACTCAGAAATGGATATATGATGATAATATTCACCTGTATCTTGGTGTGAATATCTGAAATTAGTAAACATTAATCAAGCCCAAAGTGTGTAATATTTATAAGACAGGACCTTTACTCCATCTTGACTATAAGCTTCACATAACATCTTGAACTTTACCATCCTCATCAGAGCTATGGTTGAAAAATTCATGGCTTCTTTAATGTCAATAGCAGATTTCATAGATGTTCAAAAAGGTTTACCATGCAAGCCCTCTTACAGACATTGGAAACATTACAGATTCCTATTTTACATAGTATTTATGGATTATGTCACTCTGATTGCCTTATGCTTTCTATGCCATCTGGTCAGATTCCTCCCAAAACCAAAGTTTAAATGAATGCTTTTTTAAGATTATGTTTTAAAATTTGTGTTTTGTTTTATTGCCCATTGCTTTACTGAGTAAAGATAATTGAGCACATATTTCATTTATTCATGTCACTATATTGTACAATAGAAATTAATCATATGCTATACAATACATATCCACTTAAGTAACCAACCATTCCTATAGTTGACTATCAGTTATTACACACCATGTCTCTAAATATGCTTTTCTCCTCTGCAGGAAGCTAAATAGTATAAGTTTATAAAAACATCAGCAGACTTCATTTTTAGGGTTTTGTTTTCCATTTCAAAATATATCTTCATGGTTTTGTGTTACCCTTTCTTATTTGTGCTTTGTTTTACTCTCTAGATATGTCTATTTTGTATAGAGTATCCACAGTTTAGGAACCTAATAAGGGACAAGAATGGAAAGGGGATTTTCCAGGAAAAAAGAAATAGAATGCAATGTTAAAAGAGATAAAGGGAAAACTAGGGCATGAGAATTAAACAGAGTGGGGTAAGAGGGAACATGGAAAAGAAGAACTAACAATAATGGCCTTTTAAAGACCTACTGCTTCAGAAGTTTCTTAAAATAAATACAACTATCAAAGAATTTAAAGGAAGTAACTATCTAATGGGGAAAACAATAACCAAACTAAAAATATGTTATCATGCAAACTGACTAGTAATATAATGGTTGCATCTTTTTGTGCCATTAGCTAGAGTGATCCATACAGACCGCCATCCCAAAACAACCATTATACCCCATAGTTAATGTTATTAGCTATCCCACACAATGTGATGATAAGACACAATTGCTGCAAATACCATACACTAATGTCATACAAAAATAAAGAAATCTAGTTGGTAATCAACTGGAAGACTCACTATTACTGGCTAGTGTTCATCCTGCAGGAATTTTCTAGATATACAAAGGATGTAGAAAAGAAATAACCAATATCAACAAATTAGAAACTCTCTGAGCTTCCACAATAAGAAACTATCTAAAAGGTGTGCTCACTAGTACAGGAGAAAGGTGAATAATAAGAAAACACTTTTTTTTTAAAGTTATATCTACGGTTCACTCTGTGAGATGGAACCATTATGGAACCACAAACCTAAGACTAGATAGTTTTGGACCCAGGGCATAACCTACATTCTAATTGGGGTAGATGAACTGGAGGGAAAATGAACCCTAATAAATTATTTATATATGAAAACATCATTGTATTGCTTAACTATCATCAGAAAAACTTCTTGCACTTGATTTTGATTAATACATTGACCTGCAATGGAAAAAAATGCAGAGAGTGAAGGACATAATGTGTTCAGTCTGAAATCAGATATTTTTATCATACTTTTCCACTAAAGTCTTAGAAATCTATGAGGAAGAAGGGGCAGAAAGATTGTAAGGGCCAGAGTTGGTTAAAATTTTATATAAAACAGCATTTTGCAGACAGAATAGGGCAAATATTCATGCAATCTCACAGAGAAAGTGACAGGAATATGACAACATACACAAAGCCTTATACATAAACAGCCAGACAGCATTCTCAGCATGAAGAAGGAAGGATGTGAACAAGATCCTACCTCTTGCTTTTTGAAAAGATATTTGGTGAGAGAGGTAAAAAGCTGAGTAGAACTGAGTATATCAACTACTCCACAGCTCATGCTTAGGAGCAATTGAACAACACAAACAAAAATCCACTGATGTGAGATTTTCCACTGTATGCTGTGAAAACCATTAAAGAATAAAGAGAGCTGGCTTGAGCCTATAGCAGAGCAGGACAGAACAGAGTTAGGCGTGGAAAACTAAACTGAATGCTGGGAGAAAAAGAGGCAGAGTCCAAGAGAAGCCATGTAGTCTCACTGGAAACAGATACTAAAACTTTTCCCAGTAAGCCATAGCCTCATAGTGATATATATATATACAGATTAATATAAATGGGTTAAATTAATATATAAGAGTTAGCCAATAAGAAGCTGGAGCTAATGGACCAAGCAGTGATTTAATTAACACAGCATGTGTGTAGTTATTTTGGGTATGGGCAGCCAGGACAAACAAGCAATCTCCTGACAATACTCCACTGTTTGGTGCTTTTCTTCTTTTTCTTTATTAGAAAAAGAAAGTACAAAAAGTTGGGTGGTTGGAAGCATGGAGGAGCTGGGTAGAGTGGGAAAACAGAGAAGACTATGGTAAAATATACTGCATGAAATTTTCAAAAACATTTTTAAAAGGATAAAAAAGAAAATCAATCTTTTTACCTGAGATATTTTCCAACATTTCCTTTTCTGTTGTTAGATTTCTTGCTTAACATATTCAATTATGTTAGCAAAGTATAATAATATTCATGAATATATTTGATATAAAGTAGCAAAAGTACCATTGTCTAATTTGACATTTGCTGTCTAGGTTCTGTTCTATTAAAACATTATTACCAACAAGAGGGTTTCTTGAATGAATTTTATTTCTATTTCAAATTTAAAATTTTGTCAACGCTAAAACCTGACAGCAATTTTACTAAGTCATTTCCTTGTAGCACCATTTAAGCAATTTTAGAAGACTTAAATTTTAAATTTTAGTTGATATAGGAATGAATATATTCAAAACACTTTTTCTAAGTGGGAATCAATGCAGGATTCCCAAAGCTAACTTGCATTTGAATGTCAATGAAAATAGGAACAATGAAATAGGACAAATGCAACTAAGTATATTATAGCTAATACACTCAACCCATCACAAAAAGAGTATTCAATTCATTAAATAAAACTTATTTGTGACCTCAAAAAGTATTTAAACCATGACTCTAAGAATATTTTTATCTGTAAAATGTTTATACACATTGAGTAGAAACATTTAAACACTTTTGCACATGAATATAAATACACCTCTAATCCTATCCCCGAATTTCAAAATCCACTTGAAAACTCCTAGAATTTAAATCTTAGTTGGCACTGACGCATGGACACTGCAAATGTGATGCAGGTCAGTTAATATGAGTGCAATCTGTCCAAAAACTGTACGTTTTGGCTGAAAATAAGCAATGCAGGATACAAAGATGGGTACCATTTGGAGAACAAACAAAGAGTTAAGAATCAGGTTTTAGTCTCTGAACAGATGAGATTCTTGAATTCTAGCACAGTTAATATTTGCAGTAAAGGTGGATAACACGGGGATGATATTCCTTCTATTCAGGGAAGAACATTAAAAATAATTATCCAAACTGGAGGTCTAAGCCTTATGACCTTTAAGTATATCTGTACTCCCTTCCCATATAGTGTAAAGAACTCTCGTAGATAAGTCTAAAAGTATCTTTACAGTAAAAGCATTTTAGTTTTCCTGCAGTCGCTGTGACCTAAGGTTTTAACTTATCAACTGTATTCTCTTTTGCGGACCACCTTATGATTTCTATAAGCCTTTTGATGGTAGAGATGAAGATGTTGATGATGCATGCATTTGTGAGTTTGTGTTCATGGTAATAATCATTGACAAAGAAAAACGATATCAAAGCATAATAGATACATGGATCCCTTTGCATGTGATTTTTGTCTCACCTCTACTACAGCATTTATTCAACAAATTCCTTTCTTTTTTTTTAAGAACAATCTTTTTCTTATCTTTTTTTAAATATTTATTTATTTATTTATTTATTATGTATACAATACTCTGTCTATGTGTATGTCTGCAGGTCAGAAGAGGACCTCATTACAGATGGTTGTGAGCCACCATGTGGTTGCCGGGAATTGAACTCAGGACCTTTGGAAGAGCAGGCAATGCTCTTAAGCACTGAGCCATCTCTCCAGCCCCCAACAAATTCCTTTCAATTTGTTTCAAATAATTAGTCTCTGTGGCACATGCAATTGAAAAAAATCCTGTAATTTTTCAGCTAAATAAATTGCAGGTTATCATTAGTTTACTTGTATGTATTTTCCCACTGAGACTTGAAATACCTTGAATGCAGATTAACCATTTTCAATCATTAAACTCTTGAGGATGTCAGAAAGATGATTCTATGTGTAAAATTTCTGACTCCACAAGCTCAATGAATCTCAGCTTGATTTGCTGGGATCTGTTAAGAGCCCATAGAGTATAATGAATCTGCAAGTTAGCATACTTATGGCAAGACTTGGAAAAAAGGGAGTGAAAGTTCATAGGCCCTGCTGCCTGTGTACAAAACCAGAAAGAAACAAGAGTCCAAACCAGAAAATAATGTTGCATACCTGACATCAATATATTAGCTCTTATAAATTTGAGAATTCACTTTTTCTCTTTTTCTTCCTATCAAACAATTCTAAAATGTCGTTGAGTTTGTACCCTACCAGTATGATTAACTAGAAATATGCTAAGTACCAAGTGTCATTTGTTACTTTTTACTGCATGTGTTTCTCAGATCAGTTTAATTTTGTTTCTTGAATGTTAGAAATGATGAGCTATTTTTCTCCTTTTTAAATGTATTTTTACATACTAATCCCAATCCTTCCTCCCTCCCCTCTCCTAGCACCTCCCACCTTCCCCTCATCTCACCCCCATCGGATTCTCAGTGAGGGATAAGGCGTCCCATGGGTACTCAACAAGGTCTCCCATGGGGACTCAAAGGAATCTGTCTGTCCTATCACCATCTTGAGGCAAGAGCAAGGCCCTCTCATCAACCACCCAACCCCTGCCTAGGCTGGGCAAGGGATCTCTTCATAGGAAATGGGCTCCAAAAAACCTGATCATTCAATAGGGATAGCTCCTTTTCCCACTGCCAGTCGCCCCACAGACTGCCCAAGACACCCACCGTCCCCTACATTTAAGGAGCCTAGATCCAAGTCACCCACCATCACCTGCATTCAAGGAACCTATTTCATCCTTTGAAGGTTCCTCAGTTGTCAGTCTGGAGTCAGTGAGGTCCCACTAGTTCATGTCAACTGTTTCTGTGGGTTTCCCCATCATGGTCTTGACTCCAGTGCCCATATTATTGCCCCTATCTCTCTTCAACTGGACTCCGAGTGTTCTGTCTACTGGTTAGTTGAGGATTTCTACATCTGTTTCCATCAGTTTTTGAATAAAAGTTCCAGGAGATCATGCCTTTTTTCCCTTCCTAGAAAAATCCATGTATGCCTCTCTTAGGGTCCACTTTGTTACTTAGCTTCTCTTGGGTTGTAGACTGTAGGTTGATTAACCATTGCTTTATGCCTAATATTCAGTTACAAGTGAGTACATATCATGATTGTCTTTCTGGGTTTGGTATACCTCACTCACAATGTTTTTATCTAGTTGTGTTCATTTGCCTGTAAATTTCAATACATCATTATTTTTTACTGCTGGGTAGTCCTCCCCTGTGTAAATGTACATTTCCTTTTTCCATACTTTGAGTATCTTGTATAACGGATAATCAAAGAAGATAAAATCATACTTTTACAATAAGTAAAATACTCTAAAAACACTACCTTGAAAGATCCTTAATTATTTTAATAATCAAGAGGGAACATGCATAAGTAAGGTTCATAGGACTACTGTACAAGGTATTACAAATTTAATTATTTAAAGTACCAAATATGTGCTAGGTTCTAAGACTGTTTCATCTCTTATTGCTGTAAGCAATAACCACTCTTTATATTTTCAAGGTCTCCAATGAGTCTCTGAAATCCAGACTTCAGTTTGGCTTCCAGTTGCTTCTTTTGATCTTACCCCCATCATCACAAACTCTTGTATCCTGGTGAATGTTTCTTTTTCCTTACTAAGGTTCCAGTTATTGGATTTATGATGTACTTTAAGTATCCATATAATACTTATTACCAAAGAGTCTGACATGCACAGGTAAGGCCAAGAGCTTGAACATTTACAGAAAAGGTATTTGAAATATTCAAAAAATGAAGAAAGTATAGATACTAAGAAGTTGCAAAGAAGATAACACTCAAGATCCATATTAGTTCAACGTAAAACACAGCATGACAACAGAGTCAAGCTTAAGAAGTAAACAAAAGCTACATCACTGAGAGATTTTTGTTGTTGCTGTCATTGTTTTGTGGTGGTGATTATGGCTTTTCTCCCTAGGATTTTTGCTTGTTTATTTATTTTGTGTGTAACTTCCATTTTCATTTTCCAAGTTGCTTTTTCTTCTGCCCTTAGAAAGATTCCTCTTCTGCATGGGCTTTGGAGAAGGTCGTCATGTGGCACCAGTCTAAATCGTGGTGGAACATTTGGTCTTTCAATGTAGTTATGAGATTGATTTCAGACCACCTTGCTATGAACGGCAATGCTCATCCAGTAATGCAGATTGACATTTGTTTGGGAGGCATACAAGTATCAAAGACACTTTTCTCCGAAATACCTCTCACAACAGTGTCCTCTCCCATGGTACACATGAACTCTTAATGATCTGTGGATGCACCAGGCACAGTGCCTGCAGTGAGTTGGTTGTACATGGCCATGGTCCTTTTTGGCAATATCACAGTTTTTCCCCCTCCCCCTCCCCCTCCCTCTTCCCCTCTGTAGAAGGAGCTGCGGGCCTCTACCCACAGCCCCGCTCCTGGCTGCTTGGCTAGCTTATACTCCAAAATAACAACACACAAACTGTATTCATTTAAACACTGCTTGGCCCATTTCTATTA
>NC_022029.1:7236844-7237760 GCF_000317375.1 Microtus ochrogaster
TTCACAGCAACCTTTCAGGAGGGTGTGGTCTATCATACCACATTGGGATGGAAGCAATCCACAGAGTGTCATCGTCTGTGAAAACAAAAGAAGAATCTCTTTTCCAAAGTATCATATCCTTAGATCCAAACTCTGAAGTCAAGGTATTTTCAAAATATTTATGTTGGATTAGTTCAGCAGCATTTATAAACAAATATCTTTTAGCAGCTGTTGCTCTTTCCTCAGCATTCAAACAACTCAAAGAGAGCATAATAGCATACAGTACCAAAATTCTCTGTGTATTTTCCATCTTTGTGTGCTTTATTTTAACCTCTATTTCATTTATTTTTACTTTTATTTTATATTCTCTATATATCTTTGTCCTGGAATAACTCTGTAGACCAGGCTGTCCTTGAACTTGCAGAGATCTGCCTGTCTCTGCCTCCCAGGCATTGGGATTAAAGGTGTATGCTACCACACCTTGAAGTCACAAAGTTCAACTCTGAGGTCAGTCTACTTCTGCCTCCCAAGGGTTGGGATTAAAGGTGTGTACTACCACACCCAACTACTTTCTTTCTTCCTTCTTTTACTTTTAAGAACTTTAACTTTTAGCCTGCATATATTTTTAGCACACTGTAAATCATTTAGAAATTTTCTTTGTCTTTGAATCTCTCTTTACTGTATATCTCTCTTTTTGTGACCAAATGAGTCTTTAATTTACCAAGCAATATCGGTAGGACTAAAGCCGTGGCTTTGGTGACTGGATCCAGACCATTCCTTAGCTTTCCAGCCTCATGGCTGAGGTAACACTGGAGCCATTTTTAGTGCCACAACTATGTGGTGTTTCAAAGTCTCTGCCAGCAAGTAAGCTGCAGCACTCTGCTCACAGACCACACTCATTCAGACTGCCTGCCTGAGTCAGAGTTTGCCCTGGCAG
>NC_022029.1:7238056-7238565 GCF_000317375.1 Microtus ochrogaster
AAGTTGTATCATCTTATAACAATTGGCCTGTATTAATCCAATCCGCCTTCATTTGGCGCTCCAACATTGTGGCAGATTTTCCCTGCGCCCGCATCAGGACCCGGGCGCTGGCCTCAGCCGCCCCCGCGAGTCCCGGGTCGAAGGGCTTTCAGCCACCACGCTGCATGGGGGAACCCGATCTAGTCAGCCTTTGCGAGCGAGATTGGTCACGGGAGGGAAGCATTCAGCACCCACCGACTCTGCTCGCCTCTCCCTGCATGCTCTCCACGGCCCAGCGCACTCCGGCGTCCGGCACCGGGCAGCTCATTAGCCACCAGTGCCGATCAAACCCGCACCCTCCCCCGAGTGCGGGGGCTTGCTCTCTCACCGTTAGTGCTCTGGAGCTCACATTGCACTTGCCTGCGCGGACCACCTCAGCGGCAGACTTGGTCTGATTCTAGGTAACTTCCTCACACACATTATAAATCCTCAGGCAGAACGATAAATTTCGGTTTTGAGTTGTTTCAGAC
>NC_022029.1:7247079-7249803 GCF_000317375.1 Microtus ochrogaster
TACAGGGAAGATTCTAGCCTACGTCCATCCTGGGTTGGAGCTTCATTGCGTCTGCCCCAGAGAGGAGAGCTATCGAGTCTGAGCTCACTTCCTCTTCCTCCCAGAATTCTGTTCTGTCTACTCCACCCACCTAAGGGATGGCCTATCAAAATGGGCTGAGGCAGTTTCTTTATTAGCCAATGACTTTCCTCCCTCCTCCTCCTCCTCCTCCTCCTCCTCCTCCTCCTTCTCCTCCTCCTTCTCATTCTCATTCTCATTCTCATTCTCATTCTCATTCTCATTCTCATTCTCATTCTTATTCTTATTCTTCTTGTCACCCTGGAGCCAAGGTCTGAAACAGATATCACTGACAGTCTTATATGGCAGATGGCAGTTTTTATGTCAGGAAACTATAACTTCTTAAGTCAGAAAAATAATCAAAATGTGGGGAAATATTAAATGTGTGGCTTTTTGCAAAGTTGAGAACAGTTTTGACTAATACATGAGTAAATAGAGGAGAATTAGGAAATAAAGTGATATGGAAAAAAAAAAAACTAAGCATTTTACTCATTCCTCCTTGGTAAATGGAAACTTTACTAAATTTTTGAAGTACAAATTCAGTTACACTCTGAAGAACAACTCCTAGATTTTTCAGTTCTTATGGTTAACCATTGAGTATAATTAGAAATAACGAAAAAGAGAAAGAGGAGAAAGATAGAAGTGCTATGTAAGGTTGAAAAGAGAATGGAGTGAGAAGGATCGCAAGTGTAGGAAGAGACAAAGTAAAAAAAAAGAAGATTTGAAGAGCAAATGGAAAAAAGTCAGAAGTGTTAGCTATAATACAGTAAGTCACTATATTATTTTCTATATAATTGGTCTTATTATTTCAAGATCTAGAACTAATCCACAGGCTATGTTTTTATCTTAAATATTTTAATATTTTGAGTCATTTTGGTGCATATGAAAGCACAAAATATGTGCAAAGTCAGAAAATTATTCTTTACAAAACCTTTTGTTGGTCCTATTTAACTTGATCGTTTATTCCTTGTATCCAATTGTCACATATGTATCTGCCTGTCATTATCTATGTGTTTATCTATCATCCATCTATCTCTATTAATCTGCCTCAGATTTTTCTCAGATTTTTCTTTTTTCTTTGACTTTTTGTTTCATCTTGTTTGTACAAATTTGATGGAGATTCATGAGTTTATAATAATAAAGCTCTTATGCATAATTCTACAGCAACTTCAATACTCTGAGATATCCACTCATCTATCTTCTGTCATTCTTTCCCTCTGAATCAAGGATATTCTCTGAATACAATTTGAATAATTCCCATAAAAATTTTCATGTCTGTTTTTCCCAAAATGTTCACATCTATCTCCAAATCCTTCCCTTGAAGCTCTGAGGTCCAATTTAGATGGAGTCTTTGTGATTGTTTTTGAATACTGTGGCATGCTAGATACAACCATGATGAAATTGAGAACAGAGAAAATAGCTCCCCTTGCTCATTGATGTGATGAGGTCTGTGTGGATTAGGACCTAAACCTTGATTTTAATTGAATGCATTTGATCTTAGCACCCAACCCTGCTTCCATAATCATAAGGAATAACTAGTTATAGTTCTAGGCACTCATTGTATATATTTCTGTTCTTGCAAGAGAACCTTATGAAAATAATAATAAATAAATTTTCATGTGAAATTTACATAATTTATTGAGTTAATTGAAAGGGGATTTTTCAGTGTGTATTTGGTCATATTATATTTATTACTTAGCAATAATAAAAATAAATAAAATCCCCTACTGAGTGGCAGGCAATCCATGTTGTCAATTGGCAGTGTGATATGCTAGGTAAGGTCATTTTGAGAGGTGGATTTCAGAACCTTAAACCAATTCCAGAGAGTTGATAGTCAAGAAAATTGGAACACCAATTCCACTGCTAAAAAGAAATCAATTTCAGCTGATGAGAATAAGGAAATAAATTAATTTAATCAGCTAATTGACTGTTTCTGAATAAGCAGTAAAATTACAGAGCAATTCAAGGAGGGTTGAAATTGCTTTGCACAAATGTCCTACGAATCTAGAATGTAGTTTTGGGCTCTTGTTTTCCATAATTGTGTTAATATGTATTGTAGTGTTTATGCTGTGAAGAATTTTTTTAATGATGCAAAGATGTGTTGCATTCTTTTGTTGCATTTTTAATGCTGTGAAGCTATGTTATTTTGCCTGTCTAGAACGCCTGATGGTCTAATAATGAGATGAATGACCAATAGTGAGGCAGGAGAGAGAACAGGTGGGGCTAACAGGCAGAGAGAATAAATATAAGCAGGAAGAAGGAGCAAGGAGAGGAGAATGCTAGGGGCCAGCCAACCCAGCCACATAGCAACAAAATAAGAGTCAAAATAAGATTGTAGAAATAGGGAAAGGAAAAAGCCCAGAGGAAAAAGGTAGATGGGATAATTCAAGAAAAGCTGGCCAGAAATAAGCCAAACTAAGGCCAGCCTGGCATTCAAAAGGAAGAATAAGTTTTTGTGTGTATTTGTTTTGTAACTGGGTGGTGGGTTCCCAAGAGGGCAAATAATAAAAACAACAGACTCTCATATGGGAAATAAAGATATATGTTCAGATATATACATATGTTTTATATTTTATTTTATATTTATACATTACAAAATATTGTTACTTATTAAGGTTTATAAAACTTATTACTTCTTAAAGAATAATCATTTTGTTTCTTTGCATC
>NC_022029.1:7250051-7252875 GCF_000317375.1 Microtus ochrogaster
TGTCTCTGTCTCTCTCTCTGTCACTCTGTCTCTCTGTCTCTGTCTCTGTCTCTCTCTCTCTGTCACTCTGTCTCTCTGTCTCTGTCTCTGTCTCTCTCTCTCTGTCACTCTGTCTGTCTCTCTCTCTCTCTCTCTCTCTATATATATATATATATATATATATATATCATCATATATATAATTAGATAAAGTCCCTTTTTATCTTTTGTGCATTCTTCGCGCTAGCTCCTTGCTCCATGCACTTAAGGAATTATGACTATCTAGAGAAAAAAAGGCCGTATTGCTAGGGGAAGATGCATCTGTTAATGATTTCAAATGCCATTATGATGTTACCTACTTAGGTAATGGTTCCTATTTAGGAAAATTTTAAGATGAAGTTTGGGGATTTTCAATGATTGTTTGATTTGGTTTTGTGGCTGTTCTAATTCTTTTCCAAATATGAAAACTAAATACCAGAACTCCAAGAACAACAACAAATTAAACTCATTTTCTCAAGCAAAGCTTTATTTCTTTTGTTTTCTTTTGACAAGAACACAAACTAAAATTTAACTTGTTCTGAGAAGCACATTATTAAACAATGCCCTATTTCATTTCCCTGTTAAATCCCCTTCTTGTTATTCTAGATATTTTATGTAAATCATTGGTTTGCCTATTTGTGAAACTCATACATAGAAAGGTTGCAGTATCCTGATCTAAATTATAAAATTATTTTATAGAAAATAATGACATTCAGTATTTCAAGTAGTAAACAATGGAGGTAGCAAAGACATCCATTGGTAAATGATTTGTTACCAACCCAAAATAGCTGAGTTTAGTCAGGGACTGAAGATGTACAGGAAAACTGACTTCTGCAGGTTTTTATTTAATTTCCCCTCCCACACTGCAGCTTATGTGCACACGTACATAAACACACACCAAAATATGAATGAATGCTTCAAAACTATGAAGTTTTATCATGACTTAAGTGAATAGATATACACAGAGAATGATGATAGTTATGCTGGCTTCTGAGTATTCTAACCATGATTCTGAAATTTTGAATATCCCATTAGTTAATCACTTATTTATTGTGTATTTATAAAATTATCTTTCTTACCTTAGTACTTTATTGTCTTTCTTTTGGTATCCCATTACACTTATGACTGACTCGTGAGGTCTTTATTAATACTGCATTTTGCATCGATGTTGCTAAGTAAGTACATACTATTTAATAAAATGATCCATGATAATCCCCTTGTATGCTTGCATAAAGAACATTGAGTGGTTTCCCACAAATTTGCAAACTTAGAGTTAGAAATTTGGTTTTGTTTTTATTTGGTTAATATTTCACCACATGAATGAATTCTCAACATTCTGGCATACAATTAAAATAAATATAAAAGTGTTACATATACAACAACCAGGGATAATACAACTGTTTTTTTTTTCTCACAAAATGATCAGGCATGTAAATAGCTTACTCCTTTGCTATTCACTCCTGTGCTTCAAATATAGAACTGTAAAATAATTCTGGTGGGTAAATTGTTTTCAGAAGAAACTAAGTCGGTTTATATATTGTACAAACCAAAAAAACACTTCTGGGAGAATTAACTGCTTTGCTTGGACTTTACCTGGCCATCTGTTATTGATTTTACTGCCTACACTGAAGCCTAGCCATCTGTTACTGAATCTTACTGCCTCAGACATCAATGCAGAATATAACTATCGACAAGTTCACTTGACTAAATGTTCATCTTAGTTTAGACTGACACATATTACATAATAGTTTCTCTGATTTATTAATTTTGAAAATATGTTATTGATGGATCATTAATATGATATTAATGGTATCTACATATGCATGAAAATGTTTTTGTCAATATATGAAAATATTGTCATACATGAGTTTTTTAGCTTTCTTTCTATTCTTTGTGTCTTTCACATCATGTCTTCCAATCCCACCCATCTACTTCCTGCCCTAGTACAAAAATATAAATTTAAGAGAAAAAAGGGAGGGGGGAGAAAGAGAGAAACCTCATCATGGAAGCTGCAGTGTAACAAACTGAGTCATACAATAAACTTCTTTATCCCGCATGAAGTTTTTTAATGATTTATTTGTACAGTTTTGAGTCAGTGAAAAAGTGTAACATAATTGCCATAAGTATGTTTAATAAACTAGTAAGCCATACTTAATAATGTATCATATTCTTGAATTAAAATTATTTTATGTGAATTTCAAGTTATTCATCAGTTACATATTGCATGTCTAGAAGAACATTTTTATATGCAACATTATCAATTGTTTTTGAATTATTTCAAAGTCAAAAAAATTATAACAGTGTTTGAGCTCACAGTGTCAGTAATTTAACTTTTAACATATTGAATTTATAATTAATATATAAATGTTAAATTAAAAATACATTAAATTAAGTTCAAGTATAGCTATAACTTTGAAGGATCCGAATATATTATTGAATAATAATCTTGAATATTTTGATTGGACACAGATTGAGTTTTTAAACAATGCTACTAGTGAAAAGTTTCATTTTTCCTTTAAGAACAATAAATAAATTTTCCTTATACTGTATAATATTTAAAGATAAATATCAGAGAAATAATAACATTCAAATATGATGATTATTTACTTGTAAGTAGGATTCTGAAGTCTTATACTTGTAGTATATATGATGAGGAAAATAATCCAAAACAGTGTAATAAAGATAGGTATTTCACCACTCTTGGGAGTATACCCAAGAGATGCCCGATCATATGACAAGGGCATTTGTTCAACTATGTTCATAGAAGCATTATTTGTAATAGCCAGAACCTGGAAACAACCTAGATG
>NC_022029.1:7253024-7253720 GCF_000317375.1 Microtus ochrogaster
TGTCCTCTTTGACAAATCATTTGATGTTTCTATGGTCTAGTTATATTAATCAAAATAAGTAATGTTTATATGAACTTAACATAAAACAAAATATTTGAAAAAAAGGTATAAGTCAAGAAGTAGTGTATATGTTTGTCGTGAATAATTATGATGCTCTGCCAGAAGCAAGTGCTACAAGGTTACTCTGACCATAATCTAACTTTGATGTATGGTCTTTGTGTGTTTTGCCTTTAAATATTCTATACCCTGGGTCTTGGCACCAAGAGACTTTGGGGTATGTGTCTGTTCTTGGTTGCTGGCCAATAAAGAACTCATACTTTTAATTGGTTTAATCAGTGTGCTTGTCTGTTTCTTTATTGTTTGGATTATTACAAAAATACATTACCCTGTGAAGAAAATGCATTTTTTTAAAGCAGGAACTAATCTAACATTCAAAATTAAACACTGGAATCTATACTGTCCTACTTTTATTGCTGCACTCTAATGCCTTGAAATAAGATATGATACCTTACTTTATCACTTTATGTGGGACATATCTACTTAATAATGACATTCAGAAAGTACTGGATGTATATAACAATGTCAGCTGAACCAATTATAATGTACTGTTCTATTTTAGTAGTGATACTTTTTTTTTGTAAATTGAGCACAAAATTCACTGAAAACATTGGTCACAGTTGATACTAATATCTGAGT
>NC_022029.1:7254225-7260221 GCF_000317375.1 Microtus ochrogaster
TATTTAAAATATCTACAGAATAAATGATAATCTGCATTTTATTTGGATAAGTGTGTGTGTGTGTGTGTGTGTGTGTGTGTGTGTGTGTGTGTGTACTTTTTTGTATGTGAAAGTGAGGGCATGAACATGACCCTATGGATGTGCTGATATCAAAATAAAATTCTTACCTATTGATCTTTACCTTCTAAATAGTTTGAGAATATCTGCCATTGTTTCCAAGTGAGTCTGCCAGTCTAGGGAACCTGAGAACTTCTAGAGTTTCTCTTGCCTTCATCACTGTTTGTGGAGGTGTCTGTCCTGTCCAGTCCTACAAAACTCACTGAAACTATATTATTTGCAATGCTGTTTGGCCAATATAAACATATTACTAGCTTATATTCAAAACCAACCCATCTCCGTTAATCTGTAAATCACCATAAAGTCATGGCCTACTGGCAAAGTTTCAGTAGGCTTCAGCGGAGGTATCTGTCTCCTGTAGATGGCTACACAGCTTCTCCCTGATTCTGCCTTCTCTACCCAAGCATTCAATTTAGTGTTTCTGACTACCTCTACTCTGCCCTAACACAGACCAAAGCAGCTTCTTTATTCATTAACTAATAAAAGCAACT
The DNA here is from genome assembly GCF_000317375.1 of Microtus ochrogaster. NCBI lineage: Eukaryota > Metazoa > Chordata > Mammalia > Rodentia > Cricetidae > Microtus > Microtus ochrogaster. The sequence goes on from NC_022029.1 coordinate 7,254,834, forward strand.
CATATACAGAATTACTTCCCACACCACATCACCTATTTCCGCTCATAATGCACCATGATTCACCTTGCCTGACATGTGCATGCTTTCTGAAGATTCAAACTTGTGTTCCCCATGCTTGTGAAATATGCAACCCATATTTGCAACCACAAAATCTTTATTTAAAGGAATGACAACTAAATCATATGGCATTGAAGCCAATTACCAATAGTTCCAAAGCACTAAAAAAAAGAAAGAATTTAAATGTCTGTATTTGACCATGTTTCAAATATGTTCTTTAAAAGAAAATAATCACAAAACCCTCTCATGCTGGCAGTTTGTCAATAAAGCTTTTATTTTCCTTTATTGTGTTCAACAAGTTTTATTTTTGAATTCTGTGATCATCCCCAACACCTTCTTCTTCTGCTCTTCTAAATGTATAGAAAGCTAATCAGCTTAAAATTTAACAAAAAAAAATTAGTTTTAGAAGTAAAGAAATCATAATTTGACAAGGTCAAAAACTAAAAAAAATAATAATAATTAAGAGATAGAATGGGTTCCTTTTTTGATTGGTACTCTCAGTATCGGTGCTACTGGTGTTATATTTAGGAAGTGATCTCCTGTGCCAATGAGTTCAAGGCTACTTCCCACTTTTTCTTTTATCACCTTTAATATAACTGGCTTTATATTGAGGTCATTGCTCCCCTTGGACTGTTTTATGAAAGCAAAAGATATGGATCTTTTTGTAATCTTCTATGGTTAGAGGTCCAATTATGCCAGCACCATTTGCTAAATATGTTTCCCTCTTTCTGTTATATCTTATTGCCTTTTTTTGTCAAAAATTAGTTGTTCATATGTGCATGGATTAATGTTAGCGTCTTCAGTTTGATTTCTTTGATCCATGTGTCTCTTTTTATACAAGTACCAAGACATTTTTATTACTATACTTGTATAACAAAGCTTGAGGTCAAAAATGGTGATGCCTTGGGAAGTTCCTTTATTGTACGGGATTGCTTTATCTATTCTGGGTTTTTTTTTTTTCATTTGAAGTTTAGTCATGTTCTTTCAAGGTCTGTAAAGAATTTTGTTGGAATTTTTATGGGGATTGCATTGAATCTGTAGATTGTTTTTGGTAAGACTGACATTTTTATTATGTCAATCCTACCTATCCAAGAGCATAAGGCAATGGATACAGTAAATAAGACAAAATGGCAGCCTAAAAAATGGGAAAAGATCTTTATCAGCCCCACATTTCACAAAGGGCTGTTTCCTGAAATATATAAAGAACTCAAGAAGCTATACATCAAAATACCAAATAATCTAATTAAAAATGAGGTACAGATCTAAACAGAATTCTTAACAGAAGAAATTCAAATGGCTGAAAAACATTTAATGAATTGCTCAACATCCTTAATTATCAAAGGAATGCCAACCAAAACAGCTCTGAGGTACCATATTATACCTATCAGAATGTTTAAGATAAAAACTTCTGAGGACAGCTAATGCTGGAGAGGATGTGGAGTCAGGGGAACTCTCCTGCACCACTGGTGGAAGTACAGTCTTGTACAGACATTCCTGGAAATCAGAAAATTGGGAATCAATCAACCTCAGGACCCAGAGTTATCACTATTAAGGATATACTCAAAAGGGTGTCCTTAATCATACTATAAGGATACTTGCTCAACAATGTTCATAGCAGCACAATTCATAAAAATCAGAACCTGGAAACAACCTAGATGCCTCTCATCTGAAAATGGGCAAAAAAAATGTTGTACACTTATGCAATGGACTATTACTCAGCTGTAAACTCGAAGGCCATCATGCAGTCAAATGGATGGAACTAGAAAAAAAACACCCTGAGTGTGGTAACCCAGATTAAGAAAAACAAACATGGGATGCACTTAGTCATAAGGGATAAAAGATATAAAGCAAAGAAATAGTTAACCAGATTACAATCCACAGCTCTATATAGAATTGGGATTATGAGGGGAGGAAGGAAGTAGAGAGGGAAAAATATATATCAATAAAAACATTAAAAAAACAGATACAGTGTCAAGGATTTCTGATGAATAACCCTACGTGACTCATATTTTTAAACATCTAAAGGCTAGAAATAGAAACAAATGCTTTTTAATTATTGCTAAGGACTTCCATTCTCTCCTTTTCTCAAACATTAATTACTTTTTAACCTAATGTCTAAGCAGAAATCTCCACCAAATGCAAACTCTACAAACAAATACTTTGATACATACTTCTAAAAACAAGTAGCTAATTAACAGAAAAATAAAATAAAGTCATTTAACAGAAATATTTATTTGATACCAATAACTCAGGCATTTTAGAACGAAATGCTTCTATTTCATACTGCAGTGTGCCTGTACAGGAAGATCTGGAGGTTTGCCACTTGAAACAGGGAAGGTGTCAAGCCTATAAATTACTCTTAATTATCAAAAATAAAATGCATAAAGTGACTTTCACACTCTTGGGTATAAAACACATCAGTGATTACCATTAGACAGCCCCCTTGCAGCTATAATTCACTTGATTTTACAGAGTCCTCACAGGATCCAATTCCCTTGGCCCACCTGTTTCTTTCTCCATATAACGCATTACCCCTATTATTCCTTTCGCATTGACTCCTCCATTGGCGCATTGCCATACTCTCCATTACGCTTCCCAATAATCTCATTAAAAGAGTTCAGGTCTGCAAGTAGTGCTTGATACATCAAGCATGGAACTGACATTCGACTCACTGGCACATGGGCCATGCTCAAGTGTTGGCCTAGAAATACCACGGCTTCTGTTTGCTGCTCAAGGGCTAAGTATACAGCCACATTATTAAGATCAATTATCGATCTCTTTATCTAGACAATGGTTTGCAACATCAGGAGAGTTTCAAAAGAATAGTGTTCTGCACATAGGTCATTGACTGAAATATAAAGTATCACTTACATCAAAGTGCTAACAACATAAAACCTAGCACAAGTAGTATTCCAAGATTCTTTTCTGATTACAGTTGGGTGTTGTTTAGCATAATATCAAAGACCTGTGTATATCTGAAAACTACAAATTCACAAAGGCCCTGATTGTCACAGAAGTTAGAAATGAAAAGATACAAAATATTTTGCAACACTCTGTTTTTCTGTTTGAAATTTTTATTATTTCATTGAAATCATTTATTTCTCTCATTTTCAACATACAAAGAAATGAGACATGCTTTCAAAATGAAAACATTCTCTGAAATGCAAAACACATCTACCAAAACTTTAGTAGAACAGAGGTGTCAAAGACACCAACCCCTCCTCCCTCCACTACTTCCTGCCAGAAGAACCTGTTGTCTCCTGTTTGCTTAGATAACTGGCTGGCACAGCTATCAGGAGTCAAGAGTGGCTGGAAGTGACAGGAGAGCTGCAGGGGCAAAGAGGAAGGTGAAAGCTGATTGAGAAAACAGGAGTTGTGCAGGAAGGTCCAGACAACAGTTGTTGTCCCTGCATTCAATGTCTTTTATAAGGCTTGAGTCAGTGGCAGAAGGTGGAATGCATAGTTCTGAAAACCTCATTTTTTACACATTTATAATTATTTTAAAAGTATATTTTGTTTCGTAGGTGCCTTCTGTCTCATGTTTAAAAAAAAGAAAAGAAATCACCTTTTAATTAAATCCCTACTTTCAAATTCAAGTAACACATTTAACACTATGCACTTAAGCTTAGAAATGCAATGATTTTCTCTTCCAGGAAGGAAAAGAAACTCAATGATAAAATTAATCCCTCAGTTAAATATGCTAAAATAGCTAACACCTAGGCTGATTTCAAGGATCCTCTTTCACTAATACACGAGAGGTACTATTCTTTCTGAGAAATATATTTGGTTATGTTGAAGAATTCTGAAAATTGTATTCTACTCTATATAATCTTTATACAATCACTACCTCAGCATTCAACCTAATTGATAGCAGCGTTTTGTTGTTGTTTCTTAATTCATTTGCAGAAAACCATAGCCGAAGTAGGTCAATAATTTTAAGGGTATATTTTGGATAGAAAATTCTAAAAAGAACTTGCAGGTGAAAGGCAATCACAAAATGGACAAGAAAATAAAGAGTGGTGATTTGATTAAAATTTGTAACTTATATGGTCTATAAATAATCTTTCAATTGATATTTCTCTGACTGATAAATAATAACTAAATCATGGGATTTATACTCAGATGAACTACTAAGTTTATAAGTTTCACAAAATATAATGCAATTTTAAACTCAGAAAATAGTACATTTTAATTTTGCTTCTCTTTCTTATCTACTGTTTCATCAACAATAGTTGTTATATACAGAAACAATCTGACTTCAGCAAATTAAAAAGTATTTAATGAGTAGGGAATAATATGCTGTTGTATTTACTATTATCTCAAAGAATAGTAAGAGAGGAGAGAAGAGGAGAGTAATGGAGAGGAGACAAGCGTAGGGTAAGGGAGATGAGCAGAGGGGAGGGATGGGAGGGAGGGAAAGAAAAGGTAGATGTAGGCATAGAAAGGAAGGTAGACATAGAAGCAAGGTACCCTACATAGAAGATATTTTAATGACATAAAACCAGAAAATAAAAAGTTAATTAACATACATATATGTTCTTTTGAAACATAGATTAAAAAGTAATATGGTTACAGAATTTGTCATTTTACTTGTTATAGAGGATGGCTAACACATTTTAATAAGAAAAATAAAACAGGAAGAATCTTAAATTTCAGTTTTAAGTCATTTCTATGTAGCATGGATGAGTTGTTAGTAATGTTTGTGTACTAAAAGGATTAAGAAGTGGTTGACATGTACAGATTGATGGCTTATGCAAAGTAGCTATGAATATTTGTATGGCATATATATATCCTTCTTACAATCAGCTCTCTGAAATGTGCTAACATTATCAAGTATTTGATAAACTGGTGGTTAGAATATTAAAATATGTCTACATTGTTAATTTACAAACTTACATTGGGGCTTATTACTATACTATACTGTGTTGCTTATACAATGAATAGTAAGTAATTTTTATATTTTTGCTGAAAATGACAGATATTTTTCCTAATATTTCTCAAAATAAAAGTATTAATGTAATGGTCTATTCTGTCTCTTTAAGAGACAAGTCATACCCACTCCCTCCCAACCTCCACTGAGGCACATATATCTTCCTTCCTGCTTGCAGCCTGAGTCTCTTCCTTTTCTGTCTCTCCCTCAAGAGGCAGCTACTGCCTTCTTCCTTTCTTCCCTTCCCCCATTCTGTTTCTTTCCTCTCTCTCTCTCTCTCTCTCTCTCTCTCTCTCTCTCTCTCTCTCTCTCTGCTCTTCTCTCCTTCTCATCCCTCTTCCCTTCCATAACCAATTAAATAAATATCCAAGCTCATTCTTCCTGGCATGCCTATGCATGTC
>NC_022029.1:7260652-7272182 GCF_000317375.1 Microtus ochrogaster
CCAAAGAAAGTAATTCTAACCATCATCAGTTGCCAGGGTACGACTCAGCCATCAATAAATTTAATAAAGGCCTGAGTCTTGATAGTTTACCCTGAAGCAATACCTTGTTGCAGGAAGGACCACAAACTGAGATTAGCTGAGGATTACACAAAAACAGACCATCCAAAGAAAAAGCCTAACATTTCAATTGCTGTAGATAGGACCACCTGCTAACACACACTCACCAGGACACCCCTAGTCAAATGTCAGCCAATGAGGGGTCCTAAACCTCAAAATCCCCACCCCCACTTTACTACTTTTATAAAAACCCAATTTTAACTGAGCTTGGAGCTCTCCATTTATTCCATTATGTTGGACATGCAGAGAGACAGAGATTACAAACTTGAATAAATTAAAGGCTCTTAGAGGAGCAGAGAAAAATGTAGAACTCAATAAAAATCAATAAAAAATAAAGGCTCTGCTTTTTTTACATTTGGGACTCAGTCTCCTTGTTGGCTTTTGGGGGACTTCATGGATTTGGACCTAACAATATCAGCCTGTCTCTGCCTCCTGAGTGTTGAGAATAAAGGCAAGTACCACCCCAGCCCAGTTAAAACATATGATTCTTAAAATGTGTTACCGATATGACTGACTAAACATGAACAATAACACTAGTAATGCAAAGTAAGTGGGAGAAAACAAACAAGGCTTCAAACTTTAACAAAGAGCTACATGTAATAAATGAATGCTGAGAATGGTAGAAATAGTCTTCCCTAGGAATTTCCCACCAATTGGTTATCTACTACAAAATGGTACTCCTAAAAACACACATGGAAGTAACATTGCAAGGGCTGAGGAAACTGAAGTATGCGAGTAGAATATTTATGTCAACAACTAAAGAAAAAAAAGGATATTGAATTTAACATAAAGTAGGTAGAGGTATATGTTAGGGTTTACAGAGAGGAAATGAAATGAGGAAAAGATGTGATTTTATTATATTCTTATAAAATAGAATAAATAATTTTAAAATGTAAATCAATTTCAGACTTAAGCATTAAAATATTGACATCTTCAATCATTTAATAAGTCAGAATTTTTAATATGAGAATATTTGGCACAAGTTAAAATTTTCCAGAAAGTATCCTCCTATGAAGGCTCTGTGCATGCTGTCATAGTCTCTGTGGGTTCATATGTGCCTCAGAAGCGTTGTGTTATAGTGCCTTGTTTCCTTGAGTCCTCAGTTCCTTCTGACTCTTACAGTATTTTCACCTCTTCTTTTTCAGCGTTCCCTGGGCCCTGAGGAAAGGATTTGATGGAGACAGCTTATTCTGAACTAAAGTATCATAGGACTCCCACTGACAGAATATTTTGTGTTTATCTCTATCTGTTCGCATCTTCTGTCAATGAAGTCTTTCTGATGATGGCTGAACATGCACTGATCTATGAGTGTAGAGGTATGAACTAGGAGTCATTTTATTCTTCTGTTCCTCGGCAGAACAGTAGTGCTTGATTGTCCACTAGGTCTGTGGTTTATCGTGTCTCACTACTTGGTTTCCTGAGGAATATCATTGTATTAAAAAAATCTATTTCAATAAAAGTAAAATAAAGGGAAAAAGCAATCCCCATCATCAACTCATCAGTTTCAAATTAATGCTTTCAACCAGTGAAGACAATATGTACAGAATTCTCTACAGTTAATCCTTACTACAGAAACATGTCTCATTGTGACTAATGACATAGTGGAGTAGTCTATTCTCACACTCTATTCAGGTCTTATTACTTAAAGCCACCACTTCTTTTATTTGGTTGGAAACTTTTTGTGGGTTTGTACTGTATGTGTGTGTATAGCTGAGTCAGGGGACAGCAGACTCTGTGATTATTCTTTACATTTTATTTTGTTTGAGGCAGAGTCTCTTATTGTGTGCAGATACATTCACTAGACTAGATAGCCATGAGCTTCTAAGAGTCTCCTTTTCCTCCTTTTTTTAAAGAAAGCAACACTAAAATTGAGGGTGGTCACTAGCATCTCCAGTTATTTGGGTTCTGGGAATCCAAATTCACTTCCTTTGGCTTGTGTGCCAAGTGCTTTATCCACTCACACAGCACATCTTTTATGTTCTTTTATGTTATAAACTTATTTTTAAAATTAATTTAGAAGTTCACTAGCAGATAAATAACCATCTTTTTTTTTATCAGGTCTACAATTGAAGGTATACTTTATATTTGAAGCACTATTTTTCTCAACTAAATAACACACTGCACAATCTACACAGCCACTAAAGCATGCTGTTGTAGCTGATGCACTTTTTTGAAAGACCTGTGTGCATGAAGCATCACAGAAATTGAAGCTGTTAACAAGAAACAATCATCATGGAGGGAAAATCTTAGAGGTAAGGTCACTAGAATGCACTTTTCCTCTGATATTTTCTTCAACCAATCTGTCAGATGATTGCCTCCTTTGGAATAATAATAACACACACATTAAAAAAGAGTGTTCCTCTTGTCTTTCTCCTAAACTAATTCATTAGGGAAAGTTGAATTTACTCAGGGGAAATGCTATTTGTTTGTATTTCTTTGATATTTTCAGGCTTGTTGATGATATTCTGAGTAAGTGAGAATATAATTTAAAAGGCAAAAATTTTCTAGGATGTGTTGAAGGCTATAGACTCATGACAGTATGTTTTAACCAGCAGTAAGTTAAATAAATGCTATATCCAGAAGAAACATTGACCATCTAGTCATGCTGAATGAAAACATGATATGTGTGTATATGTGACAAAGGAGATAACATAGATGTGATGTTTTCTGTGTAAAAGTATAATGTTTAAGCATAAAAAGTCACACTCTTTACCAGAGCAACAGAATAAATGAACTTAAATATGCTTGCAGTAGGATGTTTACTCTCTCCTCTTTGTAGTTTGTTCCATTTTTACTGTAAACAATTCATTAGAAATTGAAGAGAAAATAGAATTAAAATTATGTCCAGAATTTGAAGCAATATTAACAAAAGATAAAAGCATGCCAAAGTTCCTGCTTCATAAAACAGTCTCCCAGACATTCTGCAGGACACAGAAGAAAACAACTAATAGACTTTGCCATTACAAGGCAAAACAGATTTTCAGATTTTCTGCTTTATGGAAAAGTCTGCTGGATACTATGGGCCTGTAGGTTGAAGACTAAATGTTTCCACAGTACAGATAAACTTTAGGTGACTGTCCAGGCAGTGAGATGTCTTTGTCATTTCAAAAGTTTTAGAAGTTGCTTACAAAATATTTCCTGTTTACTTAAAGTACTCCTTCTAGAGTCTCTAATGGAGTTGAAGAATATGTAGTTATAATTATAGTTTTCCTTAGTTATGATAAAAGATAAAGTAGATATAGATATTGTAACTGTAACTTTTACTTGATACCTGTTTTGTTATAAGTAATTTCACTATGTTAAAGTTAAAACCTTCTTTTATAGTTAAACAGAAAAGAGGAGGTGATGTGAGACTCCCCTCTGTATACTGTGAATATCATTCATTAATAAAGAAACTGCCTTGGCCTGATGGGGTAGAGTAGAGCTAGGAGGAGAAAACTAAAGTAAATGCTAGGAGAAAAAAAGAAGGAGTTTAGAGAAGCCATGGAGTTGCTGCCAGAGACATACATGCTAAAAATTTTCTGGTAAGCCATGACATCATGGTTATTCACAGATTAATGGAGGTGGGTTAAATTAAGATGTAAGTGCTGGAAAATAAGAAACTAGAGCTAAAGGGTCAAGCAGTTATTTAAATAGTATGATTTCTGTGTTGAAAAAGGAGTCACATAGAATACATGCTGAACAAGACTCAATATTTTATCAGCATTATTTGTATTTAGTTAATATATTCTAGTTTAGGGAATTATTGTTAATATCTAATTTACTAGAAGTAATAAAATATTTTGCATACACAAAAATCATAACAAAAAGCTGTTATGTATCTGAAGAGTTGAATATAGGGAACTATTCCTTCTGTATTATATTCTTGGGGATATAAGGTCACAGAGCAAGCTCTGGGAAGAAATCAGAGAGAGCAATAGACAGATCTTTAGCTACACCAAGTTGTTCCTTTCTGATAGCAAAGTAAAACTCTGATTTCACTGGTTTGATGTGAGATTTCCCTCTGTATGCTGTGAATATCATTGGTTAATAAAGGAACTGCTTGGGAATACAGCAGTTATAAGGGAACAGAGCTAGGCAAAAAAAAAAAAAAAAAAAAAAAAAAAACCAAAAAACTAAGCTGTATGCTGGGAGAAAGAAGAGCGGAGTCAAGAAGAAGCCATATAGCCCCACAGGACACAAATGGAATTTTACCTGGTAAGCCATTTGCACATGGCGATACACAGATTAATGGACATGGGTTAAATTAATATGTAAGAGTTAGTTAATAAGAATTTAGAGGTAATGGGCCAAGCAATGATTTAAATACAGTTTTTGTGTGATTAGTTTGGGTCTAAGCAGCCAGGAACTAATAAGCGGCCCTCCTTCTATACTGGTTTCCATGTATCATTCATTTCAACAGATATCATGAAAGTATTGTCTTGTGACATTCTTCATGCAAAGGATTGGTTATGGAGATAAATAAGGTCCTGATGTCTTGGAGGATTTGTTCTTGGGATACACAAGTAAAAATCAAGAAGCATGTAGATGACCACGATTCTTGTAAAACTTAAATATGATAAAATAACAGTCCCCTAAGAGACTACTGTTTGACAAAGGATATCAACTCTGAAACTCTTGTTGTGTTGGAGTAGTCCCCCCACACACACACACACACTAAGGAAATGAAGTTTGAGCAGGGTTGGAAAGGGTGCAGTTGGCTACTCAAGGTTCTCATTGAAAATGTTCCAGGAAGAAGAAATTGAAAGCATAATATTTTCTATCACTTAATCATGGGTTTTCTGTCTAAAAGGAGAGACAGTGAATATGTCATGTGTAACTATAGAGAGTTTTGGATACAGGTAGTGTCAAAAGGTTTTGGTTAACAATTTTGAAGAATTTGAAAAGAGTGAATTAAAATTTTAAGTAAAGTTTTCTAACACTTAATTTTCTTAAGTCCATATAATTTATTTACTCAAGTCTGTTTACATACCTGAACTATAGTAAATATTATCTCAAAATTTTCTACTGAGAAATACCGATAACATTTCTAAGTAATATTTTGGAATATTTGAAAAGTGTAGTAGTTGCAATTACCTCATCTTGAAATTTGTGGGTCCAGTATATGTACAAATGCATTATACACATTCCTCATGCAGAGTGCTCTTCCTTAAGGTTTACAGAAATAATAAAAAAAAAACATGGAAAACATTTATTGGAAGGATATAAGATAATAGAATGACATGGTTGTTATTTGGCCCAAAGCAATTTATTTTAGAAGGAGTTTCTAAGCAGTTCTCCAATTTTTACATCATTACTTATTAAGACTTTTTCTATTTTGACTCCAATATTAGACAGATTTTTTTTTCCTTTTAACTCATGAGAAGACTATGACCAACTTTATTTCAGATTGTAAATTTCCAAGTGCATTTCAGATATCAAAGGAGATACAAACTCAGCAGTGTCCATGACAGGCAGAATATCAGCACAGATAGAATTTAACCCTTTGATGGTTAACCCCATTGATAGCTTTACTGAAATGAGAGGTGACAGAGATAGTGATAAAGGCACTTTTACTGAGCACTCACTCAAAAGTGAAGTGACACCTGACAAAAGTCTAGGGACTCCACAAATAAAATGGAGAGCAACAGCAACAGTGGCAACAACAAAGCCAGGTAGATTCCACTCTCTGGCAGCCAGCATGTGTAGTACATGTGTAGGTTAAGTACATGTCATACCATGGTACTTAACCTACAATGATCTGAAACATCTGAAAGTCAAAACAAAATTAAATGTTTGTTCTCCATTAACTTATTATGTATGTATTTTGTCACAACAACAGCAACATTAACCTTAAGCCAATGATAGGAAGGGGAATGGTGAGAATGTTTTGGGAAGTATTGAAGAAAGAGTTGAACACCAGCCTGCAAGGAGGGGTATTTTCAGTCAGTAGTAAACAACACAACAGTGTTTGCTAATCAGAAATGTAAAGGAATAAAGGGCGGAGGAAGAATGCTTGTTTGTTTGCCAATTATTGTGATGTAAAATACTATGTTAAATGCAATTTAGGATGAAACAAGTTTCCTTTTACCTTAGAGTTCCAGGCTGTCATCCACTGTGGTGGACAATGAGGGCAGCCCGAGCATGAGGCAGCTTAGCTCATAATACTGGCACCTGGTTGAAGAGTGCATTGGATACTGCAGCTCATTTGCTTTCTCCACCCATAAAACATATCTTACACCCACAATTAGAATAGGTCTTCTATACAATAAGGTAAGGTATAGTAATTATGACAAATGCCCACTCTTGGTCAGTCACAGACTTACAACTCCAAAGTGATCGTTGATTTCCTCAAGTTGACAATAAAAATATAAAAATAAAAACACAGGGTGATTCTCCAAGAGAGAAACTTCATCATATTTAGCAAGTATATAGAAAGAAAGCATTATGAAGCTTAATTTCCCTGAAAACTTATTTCATGAACTTAAAGAAAAGTAAAAATAATATGATATGTACTGAGTGAGTATGGGAAAACAAGTTCAGTAATTAGCAATGTGTGTTGATGCTCTGAATTTGCTGTCTAGTGAGTTTAAAGCTAGAAAGAAACATTAATAAGTCTTTAATGAAAATATAACAATATATTGAATCACACAGATATCAGTTCTTTAGAGGAGAGGGAAACAAAGATAGAAAAGAGAATAGAAACAGATTGCAATGAAGTATTTCAATATTCAAACAAGTTTCTTTAATAAATGACAACTGGTTGAAGAAAATGGAAAGATGAAATCGGAATTACATAGGAAGAAGACACTCAAAAGACTTACACAGAAGTATCACCTCATACATAGGAAGAGAAAGTTCAAGAAAACTTCACATATAATAAAAGTTTGTGTGTTCTACACTTTAACTATCATAATAAAAAACTTCAGAAGTTCATAGCAATTTCGGTCTGCCCAGCCATGTTGGGTGACAAACCACCATCATTTTTCCTAAACTAAAATTATAAAGTTTCTTTTATCAGAAACTTCACATTTAAAAACTTCAGAATGGGAGCAAGACTTCTACATTTATATTTATTCCCTGGTGTTTTTCTGAAATGTTTAAAGGAGGAGAGTCTCTCATTTGTGAAGTTAAATATGTATTAAAATATATACAACTCTTTTGGAGAGAAGCAGATGCCACATAAGGAAGTCAAGACAGCCATATGGACAGAAGCAGAGACAGGTGGTAATTCTATTTTTGGTGAATGGCAGACAAGGAAACTGATCAGAAAAAAGAGGGCTATCTAGAATGGCAAGGGCCAACAGATGCTTCGAGGATGGGATCATGTCATTCCTCAAACGTTGTATCTAGGCTAATAATAAAGCTTTTATGGTGAAAAACTTCTCCATGACAATTGAATATATTAAGAAGAAAGTATTTATGGGTAACTATATTTAGGTTAAAATATGTACCATGAATTATTCCCCTACTTTTATTTGTATGATAAGGTTTTACTCACAACATTTAATACAAATATGTAAGTTTGATATTTCTTCAGTTACATATAAGTGACTTAAAATGCTTTGAATGTATTTACTATATAATGGTTATTAAAACAAAAATTACAAACCAGAAATATATTAACTTATACTAAAAGACAAACACTAATATTTTATCCTGATTTAAGCAGGGGAAAGAAATGATGAGAGACAGAGAGAATGAGAGAGAGAGGGAAAGAGATGGAAAAGAAGGAAGGAAGGAAGGAAGGAAGGAAGGAAGGAAGGAAGGAAGAAGGAAGGAAGGAAGACCAAAAGTAAATGGAGTCATTTACGAGATGTACAAGTTACCATTGATTGTGCTCTTTGCTATGTAAGACCTGCGGTAAATTGAAAGTATTCCCAAGGGTCAAGAAATGACATCAGAACACAAACTATCTGTGGCTGTCCCCCAGAATCTGGGTATGTTCCAGGAGGATTAAACACTTCTTAAAAATCCTCATTTGTCTGGCAATATCGACCACTTTCCTTGCCATTTTAATAAAGCAATTGGAGCTTTTCTCGGTGACCTTCCCTACAATGTACTCCAGGGAATTCTGCTGTACTGACAGGACATTGAAGATTAAATTAATCTTGTCTTTATGAAGTTTAGGAATACCCTTTAATCACTGACTGCTCTACATACAGTGCTCACTTGTATATGTGATTTTGTGAGTTTTTCTGTGATTGATCTAATTCAATAAGTATGTTTTATTGAATCTCATGCCCAGTGAAGAAGGAATCAAATACATTGTACTGTTTGTCTAACATAAGCACTGGTGCTTTCCTTTTATGTGGCTACTAAGATCAAGTTTATTTTGTTTCATGATCGGTTTATTGAATCCCTGTATAAAACTTTGAAGAAAGGTAAAAATAATTTTCCTAGCATGGAATTAAAAATCTCCACAATGTAAAAATGTGGTTTATGTCAACTGGTGATGTATATCTAAGTATTTATTCAGTCTTTATTTTCACTTTTCAAAATAGTAAATTTACTTTCTATTTTTCTGTCAAGATTATTGGTCTTTATGTGTGCCTATGTTTGAGTGTGTTTAAGTGTGTGTGTGTGCGTGCTTATGTGTGTGTGTGTGTGTAGAAAACACACCCCAACTGCTGTTTTTCCCAAGTATGCTCCATCTTTTTTTGTTGTTTGATTGGTGTCTGTTTTTTGTTTGCTTGCTTGTTTGTTTGATTCTCTCATTGGCCTTAATCTCACAAATTGGCCAATGAATACCAAAGATATGGCAGTCTCTGACTTTCTGGCATGTGATTGCAAATGTAGATCATGGCACCCAGAGTTTTATGGGGTCTCACACTTGCATGGCAAGTACTTCCAGAGTGCACAATCCCTCTCTCTCTCTCTCTCTCTCTCTCTCTCTCTCTCTGTCTCTCTCCGTCTCACTGTTTTTTTCTCTCTCTCTATCTTCTATATAGATCATTACTTCTATCACTTTCCTAATCATAATGTATCTCCCACTGTTTTGAGTAACTGAAAATCCTCCTTGACCTGTGACTGGCTTACACAGACCTCCTTTTTCAAAAACTCTCTGTTTTGTCTTCAAATTTCTTTACATATATTCCCATGATTTCTCTTTGTCAGAAAACTATATATATCCTATAGTAGAAGCGTGGTGTTGTTCTCTTAAAACTAAGACAAAAATTCAATCACTATGCTTTTATTCACAGCACTTTGTAGAACCTACTGATATTTGAAGAGCATCAGCTGCTTATTAAAATCTTTATTTTAATCACACCTGAATTTATTATCTGAACTAATAAATCTTAAGTCCTCTGGTTGCTCCCTGCTTGTAGTGGAACCTATCTGGGAAAATGACTAAATCCTAGGAATGTGTTTGCATTGTACTTTTAAATATTATCCGACAGAGAAGAAAACCATATTGAAATAAACCGAATATTTTACCTGCTGCTTGGAAAATTTGTTAACTAGCATCATAAACCACAGAAGTTACTAATAATATGTAAAGTATATCAGAAGAGAAACTACAGTCTTATGGAAATAAAAGTCATTCTACAGGCTTCCAAGAGACTGGGATATAGTATATAAAATATTGTATATTAGTAACAAACCCAGGATCTGTCAGTATCACAGCTTTCTCATTGCCACAAATGCTGTTCCTTGTGCATTGGAATAAAAAATCCAGTGTAAAAGTTAAACCCACAAAAAGAGAGTATAGTAGAATTTAATGTGCTACTTGTTGCTAAAGAGACAAATATTTAACTGTCAAATTCTGCAATGGGTATAGACTTAAATATGAATCAATCACTAGGACAATGCAACTCAAGGTAGCATGGATACAATATTACTGAAAAGTATCACTTCTACATTATTAAATCAACTAGAGATATATTAATTTATAAAAATATCTGAATTAGAGAATGCTTTTGTTAGGATGAAATGGACCACAACAGTGCTGCTCATTGAAGATATATTTGAGAAAACTGTTTAATTCAAGTTTTAAATTTTAGTGGTTTTCTTGAGGTATGTTTTTCATTAATTCCATAATTAGAATGTCAGTGAATGTCACCCCAAAAATTAGCACCAAGATTCGTATAAAAAATAAAATGATTCAAATAGTCTCATTATAATGAAGCAAAAAAGCAAATCTAAATTCAAAATTGATTATTCAAAATTAATGAACGGATGGATGGATGGATGGATGGATGGATGGATGGATGGATGAGTGGAAGGATGGATGAAAAACCAGTAACAAGAACAAAGGTTGACTGAAGTGTTGTATATACCTTTTGGAAGAGAGAAAATCAGTTCTCTCCAACAGAGTGACAATGGGTATATAAACCACTCCAGAACAGGCATCATATTCAGTTTTAATTGACAAACATATAAAGGACTCCACAGTTTTGTACACTTTTATTTGATTACAGTTTGATTTGATTTCTTTTCTGATGTGGTTTGCTTGGTTTTGGCAGATTTGGTGTTGTATGGGAGGTTTGTTCATTTCTTTAGAAAGAACTTGAGAAAGTAGATTGGAAAGTGAGAAGCTGGGATATGGAAGGACTTTCGGGGAGTAAGAAATATACTTAAATTTAAGAATTGCTTTAAATAATCAAAAATTACAAATATATTTCAAAGAGATTATTATTTAAGGGTTTGTAAAGTGGCAAGTTTACTATGCAAGAATAGTAGATTTTTGAAGGGAGAATCAAAAAAGTCATAAAGGTAAAATTATATCACAGAGTAAAAGTAATATGAAGAGCAAAATAATGAGAAACACCAGCCAAATTCACTACACGTCAATCTGCAACAATAGAAGGCAGCTAAAGAAAAGTACAAGATGGTATGGGAAAATTGTCTGTATTTAATCATCATGTTTTAAATAAATGCTGATTGGCCAGGCAGGAAGTATAGGCAGATCAACAAGACAGTAAGTAGAGGCAGGGCAATGAGAACAGGAGTATTCATTCTGGCAAGAAGGAAGCTCTTCCCCACTCCTGCCCAGATCACAGAATAAGCAGGATGTGATCTGCCTTGCTGAAAAAGGTACTGAGCTACATGGCTAACATAGATCAGAATAATGGGTTAATATAAGTGATAGGAGCTAATAAGAAGCCTGAGCTAATGGGCCAATCAGTTTATAATCTTTTGGAGACTTCTGTGTGATTTTTCTTTGGGATTTGCCATTTGTGGGGTACCGGGAAGGACAGAAACCCCAACAAAGCAGGACCTAATGTTACAATAAGGCAAAAAAGAAAGAACAATATACAAATATATATGAGCAAACAAATACCAGGTACAATCAAGACATGTTTCTCTGAGTTATTCACTTTCTTTAGATCTACTGGTCAAGCAGATGTTCCCAGTGATGGAGACAATATTAACTGTGTTATTATTTTATGAAGGGAATATGCCTAGTCCTTTGGCTAAAATCCAACAATTA
>NC_022029.1:7273677-7292827 GCF_000317375.1 Microtus ochrogaster
CCTGCCCTGTGGGAAATCCAAAGCCCTCCCCTCCTCTATCCAGGCTTTGGAAGGTGCATCCAAATAGGCTAGGATCCCAAAAAGTCAGTATATGCATTAGAGACAAATCCCAGTGCCATTATCATTGGCTTTTCAATCAGCCCCCATTGTCAGCCACATTTAGAGAGTCCAGTTTGATCACATGCTCATTCAGTCCAAGTCCAGGTGGCTTTGGTGAGCTCCCATTAGATCAGGCACACTGTCTCAGTGAGTGGAGCAACCTCTCATGGTCCTGACTTTCTTGCTCATCTTCTCCTTCCTTCCGCAGTTCAACTGGACCTTGGGAATTCAGTCCAGTCCTCCAATATGGATCTCTATCTCTATTTCCATCTGTCGCTGGATGAAGGGTCTATGGTGATATTCAATATAGTCATCAGTCTGACAACGAGACAAGGCCAATTCAGGCACCCTCTCTTCTAATGCCTAAGGACCTAGCTGGGGACATCCCCGTGGGCACCTGTGAACCTCTCTAGAGCCAAGCCTCTTGCCAAACCTAAAATGGCTCCCTTAATTAAGGTATCTTTTTCTCTGCTCCCATATCCACCCTTTCTCCCTCTCAACCATCACACTCCCTCAATTTCTCCCTAATTCCCCCTTCTCCCTTCTCTCTTCTTCTCTCTTTATAGAGTGATTTATGCAAGCAAGCATTTTCTACCACAAGCAAACAGCCTAATTGTGAGTAGAAGGGATTTGAATGAACAGAGGTAACAATGTGTTTGTACAGTTGAAGAATTTGTGATGGAACCCATTTGTCTTTTAATTTAAGTTGGTACTGACTTAAACTTTAAAAAAGCATATCAAGTTCTGGGAAGATCAATGCAGAGGTAATGAGGATAAGTATATTCAGAATTGGGAACTGATTTATTTAAGTATGCAACAAATATTGGAAAGTCATTTCTCACTTTATATACCTAAGGCATTTGAACATTAGCATAACTCCTCAATAAGAGAGATTGTTATATATCAATATAGTGAAAGTATTTGATAGGTAATATACTAATATAGAGAGATTACTCTGAATAGCTATTCCCAGGGGGAGAAGAAAATATAATAATGAACTTGGGGGAGATACAAATACTTAACTACAATTTAGTTTCATATCATTAACAGTTTAATGTATTTGCATCATGCTTGAGTCATGTGTTGGGCAGAATTAAATTTTCTCATCTTAGTAGAGCCAGTATGTATGGTTTGTTCACATTTTTATAGCTAAATAAAAGTATATTGGCTTGATATTGACTTTTATTTTGGAGGACTGTTTATAAGACATAAACCACAAGTGCTAAAAGCCAAGAAATTCTATAAAACCATCTCCAGCTTATTCTAGAAGCTAACAAGGATTGGAAAATATGCATCTACTTGCTGCATACCCTATTGGTAGAAAGAATAAAGTTGCTAGTAGATAGACAAGAGAAATGAGCTAGGGGAGTGATTCAGCAGTTAAGAGCATGTGCCACCCAAGCATCAGGATCTAAGTTCAAGTCTCAGAACCCACATGAAAATTTGTATATGTAATAGAAGCCCAACTGTTGGTTCCTGGCTTCTCAGCCCCAAAATAATCACACAGAAACTATATTATTTAGATTACTGTTTGGCCCATTAGCTCTAGTTCCTTATTTGCTGACTCTTTCATCTTATTTTAATCCATCTCTATTAGTCTGTGTATTGCCACCAGGCTGTAGCTTACTGAGAAAAGATTTGGCATCTGTGTCCAGAGGGGTTATATGGCTTCTCTCTGACTCTGCCTTCTTCCTCCCAGCATTCAGTTTAGTTTTCCCCACCTAAATAAGTTCTGCAATTCTATAGATCCAAAACAGTTCCTTTATTCATTAATGACAATCACAGCATACAGAAGAAAATCCTACATCACTTCCCCTTTTTCTGTTTAAATAAAAAAGGATGGTTTTAACTTTAACATAGCAAAATTATACATAACAGGTATCATGCAAGAATTACAGTTACAAGGATTTATATCTATTTTATCTTTTATCATAACTAAGGAAAAATGTAACAATAACTATAAATTCTTCAACTCATCAAAAACTCCAGAAGGATATAATGCTACCTAAGTAAACGGGAAGTGCATTTAAGCAACTTCCAAAACTCTAGAACTGACAGAGAAATCTTGCTAATTGGACAGTCAACCAAAGTTCTTCTGTACCATTGTGGCATCTATCTTCAGGCTATTGGCCCATATAGTATTCAGAAGATTTTTTCATGAAGCAGGAAATTTCAAAGACATGCCTGACTGTTTTGGCAGTTTGCCAGTCACTTTCTTCTATATTTTGCAGAATATCTGGAAGACTCCTTCATGAAGCAGGAAACCAAAAAAATTGTCTAACCTTTAGGTAAGTTCAGCAGTCATTTCTTTGTGTTACTACATGTCCAGCTCATTAAGCAGTCCATGTAAGAGCAGTTTCTTGCCCAAAATTGTTAACCAACTCCATAAGGAGCCTCTTTGATGCCCATGTTCCTATTGAAGCTATTGGTGCTGTCAGGAGCAGATGTCTCTCACAGCCATGAAAAGTCCTAAACTGTTAAAACACTTTAAAGGCCAGTCTATAGTCTTTGAAAGATTTGAAGATTCCCTATCCATCTAAATACAACTCTGTACATCTAGAAAATCTAGCTAACATGACTACAAGTTTGAGTATTAGAGATGACTCTCTATTTACTTACTTTTAATTATATATTACATTTTTAAATGATCTGCACAATCACAATACCTAAATCAAGAGCAGTAATATATATACAATATAACAAAATTGACCTTAAATTTGTATCAATAAAGCAAGATCCATACCAATGCAAAGTATCCATCTCTATAGCATATGCCCCTTTAAACATAAAAAAAAAACAAGATTTGAGAATATGGGTATAGTTCTTTCCATACTATTTCCTGCCTTTTGTTGGACTAAATGATTTTTGGGGTATTCATGGTGACTTTCAGGGGGTTTGATGCTTCAAACCCCATTAGCCTGGAAGAAATCCACAGGTTCTCATCCTCTGTGGAAACAAAGAAGAAACTCTTTTTCAAACAATATATCCTTGGACTCAAATTCTGATATCAAGATACTTTAAAGTATATATGTCAGTTACTTAGCTTCTTCATAGTCAAAAAATTTAAAGAAAGCACAATAATACACATAATCCAAACTCTCTGTGTATTTTTCCATCTTTGTGTGACTTATTATATTTTACTCTATTATCTTTTAATATTTATTTTATTATTTTTATTCCTTTAATCTATGACTGTTTATACTGTCTCTTTCGTGACTTTGTTTTATTTTTTAAAACCATTTACTCTCTTTTATAATTGCTTATATTCTTTTTCTTTTCTTTCCATAGCCCACGTACATTTATCCAACAGTGTGACAGATTTAGAGATCTTTTTTATCTGAATCTGTCTTTATTGTATAACTATAATTATTTTCAAACCAGAAAATAAATAAAATAAAATAAAATGCTAAACCCTTCTTATGAACTTAAGCAGTGCCATTGCTAGGGAAATATGGCACTGTCTGCTTGCTCTGCCCAATTCACCATGGTGGATGGTTTTGCTGCCTCTGAGAGCCATGCTCACAGTCCCAGTTTTAGGCAAACAGCCAGTCTATTTAAGCAAGTTGTCGCTCTCTGTTCACAAACCCCATATAATTGCTCCATAGCTGAACCTTGTCAGAGTTTGAACTGACTGCATGGTCTAGGAAGCTGCAGTTTCAAAACAGCACAGTTTTAAAACAGCACAGCATTTTTTCTACTATCACTGAATCAGGAAAACCTCTCTTAAAAGAGCCATGTCTCTGCTTGCTTCTAGCCAACAGAGCCCACCCAAAAAAAAATGCCATTACCAAACCATGCTTAACTCTGTGCTTTTGTGTCTAGGATTCGTTTTTTAAGCTTTCTCGGGTTTTATGTGGATTTTAGTTGTCCACATGGGCACATGAACATGGTCACAGTCATGCTCCTATAACTGCAGAACTCTGGGACGAAGACAGGAGAATCCGCAGGGACTGCTGGCTTCCATCCTAGCACCTGGCTCAGTAAGAGATACCAAATCAATAAATAAGGTGGAAAGTGATAGAAGAGAACAATAGAGGCTACTCTTTTGTCCCATGCCCATGAGCACAACCATCTCTCCCAGCACAGGCATATGTGTGTGTGTGTGTGTGTGTGTGTGTGTGTGTGTGTGTGTGTGTATGTATGTATGTGTATGTATATACACACAATGTGTTCATAATACACCTTTACTATAGCATGCACAGTGATTTTTTTCAATTTGTTTTGAAGACAGATAAGTTATATATCTTACATTTCTATTGAAATATTGATGTTAAACATTTTTCTTCTAAATCTGTCCTTGATTTATTAATAATTGGCTTATACGTAAGCAATAAAATGAATGGTAAATTAACCTGACCATATATGGAAGATATATTGTTTTTATATAACAAGAATTTTGTGTTACTTTATTATCCATATTTTAAAAAAAATCTTTAAACCCCCTTGATATCTATTTCAGTTTAGAGCATTCTGAAACATAAAAAGTAAACAAACACAGTTGGTAATTTGTATATATAAAATTATAATGGCAGAGTATTGTCTAACTTAACTTTTCACAGCTGCGGATAATTCAACTCTTGAACATAAGGTGAAATATTTTGTGAAGTTCTATTTGTGAGAGATTTTACACTCTAGAATCATACCTATTTAAGACACTGAATTAACTTTTCTGCTTGCAGTACTGAGGTGTGCAAGTTAGTCTCAAGAAACTAATGTAATACTCAAATGTTATGCACTTGCCTGTTGGTCCAAAGATTTTAAAATGCTTGTCAGGATTTAATGAAATAAGGCATCAAATTGATAGTGGTTTAATACCAAACAATAACATAAGACACAAGAGGGCAGAAATAGATATCAGTGTCAGAGACTCATAAGGTTACATAACATTCATTCACGGTTTACTGTCATTTCACTTCACAAAGACATGACAATCCTTTTGTTCACATGAACAACCACTGTGTCACTGTACAGTGCAGATGTTGCCCTCAAGACTTTTAAAACATTTCTACTTTCTAAAATAATAAATGCATACCATCAAAGGTGCATTGACCTTTTACTCAGGAGTTCATTCGTGGAACACTCTGTTTGCCCAAAAGAATTATGGAGCCAACTCTTGATGGTGTTGGAGAAAAGCCTAGTCTGAAATTGATCATGAAATAAAACCAGTAACACTCTTTAAGATAATAGAGCAAGGGTCTCTTTAATCTGTATATTTATGCATATATTATATATGTTATATAATATATTGCTATAAATATTGCCCTGAGACAAACTGCTTGAACCAACGTATAGCAGCAGCTGAGGGTAAACATGTGATTAAATATTAACACAATTCTAGATTGTACTAAAGGGAAATAGTTTGTTCCTGTGTTTAAAGAATATCTATATAAATTTTACAAAATTACATACTATTAAGAATGATAGTATAATACTTAAGAATTATATCATAATAGGTAAATATCTTATAAAATATACAAAACAGGAGCAAAAGGATCATTAGTAATCCAATAGGATATACACGATTAATAGGATAAAAATAACACCATTGAACTGGCTAAAAGTGGTGCCCAACTTTTTCTGAGTAATATAGTTTTAGTCTCTTTATGTTGCTAATTATCTGATAAAGAATTTAAGGACTTAACTATTATTCTAAGAAAAAAGTATACATATTAACACAGATTAGTAATTAGTCTTTCATTGGCTAGCTCAGGATACAATGGATATTTTAAAACAACCTTCTTGCATTCAAAGGAACTATGAGAAAAGGTCAGTTTTAATTTTTGACATATCTTCTTATATATCAACTCTCTTGCCACATCAATTTTTTTGTCATGCAGTAATAGAAGATCTTTAAGTTTAATTTTTATTCTTTAATATTATCTTCATAAAATTCAAATGGTTTACATATATTTGAGTAGTTCATCTCTCCTTTACAAAATAAAACTATTTTATAAATCTAAGTAATATCTAGATATATTTAATTCCACTAAATATGCATATTAAAATGCAGTAAAATATATTTATTGAATAAAACTATCAATTCCACAAAAATTTGTTAAAAAATTTGCCTTGCTGGGGTAGTTTGTCAATGTTTCTTGCCTTAAAATCTACCTAATAATTGGCCATTATTATTTAGCACTCTAACATCAGTTTTGCGGAGGTAAAGCAAGAGGATCTTAAGTTAACAGCTAGATTGGCTTACATAGCTGGGGTCTGTTCCACAATAAAAATAAAACAAAACAAAACAAAACATAATTATTTGTGATCAGTTGACTTTCACTTAACTAAATATAAATTATATAATTATTGTATACTGAGTAGTAGGGGAAGTTTTTTTTTTTCTGGTAGAAATATAATGTATCTCTTCTAAAACAAGATTCTTGGATTCAACAGAAGGCATTAAGGAGGTATAAAGATTCTGAGATTAGCCAGAATTTCTTAGATTTTTTAAGATAAATTGATTACTATTATTATTATTATTATTATTATTATTACTATTATTATTATTACTATTGTAAATTGAAGCCATTTTTCTAGAGAAGTGCATCTGAATAGGGTTTCTGAGGAAGTCGTGATTCTTTGTAAGCGATCTGTTGTTATTTCTCAACAGGCAAATGTTTTCAGTCCTTACATATATCACTAGGTGAGAGCTATAAGAATAAGTGGTAGTAAAGAAGACCCTGGGAGTACCTCTCTTCAGCATATTATACAAACTATAACTATCATTGGAGAGAAAATATGGGATTCTAAGCATGATATTATTCATGTTGTGTTGTGTATTTTTTATTTATGTTGAATATGTGTGGACAGTGAAGAATAGCAAATAACCTGTCAATCACTTATCTACATGACGAATTCAACTAAAGTCATTCCCCTGTTGTAGTCTAATTACTGGAAAAGTTAACACAGATTTTGTCCACTGACATGCAACTAACAATTTAGAAAATCAATTTTCATTTATACGAAATAGTACTCGGCACAAAATCAATACACTTTCCTAATAGAAAATATCACACATGTTGCATAGTAGCTATATGTTGTCTAATGCCTATCTATTCTCTCTGCTCATAATTTTAATTTTCATGCTTTAAAAAGATAATATTATTAATTACTAAGCTGATGCTGTAATTGTGATAGCAATAGTAAAGAAAATGCATATCTAATCTGTATTTGTAGGAAGGATATCTGATTTGTATTAAAATCAAAGCTAAATTTGCAATTTTTATATTTTCTGATATAATAATTTTCCTTATATTTCACTTAAACAGTGTATTGTCAAGACCTTGCTTTAATGTTGAAAAGTAAATAATTTTTATGAAGCAAAGAATCAGTATAACAGTATTGTATAGTGTTACTATAGGCAAAATGTATCACATTTATTATATTGTTTAGTACCTGAGTTTATTATTATCAAACTACATTAAGAATGTATCTGAGGTAGACTATGAATAAATTTTAAGGTTACCATATGCTAGAGCATTCAATCAAAGTCATAAGTAAAGAACACTTACATCGGTTGATGTTATTCTGTAGTCTTGATTCTAAAACCATACAAAGGAAAACATTGTCCTATTTTCACCCCTCAGTATCACAAGCATCTTGGAAAGTCAAGTAGTTTATGAACTGATTTTTGTATCACTGTAAAAGAAGATGTAGTTAATAAGAACTGTTTGTTTAATTGACCATTAAATTTAGAAATAAAGAAATAAAGAGGAGAAAGAACAACTAGACCAGTGCATAGATCACCCACTTGTCACAATGCAGAAAACATGTTACTATGCATTGTACAACCCCAACAGACACATTTATAATACAACCCCTACAGCCAAGGTTCCGGGAATTCAAGAGAAGGGGAAGATAGATTGCAAGAGGCTTAGGATATCTGCAGTGTGTCTATAAAGTCTCTTCTGTATGTGACAGAGAATGTGCACTCACAAAATCTTGACAATATGGTCTATCTAAGCAAGAAAGACCTACATAATGACAAACCCAGATGTCATTCCAATATAGATGGGAGGTTTCACAAAATACTCACAATTAGATAGGCAGCTACAGCCAATCAATAACTGCAAAGGGAGGGGGGATCAGTTTTTTCCAGGGGTGAGCTCCCTAATAAAGTATTCAATCCTGAGTTCCTATCCTTCAACACATGTACATAGGAGAGATCCTAAACAAACTTAGTAGTTTGCATATACATATACACACATTCATAGATATTCATGCACATGTATGCATGAGAATAATTGAAGAAGAAAGGTCACACACTAGAGGGAGTAGAGCAGATACAAGAGTTGAAGGGTCAGAAGAAGAGGTGAAATGATGTAAATAGAGTTCTCATTTATGATCTCTCAGAAATAAAAGTGATATTGGACACTGACCAGAATGTGGAAATAAGTTTGAAAAATTTCGTTTCCTTCAATGACATAAAGACTTCAACAGAGTTATATGAAGAGGACGTGTTTCAAAGAGTCAAGTCAGAAGGTGCCTGTGATTCAAACGTGAATCAGAAAAAATGTTGCTGCAAAGGAGCTCATCTGTAGATGTCATTTCTTCAGAGATTGCAACCCAGCCATTGGTGCTGCTTTAGCTCTGATGGGCTAAAAGCAGCTTCTCATTGTGAGCTCTGCTTCTGATCTGTGAGACTATGTATGTATAGACTTGAAAAGACATATATGAATTTAAATTGATACCTAGACTCTTCAATGTAAATTAATAGCAATTCCTAGATTATGTTAATTGCTAATGTACAATGAAGTCCAATAAAAATTTGATTCGTTACCTTTGTTTCAAGAGTAAAGCTGTGGCGTTCTTGTTATTTTTATTTCTTTATACTTTGAAAATAGCTTTTTCTTGATTCATGCTTATTGTAAGATGAGCTAAGTTTTATAAGAGAAAATGCTCAGGCATCTCTAAATTAAAGCCAAAATAGAACCAATTGTGTGAAGTCATTTCTCATCTCACAATGAACAGTAAAACATCTTACTGTTCATTCTCCCAAAATGTGTTTTTATATGCATTCTAAATGAATTAGTTGCCCTGTTGTTCCTCAAAAATATTAGAAGTAGTTTGTATAGAGGAAAACACATAAACTTGTTCTTGAAAATTTTAAAAAGCAGCATGCCATAAATTCATATTTAATGTGAAATATTACACAAACAGGGATATAATAGTATATGAAATTCGATAGAAGCATTTTTCTGCATTCAATTGAAACTTAAATTATTCACTAGTTAAATATAAACCCTAAAGTTTCTCAGTATTGCCCTTCAAAATTCTTTCTCTGAATTATTTAGGCTTTATCCTTTCTGCACCCCTCAACACAAAATTTGGGTCTCTTCAAACCTAGAGTCACATATTGGGTTTTAACACTTTTGTCTGGGATGAATCCAATTATTATGAGTCCCCATTTATCAGAGGGACTTAACTCTACAGCACCAGAGAACACTGGAAAGGAAGGGTGGATGGAATTTTTACAGATGTGATAGACTCTATCATATTATTCATAGCTTTCTATAACCATTACCCAGAGAAACAAAAGTAAAGAATGCTGTATAATTCTAAGACAAATACAATGCCTTATAGTCAACCTCATTACGAAATGTTTTAAATTAATGCAGAATAAAGTTTTGGTAGAGTTTTCATTTTATAAAAATATGGTTTGGTTTTCTATAGTTGTTATTTGAATACTTAACAGTTTTACAGAACACATAGGTTTCCATTTATCTCTTGCCTGTAGTTTTAGTAAAATGATATTAGGAATACAGGTCATCATGCAGAAATGAGATGGAAGACAAGTTCTAACACTGTAGATTAGAAAGCACAAATGTTTTATTTGTGACTGAGACTATCCAAGTCATGAGTCATGCAGTACCTGTAGGAAATAAAGGACATGATACAGTGGGTTAGTAAGAAGACAGAGAGTAGCTATGCTATCTGGTAGTAGAAGAATGAGCATGGGCAGATTCATTAACTTTTCTGAACTGAACATTTTTTTTTACCTTTAGAGCTTTTGTTGCATCTTACTTTGTATAGAGAACACAAGGTATATCTAAGAAATGAATAACACAGTGTTTAACTTACTTTACCACAACATACCATACAATTGATTTTATTACTAAAAAAAACTATGAGTGGCTTTCTCTGTCAATATCTCTCTTTCAATGCTCTTCCACTCAGTACCTCTCCCGCACTGACCATCCCATTCTCTCATGTTCTCATCTCCCTTCCCATCCCCTTTGCCCACCCCCCCCATCACTGTCAGTTTATGTGGTAGATCTCATTTAATTCCCTTTCCCAAGGAGATCCATATTTCTCTCTTAGAGTTTTCCTTATTAAATAGATTCTCTGGAACTATGGACTGTATTCTGGTTTTCCTTTGTTTTATACCTAATATTCACTTATAAGTGAGCACATACCACATTGTCTTTCTGAATCTGGGTTACCTCACTCAGAATGTTTTTTTTTTCCTATTTAACTTCATTTGCCTGCAAATTTCAGATTTCATTGTTTGTATACAGCTGAGTCAATGTAGAACATTTACCCTTTATCCATTCTGCATTTGAGGGGCATCTAGGTTGTTTTCAGGTTTTGTTTATTATCAGTAATGCAGCTATGGATATTTTTGAACAAGTGGCCATGTTGTATGATTGAGTTGCCTTTGTGAATATGCCCAAGAGTGGTGTCGCTGGGTCTTGAACTAGTGTGGGTTTAGGGAAAAGACTGGTACGAGGGAAATTCCCAGGAATCCACAATGGCCCCAGATAAGACTTCTAGCAATAGTGGAAAAGGTACCTGAACTGGAATTCTCTGGTAATTAGATTGGTAAATAGCCCAACTATTATCATAAAGCCTTCATCGATTAACTTGTGAAACCAGATCAACAAACAAACACTGGGAATCCACTCAAGAGCAAGTGAAGTCAAGATAATAATAAAGCACCAAGCTTGTGGAAATGCATGAGCTCTTACCAACAGTTTTGGGCATCCATGAGACCGAACTAGTGCCTCAATATGTGGAAGATAGTGGTGAAGCTTGTACTTTCTGAGGAGATCCTGGCTGTAGTACAATGATCTGTCCCTGCTGCATGAGCTACTTTGTTGGAGCCCATTCCCTAAAGTGGTATGCCATGCTCTGCCTTAACTCATGGGGAAGAGGCTTGTTCATGACCCATCTTCATGTGGCAGACTTTGTTGACTCACTATGGGAGCCCTTAAGTTTGAGAGGATTGAATGAGGGGTGAACTGGAGGAGGGGATGAGGGTGGGAGGAAGGGTTGGAGGAAACAGTGGTTGGAATTGTAGGAATCCCTACAGCCAGTAGCCTTTGTTACCTGCCCGCTTGGGCATGGCCTCTTATATTATATATACCTATGTAATGCATGCATCCGGCCTCTCTTCCCATGACTTGATGTGGTTCCTGTTCCCTGTTGGTGCAGAGGATTACGATCTGTGAGTCTACCCCTAAAGAAATAACCCTTTATTATACTCAATTTTATGCTAGTGTGGGATGTATTTTTAGTGTCCTTCTTCAGGTTGGAATGTAAAATAAAGAAAAAAATAAACAAAAATAGAAGAAAAAACAATTGAGAATAAAAATATTCGAAATTAAATGTTTAATATATTTAAGCAAATGAAAAAGAAATTGTTGAACAAAATCTGTAGTCAGTACTAGGAAATTAACAGTTGATACACATCATTATTTAAATAATAATTAATTAAAATTTAAGAAAATATGCATTTGTAAATAGTCAATAACCTCTAACACTTTAGTAGTTGTAACATATATGGTTTATTCATTTTGAAAACTTAATATGAAGTAGTTTTAAAACAATGACTTATTTAAAAGTTTTAAAACACAATGCATAATTTGAAATTTGATAAATTTACTTTTAGTACCTTAGCTATAAAAAAAGCTCATACATATACTTAAATCTCTTAAAAATTAATGAAACAATATTTTTAAGTTAAAATATAATAAAGTTCTCAGAAGATTGTTTTGGACTCTGATTCCTAGTGATTTACAAGAGAATGAATTCTTCCCTTCCAACTAGCCTCAATGTATTAAGACTAACATGTTTGCTCAACTTAATAAACCTGGATGGAGATGGGCGGTCCTTGGACTTCCCACAGGTCAGGGAACCCTGATTGCTCTTCAAGCAGATGAGGGAGAGGGACTTGATCGGGGGAGGGGGAGGGAAACGGTAGGCGGTGGCGGGGAGGAGGCAGAAATCCTTAATAAATAAATATATTAAAAAAAAAAAGAAAAGGGAACTATCACTTTGAAATAACAGTTTAAGATTTACTGGTATAAGCAAAAAACTAATTGAGAAAAGATGGATTTGTGCGGTGCCAGTTGCAAATTTAAGCATAACCCAGAAGTAGAGGAATACAAATTCTGAGGAATCAGGTAAATTTCCTACTATACATATGTAAACATTTCATCCAGTTGAGTTCTCAACCATGACAATACCCAAATAAAATGTACAGAAAACTTTTCAAACTTAGAATTTGTTGCTTCATTCCAAATGAGTTCTATGACAGCACTTTATTATTATCAGCACAGTTGGTAACCATGTGGCTGATATTCAAACAATAGAAAATCAAAGGGAAATTCTTAAGTGTGCAACAAAATGTGTTGGCCTGATCTTATCTTTTGTTTCTGAGTAAGTTATAATCTTCTCTTATATCTGTGAATGTAACCAGAGAGAAAACAGTTTGAGGACCTTGGGATTGGTGTTAGGATACTAGATGCTTAGAAAAATTTAGATTCATCTTTATTGAAATTTTTTATTCAACTATTATAACAATGTATGATAATCTATAGGTAATTTCTTCTTGGTGAAAGAAACAATTAATCAATTGTATAGATTCTTTAGAACAGATAATGATAAAAGTATTTAGATACTTTTAGAAGCTTCCATACGATGCAGCCTGGTATTGTTCTGATAACAAATTATATGAAAAGCAATTAGTCATTATATGCATTACACACACACACACACACACACACACACACACACACACACACACACACGTTTAGTGATATAATCTATTTTGCCAGAAAGGAGGATAACATTATTGAAAATGTAAAAACTGTTAGAATACAAGACATTTTTTAATTGTAAAGAGTACTTAGGTTTTTTATTATATCAATGAAATGGTTTAAAATACAAATGATAAATTTAAAGTTAACGTAGTTTAAAATCTCATATTTTAAAAGGCTACAGGATACTATAGTAGAAATACAATTTGCTGATTAAAATACTAAAATAATGCAGTTTTATTTCTAAAATTAATTATTTGAATTTTAAACAGTTTTTTCTTGCCTACAAGATAAAGTTCAAGTATTAATATCCTAGCTTTAAAAAAGTAGAAATATCTAATTTGCCATACATTTATGGAATATTCTATCTTATTTTAATGGGTGCTACTTCTTTGAGGTTTTTTTTTAGTTACAGTTAAAAATGTAATGGCCTGATAAATTATCTTCTCAGAAGCTAAAGTTTATTGATCTTTATTAAAGGTGTAATGTAATATTACTTTCCTGGGTTACACAGTCAAGTTAGTTTACATATGAAAGTCTCACTTGTTCCAAGCTTATGAGAGAAAGTTTTATGAATGAAGGAACGTAGAAAATCTAGATTACAGCAACTCTGTTATCAAAATGCACAATATTTTTACAAAAATTTCTTGAATTGTAGCATTTTCTATAAATTACAGTGTGACTTTTATTAAATTTAAATAGTTAAATTTTAACTATTTCTGTGTTCTCCTACTTCAAATATTTCTGAGCCTAATGCCTTCTTAAATAAAAGGAGGATCAATAAAATTTTAGAAATTATGTCTCAACAAAGGCAAATAGAGCAAATGCAGAGGGAATAGTATTTTTTTTTTTTACTGATCTCCTGTTCTGTACAGTGTTCAGTTGTATAAATGTGTAGTTTATTTCAATATATGCCATGTTCTGGATATAATAAAAAACACTTTATCTTAAAGAGTATAAGCCTACAACTTATTAAAATATTCAAATGTGGTTTAAAACTTCTGTCTTAAGCATATGCCTTTCTTTCATGTATGAAATGTTTTAAGCATATTTTAGAAATAAAAACCTGCTGTATTAAAATATTTAATACATGAGAAATTATGCATATTTTTCATATACCGCTCCAGAATGAGAAATAGCATGCTGAATAATGAACTACTAACTTTAGGGTTAGCTAAGTGTAAAACTTCATAGAATCAGATAAAATCTATTTTACCTTCAATGTAAAGCATTTAAAAATAATCACAAAAAAAATGATTGTTCTTATTATAATACCCAAGTGAACTGTAGTGCTACTCTTTCCTTAAGAGGAATAAATAGAAGTTTGATACCATTTGTCTACAGATTTTCAAACCACTAAATCTTTATTTATTGTAACATACAAATTATATTTGAATTGATTTTCAAAAGCTGATTTCATAGAAAATCCTAAATATTCAATTAAGAAGCCTACTAAAACAACAAGAAAATTAATTATACTTATTCAATTATTTGAAAAAGGAGATTATTTTTTTCATAATATTTATGGATTGTTTTCTAAAAAGCATGCTTGACAAATTAAATTGTGCTTTAACTTTTGCTTTTCTTCATGCACTGGTAATTCTAAACATTCAGAAAAGGATCCATATTTATAAACAGATTATAGACACCCCAGACGATTGAAAGATTAAAGTGGTGAAAGAGAAAAGTATTAGCATATTGTACAGGTTGCTGGGGTTTGAAGAGGCACTCTAGAATGTGAATGCATAGTGAAATTTAGATATCCTTTTTTTCACATTAATTCATTCATTAATGACTGAATCGGCAAGTGCTTTATAATTAGCAAACAAGCAGTCAAATCATGGCTGCAGTGTTAATCTTCTTAATGAAATGCCCAATGCATTTGTCAATAAAAGTTTTAAAAAGTAAATGGAACAATAATTTTATGAATCACTGACCGTGTGCTGCTTTCTTATGTTGTATAAGTGCTTCACAAGTAGGTGTGATGGGACACATTCTGCTACTCAAAAATTCTAGAATTATTTAATACATTACCTGGTCACCTGACAGATAACATGAAGCTGATAAGTTCCACCTCTGCTCCTTTTACAATCTGATTGTTTCATGTGACTCCTCAGACTTGCCAGTTTATGCCATTTTTTTTCTTCACCCTCAGCTATTATTCAGCTTAAACTCTGCTGCCTTTTCCTCAGAACATTACCTTTTCACAAATTTTTATGTAGATTTGAACTTTTAGATGAGACACTGCTCATGTGAGAAATGAATGGAAGGAAAATGATATTTAGGTTTCATTTCAAAACCAAAAACAGAAGAGAGGAATACAAAGTTTCTAAGCCTAATATATAGCCTACAATCTTTTTGAAGAGCTGAGGCTACATGATCCCCACTGCCTAACATTCAAGTCTGAATTAGGCTAAAATAAGTAAAAATCCTAACCTTTCACTCCACAAAATAAAGCTAAAAAAAAAAGGAGAAAGATGGTCACAAAGGAAAGAAGAAGATTTGAAGCAACAAGATTACAAGCTTTTTAGAATTGCTCCACATTTTGTCATTATTAGAAAAACCTAACAAATAAAACAATTTCTTACCTTTAGATTATTAAGATATTTATGATATAATGAATGTTTGCATCACTCTGCAATGCCTAATTAAAAAACACTTATGGCCAGGTGGTGATGGTGAACACCTCTAATCACAGAACATGGGAGGCAGAGGCAGGCGGATCTTTGTGAGTTTGAGGCCAGTCTCCAAAACTACATAGAAACCCTGTCTTGAAAACCACCACTATCATCACCACCAAAAACAACAAAAAGCACTTATGGTGACATCTGATCTCCAGTGAAATGATATTTGGAAGTGGAGCACAGGGACAAGAGTTGGCTAGGAAGGTCTAATCAATATTTGATTGGAGTTCTCATTATGTCAAAGAAAAGGAGTTTCTTTACTTCTTAACCAGCAGAGAGCAGAATATAAAGACAGACATCTATGATTCGCTGACAGAATACCTACAGTCTCCCAATGCCTTTATTTTTCCTATTCTAGAATGTGAGAACATTTTTTTTCTATTTTATTAATTGCCTAGGTTGGAGAATTTTTTGGTAACATCCGTAATGGATATCCATTATACATACACCATGTCTCTCTGTGTGTATCTAAAAAACTACATTTATCTACATAGAAGAATGAAATACACACACACACACACACACACACAAACACATAGTTAGACACCAGTACATATCAATTTCTATAGTCATATGCTAAAATACTGTTGAATTAATTTATTTCTGAAAAATATGACTTTTAAAAAGTAGGTAATATAATTCACAATTGACCTTATTTTATGAAAGTGCAATTTGTTTATCCTTCCATGTATTTATAGGTTTGTACCACAGACTTTTAAAGCTATACTCTCTTCTGCTTCCAATTTCCTATCTCTCTTGAAAGAGGACATTCTTTGCTGCCATGGTTCTTTATGCCTTAGGTTCAGGTGTTGTAGGAGGCTGTTCACTCATTTTCCAGCTGCTCACACTCCTAAAATAATCAAACAGAAATTTGTATTAATTGCAATACTGATTGGCTAACAGAATAAGTGTATTTCTGGCTAACTCATGTCTTAAATCAACCCATTTCTATTAATCTGAATATAGTCACATGGCTGTGGCTTACCAGCAAGTTTCTGATATGTCTGTTTCCTGAAGTTGTCTGCATGGCTTCTCACTTACTCTGCCTACTCTTTCCATGTATCTTTTCCAACCTCACTATATTCTGTTAAGCCATTTGTTGAGATTTATTCATTAATCAATAAAAGCAACACATAGACAGAAGGACTTCCCACACCATTCAGTTCTGCATATTGTAGTCTGAAAATTATGTCTAAATATAGGCATACTCTTTGATGGCATGAAAAAAAGTAATTTTGACAACCCAGACTCTATGATCAGACTGCATATAATCTCATTCTCAGGATATGTATTTGGGTTTTTTTCCCCTTTTATCTCTATTCAATTACTGGCTCCCAATTAAGAGTAGACAAGATATCATTTTATCATCCAGAAATCAAATATTATGGATTGAAAGCATATGTTCTATCTATATATAATTAGTTCAATATTTTAACTTAGTTTGATACTTTTTAGATATCTACATTTGGATTTTATTTAAATGTAATATGGGTAAAACTTACTCATTCATAATTCACTCATTCTGACCCAGAATTCTATACAAATATTAACATATGAGAAAATCACAGGCTGTGTTTTCAAAAAGTACTAGCAGATAAGGCATAAGACTGGGATTCTATTGTGAAAGGAAATGAAATGTCAGGAGTTGAACAATCACAAGTCCTATTCAGGCAAACACCATGCGGCAGTAAACCTTCAAGGAAAAAAAAAGAGAAAAAAAGGAAAATACTACTGCTTGCTTGTTGCTTTTGTCTAAAGGAGCTGTGTAGTGAAGCTCTGTTAACAGGGACTTATTTGCATATTTTTCCATAGTGAATGGTACAAATATCACAGGGCTCTGGTATATCTACATCAATGAGTTTTGGCAGGTAGTCTCTAGCATTTTGAAAGTATGGCAACAGGACATCTCTTTGCATGAAAAAGTATCTTTTGGAACATCCCTTGTTGTCATTGTCAGTCTTTTTGGTCTTGAAGAATACAGCATACAGACTTAAAAGTGTTGAATGATCACATCCCATAATATCCCAGTCTGAAACTGCCTCCCTACAATTCCAGCTGGAGTAGATGATGAAACATGTTCCATAGTTATATGATCCTATAAATATAAAATTGTTTACCACACTCACAGTAATTTCTCTTTTTGTAATTTTTACAAAGATATTCTGAGGATTTTCTGATTGTTTATGTTAAGTTTTGCATGGTGATTCCAATTCAAGTCAGTTATAGCTCTAAGTTTTAATGTAAGCAATAAGAAGGACCAAACCACACCTGAATATTCTGGCTAGTTTTTATTCAACTAAATATACAAATTAATTTCTTGTGAGGACTGCATTCCACAAACTTGTAAAGTGGAAACAAGGGGTTGTCAATTTTAGCAACATTATAATCATTGAAGGATATGTGCAAGGACTAAATTCAATTGTCATACCATAAAAATGAAAAAAAAAATCAAATAAGT
This sequence comes from Microtus ochrogaster, assembly GCF_000317375.1. NCBI lineage: Eukaryota > Metazoa > Chordata > Mammalia > Rodentia > Cricetidae > Microtus > Microtus ochrogaster. The sequence continues at coordinate 7,291,959 of NC_022029.1, forward strand.
TGCTAAACAAAATTGTTGTAGGAGGCTGCCAGTTCATTTTCCAGCCACCCTGATCAGAAATAGTATTATTTGCTAGACTGTTTGGTCAAAAGCTTAAGCATATTGCTAGCTAGCTCTTACACCTAGAATTAACCCATTTCTATTATTTCATAATTTACCATGGGCATTGTGGCCTACTGGTTCCTGATAGTAGCATATGACTTTACCCTCTGGCAGTTCAATGGTGTCTCCCTGACTCCGTCTACCCTATGCATATATCTTTTCCAGCCTAGCTCTATTCTGTTAAGCCATTGGCCAGAAGCAGCTTCTTTATTAACCAAAATAAAGTAACACATAAACAGAAGGACTTCCCACCCCATTTCCACTTTTCTGTTTAAATTTTAAAAAAGGTTTTAAATTTAACATAGTAAAATTACATATAATGAAATAGGTATCAAGAAAGAATTACCATTACAATATTTTTATAATTATATAATCTTTCATAATAAATAAGAAAAACTATAATTATAACTTGTAGGGATAAGTCCCGCCCCTTAGGGGGCTTGTTTGCCCCTGGCTAATGTTTGCATATAAATTTGGCGAGCATGCTCCCAGCTGCAGCTTCTGCTTTCCTGGTCTCTGCGGGCACGGCGGTTCTGTAAGTCTATTAAAGCTGTATATACATATTTTTACAATCTGTCTTCATTCGTTTACACCGTTACATTTTGGCGCCCAACGTGGGCGCCAAACACAACAAAATGGTGCCCACGTGGACAACTGCTTCCACATAAAGCTTGAGACAGCTTGGGAAGTAATTCTAGAACAAAATGAAAGCATTATGCCTGGGTTCTTGGTAGCAGCAATTTCTCGGTTCTGCTCTGCTTGCTAGA
>NC_022029.1:7295491-7298363 GCF_000317375.1 Microtus ochrogaster
GGTTCATCTTGCAATAGTCTGCAAGAAATCCATATGTTCTCATTTTCTGTGGAAACAAAAATAGAACCTCTTTTTCAAAGCAACATATTCTTAGACCCATCTTTAAATTCAAGAAACCTTTAAGATATGTATTGATTTAGCTTAGCAGAATTGTATAGAGAATACAATGTTTCTCAATACTTAGTTCCTTCAGAAAATTCAAAGAAAACACAATAATACACATAACCAAGACTCTCTGTGTATATTCCATTTTTATGTGACTTATTTTTCTGAGTCTATTACTTTTTTGACAAGTTTACTCTATTTCTTTAAAATTTTGTTTTGCTTTTTAAAACCATGTGCATCCTGTTATTACTCTGTGACCCATGTAGAGGCCTTCTTATCTGAATTTGTCGTTACTGTGTTTCTGAAATTATTTTCTAATCAGGACCACTTCTTAAAATGCAGAGAAGCTTCACTCAGCCTAAGTTTGCTTTGCCTTTTGGCTCTGTCCAATCAATCATGGTGGAGATCTGTTCATAGCCTCTGCAAGCCACACACAGTATCCCTAGGTAAACAGGAGGTACTTTGTAATTAGCTTTCAAAACTCTAAAATTGACAGAGTCATCTTGCTGCCTGGACAGTCGCCCACAGTTCTTCTGTACCACTAGGGCATCCATATTCAGCCTACAGGCCCATAGTATCCAGTAGATATTTCCATCAAACAGGACATTTCAGAGACAGTTCTGCCTTATTGGCAGTTTGTTAGTCACTTTCTTCTGTATCCTGGAAAATTTCTAGTAAACTCTTTCATGAAGCAGGAACCCTGAAGGATTGTCTCACCTTTAGGCAAGTTTAGCAGTCATTTCTCTGTGGGTCCTTCATATCCAGTTCATCAAGTAGTCCAGACAAGAACAGTTTCTTGTCCAAATATCTAGCCAACTCCACAATAAGCCTCATCAATGCCTGTCATCCTCTTGCAGTAGATTTGTGCTACCAGGAGTAGATGTGTCTCATTGTCATAAAAAGTTTTTAGATATTAAAACATGTTAAATTCCATATTCTGTAGTCTTTGAAAGATTGGAAGAATCCCTATCTGTAACATGAAGGAGCCTGCTTGTTGGGGTTTCTGTCCTGCCCATTTCCTCACAGCCAGCAAGCACCAAAGAAATCACACAGAGATCTCTATAAGCTATAAAACTGATTGGCCCATTAGCTCAGTCTACTTATTAGCTCTTGTAGCTTATATTAACCCATTGTTCTTATCCATGTTAGACACATGGCTCAGTACCCTTTTCAGCAGGGAAGATCACTGGTGGTCTGGGCAGGAGTGAAAGGAATGGGATTCCTCCTTCCTAGTATTCTCCTATTTTCATCGTGCCACCCCTACTTCCTGTCTGGTTGACCTGCCAATACTTTTTGCATGGCCAATCAGCATTTTATTAAAATACATGATTGACAGAATACAGACAATTCTCCCACTCCACCTATCAATTGAATTATATCTCTATATTTCTGAACAACCTAACTAACATGAGTAGAAACTTGACTATTACAGATGATTATCTATTAACATGTATTTCTTAATTATACATTACATTTTTAAATGAGCTGGGAAAATATAATACCTTAATCAAGATCAGAAATACCTATACACAGTATAACAAAATTGACCTTAAATTTTTATCAATAAACCAAGATCCACACCAATGCAAATCCTTATAGAATATCCCAATTTAAATGTAAACTAACATCTATAAACAATATTTGGCAATATGGGCATGGGTCTCTTCAAACTGCTTACTAGTGTTTATTGGATGAAGTAATTTTTTTTTTTTTTTTAGTTTTTGGATCATTTTTAATGTTTTTATTTATTTATTTATTTTTTATTGAAAAAAAAATTCTGCCTCCTCCCAGCCTCCCATTTCCCTCCCCCTCCTCACACTCCTTTTCCCCTCTCCACACTCATCTCCCCCTCCTGGCTTTGTGGTAGCCTAGCCAGTTTGTATGCTCACATTCTTAGACCTGGATGGAGGGGGGTGGACCTTGGACTTTCCACAGGCAGGGAACCCTGACTGCTCTTTGGGTGAAGCAATTTTTTGAGAGGTGTTAAAGGTGACCTTTCAGATGGTCTTGGTCCATCAAACCTCATAAGTCTGGAAGAAATCACTAGGTTCTCATCCTCTGCAGAAACAAACAAACAAACAAAAAAAACTTCTTTTCCAAAACAACATATCCTCAGGCCCAAATTTTGAAGACAAAATATCTTTAAATTATATATGTTGGTTTCTTAGCTTCTTCATAGTCAAAAAATTAAAAGAAAACACAATAATATACATAATACAGAGTCTCTTTGTATTTTCCATCTTATATGGCTTATTAATTTTACTCTTTTACTTTTTAATATTTAATTAATATATGTCTGTACCTGTCTTTTTAAAGATTTTGTTTATTTTTAAAAACCATTTACTTCTTTGTATAACTATATTACTTTATTTTTTCTTATCTCTCCCAAGCCTATGTACATTTATCAAACACTGTGACCCATTTAGAGGTCTTTTATGTCTGAATCAGTCCTATTATGTATCTGTATTTCTTTAATGTCCAGAAGCACTTCTTAAAATGCTAAGTGCTTCTTAAAAACTTAACCTGTGGCATTGCTGGCACAAATACAGCCATGCCTACTTGTGCTGCTCAGTCCAACGTGCTTTAAGAGGTCTGTTAACTGCCTCTGAGCTATGCACACTGTTCCAGTACTAAGGATGCAAACCTTTTGTCTGTTATAATCTTTCTGCCTTTTCTTCCACCAAGTTCCCTGAGGTCTTATAGGACTGATTTCATGAAGACATAAAATTAATAACTGAGTGTTCCAAGGTCTCTCAATCTCTGCATG
>NC_022029.1:7298463-7300507 GCF_000317375.1 Microtus ochrogaster
TGGTTTTGGAGCCTATCCTGGAACTAGCTCTTGTAGACCAGGCTGGTCTCGAACTCACAGAGATCCGCCTGCCTCTGCCTACCGAGTGCTGGGATTAAAGGCATGCGCCACCACCGCCTAATGATAACTGAGGAATATATTGATTTACGAGCACAGCAGAATGTTATTGGGAGTAGTTTTATTTCTATATTCCTGTAGCAGAACTGAAGCATCTGCTTTTGCCCTAGATCCATGGTTTAGTTGCTCTCTAATTCTTAGTCATCAGTGCAGTTTTGTGATAATGGAGTGAGACAAGGATACAATCAGATATCGGTTAGTTACTCCTGCAAGCTTTGTGACACAATTGCACTAGTGTTTCTTACAGGAAGGTCACCATTGAAGGGTTTGTAGTTGGTTTGGTATTTATCTTTTTGTTCTGGCAGGGTTCAGAATATCTTCTAGTACAATGAATAATAGTTAGTAGGGGTAAAGGTTTAGGTAGACACTAGCTCAACTCCATATTCAATAGGTTATATAAGTTTTATTTTCAGCAATTCGTCCTTACCATCAATTTGAAGAGAGAAACCTGAATGTCCTTTTAATTTTAAGCTTGATTTTAGACTAATCAAAGAAATTTTATGTTTCTAATTTTTTTTGGCTTTACAATAGAAACTTTATTTAGAAATCACACAAGACCATTTAAATTGAAAGTGCACTTATACCTATGCATCTCTGTGTATCATCAAAACAAGATCCTCTAAGACAGTGTAAGCCTAAATAACAAAATATATTTTCATTGAGCCTGTGGATCATAGATGCATTAAGGGAAGTACAAAATGAAATAAATAAAAATTTAAAAAATACAAATAAAAAGAAAAGCACATTGTTTCTAATTTTTAAATCCACTTAGGAAAATATGATATTTAGCAAAAAAAATTAGAACTGTTTCTCATTATCAATAACATATTAATAAGTAATTACCCTTTCGAGGTTGATCCATGTGTCCTTTGTAGGGTCTTCATTGTTACCTAGCTTCTCTGTAGCTGTGGATTTTAGTCTGTTTATCCTTTGCTTTACATGTAGTTCTGATAATGAGTACATATTATGTTTGTCCTTCTGAGTCTAGGTTACCTCACTCAGGATGATTTTTGCTAGTTCCATCCATTTGTATGCAATTTCCACAATGTCAGTGGTCTTTGTTTATCTATTTGTTTGTTTTATTCCACTGAGTAATACTACATTGTATAAATGTACCATATCTTCTTCATTTATTTTTCAGTTGAGGAACATCTAGGCTGTTTCCAGGTTCTGGCTATTAGAAATAAAACTGCTGTAAACATAGTGGAGTGAGTACCCTTGTGATATGATTGATCATCCTTTGGGTATATACCCTAGAGTAGTATCACTGGTCTTGAGGTAGATTGATACACATTTTTCTCAAAAGTCACCAAAAGAGATCTCTTGAATAAACTTGGGGCAGGAGGTATGGTAGAGTGGGATGAGAACTCCTGGGGAACAGGATTGTTGAGTTGGGAGAGAAGCAGAGTAGAAGAGCTATAAAAGAGATATCTTGATAGAGGGAACCATGAGAGCACTAGGAAGAAACCTGGTGCTATAGAGGAATCCACAAGGTTTACTGCAGCTAAGGAATCTAGTAGTAGTGGAAAGAGTGCCTGAACTGGCCTTCCCCTGGAATCAGATTGGTAAATACCCTGTCATCATAAAGCCTTCATCCAGTAGCTAATGGAATCAGATGCAAAGATCCAAAGTCAAACACCAGTTCAAGCTTCAGTAGTTCATTTGAAGAGAGGGAAGCGGGAGTATATGAGCAAAGGGGTCAAGATCATGATGAGTACATCTACAGAGACAGATGAACCAAGCTCATGGGGACCCTAAAACTCTAGACCAAAAGTTGGAGAGCCTGCATGGGATGAAACTAGGTCCTCTGCATCTGAGAGACAGATGTGTAACCTGGTCTGTTTGAGGGGCTCTTGGCAGTGTGAACAGAATCTATAATCTATCCCTGGTACCTGAGCTGGCATTTTGGAGCCCATTCCCTATAGTG
>NC_022029.1:7300872-7316804 GCF_000317375.1 Microtus ochrogaster
AATCAATGATCTTTGTATGGCTATGTCAAAGAGATATCAAGATTAAAAGTAACACAAAGAAAGACTTTTAAAAAGTACTAAGGGGCATCAGAAGTAAAAATGGAGCTAGGCACAGGATAATTATGAATTACTGAACACAGGAAGGATAAGGACAGGGAGAACAATGAGGATGTGCTGGTGATGGATCTGATGTTACTTTGATCTCTCACAAGTCCCCAAGCAAATGAATAACGGGATAAGATTTCTAGACTCCACTAAGTTCTTACAAGTCATCCCCCTATTGGAGCAGTCTCTGTCCTCCTCTCATTCATCAGCCTCTTTTTCATCATTCTTAATCATCTTCAGCTGGTCATCCCCAAAGCTTCATTTTTATCATCAGATCAAATGAATTTCAGCACCAATAATTTTTTAAGTACAAAGGCTGATTTCAAAAATCAGAAAAAAATACACCTTACCTAAAACTGAATTGAAAGCAAAACATTTATTACTCTGCAATAAAATTATTTAAAATGATATGATTATGAAATGTTAGAAGTAAAATATCTTGAAAAAGTGGGTAGATTTTCACAGAGATGAGACTTAATGAGTCTCGGATTCTCCAAGGAACATTTTAGGATTTTTCATTTGGACTAAGCACAGCTTTGCTCTTTTATTCCATTACCTTGCTGATGTTTTTGATAAAGCAGAAGTCTTTATTTCATTGTAAAATCAAGAGGCTAATGCCAAGGGCATTGATTATATGCTAAAAATCTCCCTGCTGTAATCCATACCCGCCTTAAGAAAAATATAAATGGATAAATTATGGAACCAACCTATGACATCAAATGAAAAATTCAAACTTAGCTCTGTAAAGTCGTGAAGAACAGTTGTTCAACATCTCAAAATCGATTCAAAAATCAATTCAAAACACATTCACATTTTGTTCATCTTTCACAGATCCTGCTTACAGAATCCTTAGTCACTATAATTTTAAATTACAGGATTTATGATAAAATAATAAAGAACAAAGTAAAATACAATTCAAGTAAAAACACAGGTGTTTTATGATGTTCAAATTAGACTTCAAATTTAAAATTTCAAAGAAACTTAGTAATGTATAGCATTCCAAGATCGTGAATAAAATATAAAAACAGAACCCAGTTTCTAGTGGCTGACCAGGGAAGCCTCAGACATCTGGCATGGAAAAAATTGTTCTCAGAAAAGAAAGCCAATTAAAGCTCCCAAAACAGACAAAGTCAAGCAAGTGCACCTGTGAAAATTCTGTAAAACCCAGTGCAATTAAAGAGGAATCATAACCAGCAATTGTAAATAAAAGTGCATTGTTTTCCCAGTTTCTGGAATTTCTACAAAATTATGAAATTGTGAGAAAAATGAAATACCTAGTAAATTGGGTATATTTTTTCTTTTAATTCCAGTGAGTTCATAACTATATTAAATAAACACACATTCAACTGTTTTGTCATAGAACATATGCTAAACATCTTAATTACACAGAGATCATAGTATAGTGAAATTCCGTGAACACCTGCTTTATCACATGGCCATGATAAGGAGATGCTAATCAACATGATAATACATTATTTGTATATATAGCATAGTAATTAAAGCTTGAATGTTCATCATTATAAAGAAAAAAATATAGATGCATCAGATAGTGTTGAACCATCATTTATAACACTGTAGGGTATTATGAATCCATTTCATGTGAAGATTTTTGCTGTGTTTATAACTTATACTGATATTTGTTTTTTATAATTATGTTTACATGTATGTGTGTGTGTGCATGTTTCTGTATACATATATAGAGGTCAAATGACAGTATTGAAGCATGACAGAATAGATGGCACTCTGAAAATCATACACCAAAGAGTATAAAACTGTAAATTAAATACAAGAATTCTAGCCCTAGTTTTTAGAAAAGTGAAATATTTCCTCCACAACACTCACTATCATAAAAGCCATATATATGAAACACCAGATTGTATAAATCCTATTTTATTCAAATCAAATATTCCTCCTACCAGTAAATATGGTCAATTAAAATCATAAAATATTTTTTTGTTATTTACTGCAATTTCTTACAGAAAATATATCACTGAATGTTAATTACATAGCAAAGATATTAAGTAAGATTTTCTTTTTAAGATCCAAAAAATAAATTTACTTGAATGGGAAGAAAAGAGAGACTTATAATAGGTTAAAAGAACCAAAAATCCACATAAAAGCCTCATGAAGACTCACTAGTCATTAAGTTAATTTCCTTTTAATTTTTAAATTAATATTATATAATAGATGAACATTTTTAACATCCTCATGTCCAAAAAAGCAACACCTGGAATATGGTCTATTCTTTTGTAAATTTCAATATGTAGAATGTCACAAATATAAATAATTTCTTAAACCTCTAGGTACAACGATAAAGTGTTTCAATATAGCATTAATTTGAATATTATCAACACTGATAAACAAACGCATTATATCAGTGTATATATTGCTATTTTTCTTTGTTCAAAACATTTGAGGGATTTTTAGATTAAATTTTTCTGAAAATTAAGTTCAGATAAAAATATGTGGTTTGCAACTCATTGAAATTAGCATCTCCTGAAAATAATTCCAAAGGAATAACAAATAAAACCAAACTAAATGCATCTTGATTTGTGTCTGCAGTTTCTCAATCAGGAGATTTCACTAAATTGATCAAACTCATTTTCTTCTGATATTATTAAAATAATTGATGCAAAACAATAGAAAAATAAATTTTAAAGAAATATGTTACAAGCCTGTATAGTACTACATATTTTAATGCAGCGGGAATAGAACATGCATGTATAAGCATGTATTCATATATGTATATATATCCAAATATATTTGAGTGAATAATACATAATCTGGTGCTATAGTCAGAGAAAACAAAATAACTGTTTCTATTTTAATATAATATTTGCAAAGAACCATGTAGTCAAAGAAAGACACTCAAAACTTGAAAATTACATTTTTCCTTTTATTTCTCACTTGGCTCTCCTATTATTAAAATTGATATTATCCATATAACAGCATCTAAGGTTAACTACTTCTAATTATGCAACTAATAGAGGTAAAACTTTCTCTTATAGTCTGATCATTTGAAGTTGAAGAATTGCTTTCCTATTATCTAAATTTTAATTGCAAAGTCAAGAATACATACCAACACAGCTTCTTTAAAAAGGAGTTAGTGCAACATATTTACAAAGTAAGGCCAGATTCAACAAACTTTCACTTTAAAATATTTACTATTTTATGATAATATGTATAATGTTCTCATTAATATTTTTCTACAAAAGTAGATAAGACATAATGTTTGACTAATCACATCAACATTTGGAGATGTATCTAAAAACATTAGACTTCCTTGTGAGCAGATAAGAGAAGAAGCTCAAAGCTATGTGGTAGTCCCTGAGTAGATGCTGAGGACTTCAAACTTTTAGTTTTTGATGCAATGGTATTCCTGTAAAGATCATGGCATATATCCACCCACTTCACACTGTGTAAATATTACTAATGTATTTATAACCTAACAGAATGTCTTAGCTATTTTTGTCAGTAAATTTAGATGTTTAAATGAATGTTTGATCTGTGAGCAGAATGGTCTATAAGACATATCATTCAGCTAAGATGTGCCAGTGGTAAAATGGTGACAGGACTGTTATGAAAGGAGCCAGTCTACTCCCTAACTGGAAGCTGGGCTTGTTCTGAAAGGTTTTACTGTGCTTTCCCTAACTGAATGCTGGGTTTTATTGGAAAGCTTTTTCTGTGCTCTCCCTAACGGGATCAGTGTTGATGGAGCAAGCTCAGTACTTTTGTCATAGTTTCTCACCACTTTCCTTTTTCTGGTCTACAATTCGCACCTGTATCTAATTTCAAGCTGTCTTTCTTTGCTGCTTGTTCTTCATAAACTTACAATATCATAGCAAAGATTTCTTCTCTCCCATCATCTATTTGAATTTTCAGAAATGCATTAATGTTACTAACTTCATGAATTCTGTGTTTTGTTCTTTTCTGAACACATTCCATATTAGTCTATGTCACTAACAGTTTTTTTTTTCTGAATTCATTTGCTTTTTAAATAAATAAATAAATCCTGACTAAATTTCTGCTAAAGGAATCTTGGTAAATTTATAGATTACATTATTAATTAAATATCATATATTCCAGAAGTACAATATCCAAGTTTAGATTTTACTAGCTAACTTCATAATATTTTATTGATGGATCAATACACTGAATTTTTAAGATTCAACAAATCAAATTCACGTATTACAAACTATTCCCAAATGTGTTGACATTCAGTAGTACGGCCTGTGTGAGGTCCCTATGAAAGTGAAAGATCTTGGTGCTCTTAAAAACAGAATTCTAAAAGGTCACCTTTGCTCTAGCAACACTGTCATGATGTAAAGAATACAGGTTCTCTGCGTGAGGATGCCAGTTCCTGTTCAACTCTGAATCAGTCAGCACTTGATACTGGACTTCTTAACTTCCAGATGTTAGAAATAAATTCCTAGTGCATAGAAGTCACCAAGTTTATATTCTTTATTAAAATAGTCTTCATTAAAATAGTACAAACAGGTTATGGTGATAGAAAACAGAGCAGAATTTAAAGTTCTTGCCCTATACTTAAATGTAACCTCCAATGAGGACTCCAAATAAGATTAATTTACACAGTCAGTGGATGGACTTGCCTGCTGTTTCAAAGTTACTCTATTAACTAATTCTCTTGTTCATTATTTTTCTTCCATTCACCATGAACTTGTCTTTTTCAATTGCTATATTAAGTACGGTGGCAAAGCCAAGCTTGTTAATGATTATAGAGTCCAGACCTGACCCTAATTACTCAGGCAATGAAGTGTTCAGGCCTAGTATAAAGTATGTACTTGAATCTTAGATTTTTAAAAGAATTGTCCCTAGAGTAAAATGTAAAAATACAAATTATTAAAGTAAAAAAAACCTTTACAATATAAAAATATAAGGAAAAATATTTCCTTTGGTATTAAAAATGTATTTTTAGTTTAAAGTATTATTACATGAGCAGTCATTTTTAATTTAATATCTCAGTACAGTAGGATAAGATTAGTTTATATTAGTTTATTTTTAAGAATATAGAAATACAAGCACAAATCATATCAATCTTTTTCTCTGTGAATCTGATTCACAGAGAAAAAGTCAATTAATGATGAAAAATGAAACATTCTCGCAAATAAGTCTGATATTGAGTGAGTCAGCACTGAGAATGTCTGTGATGAAGCACTTTTATTGTATTTTTACTGCATTTTTGCAAAATGAAGTTGACTCCTTTTGAAGTAATTGGTATGCTGTGATATAGTATATTTTAAATATAAGCCTTTTGATGTGTTTGCATCATCTTGTACTTAGACAATTTTTCTTGCATAATTTTAATATATTTCTATGTCTATATTCATATAAACCTAAAAGTCTATATATGCATCCATATGCATACCCGCCAATTGAATTTTACAAATTTTAAGTTGAAGAGTCACCAATAGGAGTTGACTTACATTACTTGCTTATAATTTCTTGAAAATAGCTGTGATTAGATGTAAACAGGGAAAGTCAGAAAAATGATCAGCAAATAAAATCAAAGAAGAGTTCAAAGATTTAGGATAACCTAAAAGGCTGCTCCCATTTTCCACCTCACCAAAGTACCATATTTTGCAGGTTACTTGTGAGTTTAAGAGAATCTCGTCCCTTTATGTATCATGAACGGAGGTAGGCTACATGAATTCCCCTACTTAGACCTCCTCTAATCTCTAGTCCTGCTGCTACTCATCAGGGATGACTGCCTTCCATACTGCTGGCTACCAACATCCCACTAAGGTTTCTGTTCCAGTCTTCTGCCTTGGCATATGTAAATAATAATATAATATGTAAGATAAAACAGAATCTTTCTTCTCCAAATTGTTTCTGTTAAATGTTTAATCGCAGCACCAGAAAAGCACATTAGGACAGTGTCAGTGCGAGTGTATGTGCAAAAGCCAAAATAAATGTGTTTGGATGCACTGTAGTCAAAGTGCATGCTGGGACTCTAACTCCAAACTTCTGCAAAGGCAACAAGTGCTCTTAACCACAAAAATCACCTTTCCAGGTCCTTTCTTGGCTTTTTATGAGCCTAATTTTCTCCTGCTACTTACTTTCCATGCCTGGAAGTTCCGATTATATCTCTGCCTTCATTATTGCACTATTGCCCATTCCGCTCATTATTAGACCAATCAAACAAATGCAACACATCCATACATAGTTAAACAAAAGCAATACCTCTTTGTACAGTTCAGCAAATACTCTACAACAGCTCATCAATAAACTAAGTCATTACACTAAGAAGGAAGATTTAAAAAAGAAACCAGAGCAAGAATCAGATGCCTCATTCTGGAATTATTGGCTGCCACTAAGGACAGAATCAAGGCCATATTTGGCTCTGTCCAATATGAACTGTTGCTTTTCCGATCTCTTCCCTTACCTACTTGAGCTGTATTTCTCTCCTGTTTTCTATTAATTCACTTCAAAAAAAAAAAAACTTAAGAAACAGGTGTGCAACTTACTTTTAATGTTCAAAACTAAACTACTTTAATGTAGGTTTTACTTGTGAGCAGAAAGGTGAGAATCAGACTCACCTTTACTAAAGGAAAATTTTCTCTAAGGGCAAATAACTTTCAAGGTGAAGCAAATTAATTTCTCCAGAACAGGAAGTAATTTAGTTAATCATCTTTTCTACCTTTCTTCATAACACTCTGTAGCCTGAAGACAGTTGTGTTTACTCTGCAGGAGGAAGTCACTTTATCTCGAGAAACCTTTCCTCACCAGACACACTGTGCCCTTACTTTGTAGGTTCATTTTAGTTGACTTCCCACATCTCACGAAATGAATGTGCCAAAATATTTTCAATTTCTCTGAACACATCACTTTTAAATAAGTTTGGCTCAAAACACCATAGCAATTATCAGAAAAAAATTCCTTTATTGTACTACTAAAAATAGTCAGAGGCTCTATTTTCAAGCTGAGTGAATTATATATTACATTTAAGTGTCAAATTGTCATTTCAGGAAACACATCAGGAGAAGCAGGCAATGTTAGTCATGTTATTTAATCCAAAGACTAAAAACAGAAATTAGCATGAAGTACCCTCCTGCCATTCATTCAATAGAAAGGAATTTAAAAGAAAATGAGCAATAAAAATACACAATAACAACAGGAATAAGCTGCTGCTTGTTAGATTTAACACAGCACAACCCCTCCTGCTATAAAGAATTGCATTTATACTCTCAGCAGCCCAGTTTGATGCCATTGATTAAATAATACTCATGTTAAAACATAAAGCAGCAGTAACTGAAGCAACACTATAATAAAAAGATTACTGTGCACATTTTAGATAGGCAGTGCAATACTAGTTTCCAAGGCTTTGTAAATATTATAATTTTGGGAAAATATAATGATGGTTTATTGATTTCTATATGCTATTTTCTGTATGGTATAAGAATTGAAAAAAAAGGTGTTGTCTTACAAACTACCCTTACTAGCAAAGAATGAAAGTATATTTGGGGAAAATTTTATTTTTCTACCAAACAGATTTCATGGTTGAAGTGATTTGTATGTGAACATAATTTCCAGAGCAATATGTTGAGACCGTAAATAAACTTGAGTGCCAACTTATAATAAACTTGAGGACTGCCTGCAAATTAGTGTGCTCTTCAGAACATGACATTAATTGTAATTAGCACCAAAACACTGAAAATTCTGTTGCAATATCTTTTTTTTCTAATTAAATAGTCACATTTAAAAGAGGTTCAAACAAATTGACTCCACCAAAAGCAAGCATTTCTGTCCAAGGCAGAACTAATTATTTCTGAATTCTAATCCCATTTACAAGATAATTCCACTTTATAACTCACATTTCACACACACAATTTTGTAAATAATATGTCTTATAATTTCATTAATGTTTGGGAGATGACAGAATGCATGAAGTTCCATCCCTAAACACAGAGTCATAATTATTTTTGCAATCTTGAAAACAGAAATTCTTGAGTGACTATCAACTTAACTCTCTGTCTTTTACATACTAAATCAGTGGGCTTTGGTTTATTCCACAGAACTGCTTTTATTTTATAGCATCCTCAAACTAGAATATGAAAAGAGAGTAGTCTTAAGTATTAGGGGAACTGTAGTGACAGGTAGGGAATGAGATCACAGGCCTATGGATAAGTATATAGTAAAGAAAAATCACACAGAAGAGGAGCAGATGTGTTCTATGACTGATACCTGAATTTTCTCATGCAGACTTTAAAGACTCCATTCATCAAAAATATCTGAGACTCATAATTTGCCTCTCAGGTTGTCAGTTCAACGCATTGTTACATGAGGTGTGCTTCACCTGGCTCTCTCCCACAGTTGTTCTCAATATCAAATATATTTCTCAAATACACATATCTGTGGTTTCATGAAAGGCCTCTACAGAGGGCACCAAATTCCATATCCTTTGGCATGCTGAAAACAAGGCAGCTGGATTTGGGAGCCTGAAAATGAAAAGATCTGACCCCTTGTCATTGAAGTTCACAGATAAAGAAAACACTGCCACACCACTGTTTGACTGGTGCCTCCCTCCTTCATTAAAGACATATCCTACAATTGTGGCATTATCTTGAAATCAAAGATTATATAGAAAGCGGTCTTGCCATCAACCTTGAAGATGTCCGGTTTTATTTTTACTCTGCATGAAAGTGTGAGCATCTGAAAAGGAAGGAGGGGACAAAAGAAAGAGTTGCATTTCTTTAACAGTGCCTGGAGAAAAAACTTTAAAGTGAATAGAAACTTAAATCCTTATCCAACTGTCTCTGGCATATACAAAGAAAAAACATGAAAAGACACAACAAATGATCTCTCTTCCCTTTAATTAATTACCCCTTTAACCCCTGAAAATGCTCCAACAAACGTTTATAAAATGTTGTGTGCTGCCTGCTACCATTTGAAAATCACAGTTCCCAGATATATTTTACAAGTACAATGAAATACATATTTGGTTTCTACCTTTCTCGTTAGTTAAACAAAATATAGTGACTAGGAGGTCATGCTAAAGACATGACATTTTGTCAGTGACAGATTAATATGGATGGTAACTTAAATGTGAAAAACAAAACTGATTGACAATAACAGGAGTATTGGTTCTTCTTCCAAAATTGTTATGAATTAATCAATACTATTTCAACCAATGTTAAAAAATAATTTAAAATTGTAATGGGGTAATTGACACCTTTTGTTACCATTATGTATGAAACAATTAACCTAATACATATTTTGATACTTGTAATAATCTGCACTGAATGTAGTCCTTACATTTAATTCATATTTATGAATTTAGAGAATGATTACAAAAAGATGGGTTTTCTATGTTTTTCTTTATTATTTTTAATGAAACCATTGTGTTAAAAGGATAGTGGTAATTCAGTGTATAATAGTGTGCATTTATTCACATTTAGTATCAGACCTATTTGTCACATGCTATTTCTCAAATAAATAGTAATGTTCACCAGTACTACATATGTTCTTTAATGTTTCTAATAAAAATTTTATTAAAAAATCAAGAGTAGAAATATAATTGACCATTTTAGCATTTATATTTATTAATTGATAGGTATTTATTTACTTATTCATTAATCAACTACTCTTCAGGCAATTGTCCTTTGGTTTCTGGCTTTCCTCATTCCTTTCTTGACCTTACACAGTTTCCAGAAATAGGCAGATATTTTATTTGTTATAAGTCCTAAATGTATTTCCTATTTGACATTTCTAAATTGTTGGTATAAGTTTAGGTTGATCATTAGCCTATCTTCTTATGCAATCTCATAATTTACAATTATCAAACAGCATCCTCAGGCTCTTTGTATATATAAAGATTCTTTGTGTATATAAAGTTTGTCTTACAAGTTTTAAGCATTGCCAGTGGTTCCTGAATAATAATTATGTATACAGATGCATACGTGAGTATACACAAATGTAGGTGTCTATGCATATAATATCGTAAGTGCTTGAAAGTGTCCAAAGAGTGAAAACAACCAACAGTCCTACACAGCTATGATGTCTAACAAAAAAAAAAAAAAACAACAGTAACCAGCATGATACAGAAACCCCGAGGATGAAGGAGTGTTACACATATATTGATATCAACCAATAATCTAATTGGAATTACGAACCAGTAAAATAAATAATAAATCACGCCTGGCATGAAAAAAAAAATAATCAGCTACTAATGAGTAGGGAATCTGTGGATCTCAAAGAGGCATATACAACCTCCAGTTGGATATTTATAATTTTATCATAATTCTAAATATAATCCAAATATTATCATTATAATTACACATAAGCATAAGTCTCACCCTCCACCAAATAAACTTCTCTTTCAGAAAGATGGAGATTATTAGAGAAAAACACAACCAATCAAAATACAGTAAAAAGGTGACTATGTGGTGTCCAGCCCCAACTGATGCATCTACAACACAATTTAAACCTCAGGGATAATAGGAGAAGAAGGGGTGAAGATATTGTATTATGGAATAAGAGGGAGTTTGCTGTGAACTTGTATCCATTAGACTCTTACAAATACTAGAGAGACTGCACATTGAAGTCTATCATGGCTTCCTAAGCAACCTGGAAATGATGCAGCAATACAAATAGTAATATGAAGGAAAATCTTATGGAGTTCCAACTACATAAAAAGAACTCTAAGCAATTAATAAATATGAGAGAAGGATAAATAATATTCACTAGAAAAGAGCTGCATGAGTCAGGGTTCTCTTTAGGGATATAATTGGCGAAAAGAGTATAAGCATATAGGATTTATCAGAATGGCTTCCAAGTTGTGAACGTGCTACTGGAGCAATGGCTGCCTACCTACAGACAGTCCAAGAACCCAGTAGTTCTTTAGTGTCTGAGGCTAGATATCTCAGCTTATTTTCAATATATATTGTAATCCCAAAGCAGTAGGTTCTAATGTCAGTGAATGAATTAATTTGTCAGAGAGAACAAGGGCAAGCAAGCAAAATTCCCAAACTTCTTCCATCTTCTTTACAACAGGTTGCCAGCAGAAGGTGTGGTCTGGATTAAAGATGGGTCTTCCCACATCAAATGATTTAATTATGAAAACATTCTCAGAAGTGTGCATGGCTCCTTGGATTTTTAGCTAATTCCAGATGTGGTCAAGTGAACAACCAAAAATAGCTATCACAAGATCCTACTAATTGGTTAACCAAAACCAAATACTCAGTCCTGAAATTGTTTTCAAACATTATTTTAAACAATTAACAATATAAAACTGACCCTTTGACAGTGTTATTACTATAGGAAACTATAAGACTGATAAAAATAACCAGTTTATGTCTTGAAATAAATACATATACAGACACCTGTGAAGTCAAAGCATAAATATTTTAGATTGCATTATTCTGAAGATGGGGGAAGCATTTTTGAAACATATCTCTGCCTAAGACAAGAAAGCAAATTAAAAATTCAAGTGCAGAATAAGAAAAAGGTCACTGCAGCTAAGAGAAATAGAATATGTGAATGCCCACGGGTATAAAAGCTGTGAATCTAGACCATGACATGGCACATGCAAGGAGAGTTCACAGCTTGGGGCATAATTGGTGCCACTAAAAAGTTGTCACATAATAAAACGATGGAGGTGCAAACCTGTGACATTTGTTAATTCCACAGTAATTAATCAGTTCATATGAATAGCCTCAAGTTGGTTTTGATAAATTGTGAAGGATACAGGAAGAGAGAGTTATCGAGGAACAGAATTTTAGCCTATGTTAACTCACATCAGATTAAAACATTCTTAAATCCTCTTCTGGAGATTTTCTTCCTGCCACTCTACAAGATGAGAACTGCATCAAAATAATCATTGTGCTGATAATCACAGGATATTGTTGTTGTTGTTGTGTGTCTGTGTGTGTGTGTGTGTGTGTGTACTCGCGCACGTGTCTGTGTGTTTTAAATTGGTGTAATGTTTTACATCCATTTAAGAATTCAATATTTATTAGTAGTAAAAATAATTCAAATTATAAATCTCATCCGTAATTCTTTTTGAAGTGGAAGTATTGTGGTTTCTACAAATGCAAATGCCAATAAATATTTTTCTTAAAGATATTTTTATTTTATTTTATTTTATTTAATATATTAAGGGCATCCCTCAGTCTTTAGTGTCTTTTGGAAAATAGAGACATACTGGACTCTAGTTCAAAACACACAAACAGAAGTCATCCCCAAAGAAAAACCATCACGTTGTCATCAATGTGTAAGTTCCACATATTTCGTCTGGAAAAAAAGTTTATGTTCAATTTGAATTATTTAAATTCCAAAGATGTAGTATAAATATTTTCTGTTGCTCATGACAGCATTTGAATTCTGAATGAAATATTGTGCTTAACATCTTTTTTTCTACTAGATTTATTCTAGCCAATCACTTATAATGCATTAAAATCCTAGGAAAAAATAAAACACACAACATGTAGAGAAGTAAATGTTTTGGCATTTTCAAACTCAACATGTAGGAACTCAAGACACTAAAATAAACCCAGGAGTAAGTATAACTACCTTTATACATGTATAGTTATACATATATATGGATATCTTATCATACTAAAATTATGCTGTTTATATATATGAAAATATTTTCTCCTGTAAGAATTTCTTTTCCTTCTCTTAACAATGTAAATAATTTTAATGTATGTCAACCCAATTAGTAGATATGAATGATTAGATTCTGTTTAAGAAATATTTGCTTCTTGTTATTGCTATTGTTATGCCTTGATTGTCTATTGTCTTATCTGTAACAATTAAATTCATAACTCAGATACAAAATAGAAAATAAAAATCTGAAATAATTTTTGGTTGTGAGCCTAGCCTTTAACGGCTGAGCCATCTCGCCAGAGGACAATGAGGGCTGATGAGAAGCCAATAACAATGGCACTGGGTTTTGATCCTACTGCATGAACTGGCTTTGTGGGAGCCTAAACTATTTGGATGCTCACCTTACTAGACCTGGATGGACGGGGGAGGACCTTGTACTTCCCACAGGGCAGGAAATCTGGATTGCTGTCAGATTAAACCTGTGCTTCAAAACCAGTACTAAATAATTAGAATTGCCTTCTAAATACACACAAGATATTGAAGGACTAAGAAAATGAGAAGACATTTAATTGCTAATATGCAATAAATGAGTTTCATTTTACAACTTTCAAAAGTTGCCCTATTTTAACATTCTTTTCTAATTAAAAGGCACACTTAAAGAGCTTACTTGCTGCTTCCTTCTTTCATTATAATTATTGATATTAACATGAAAACACATTTCATATGACACCTGTAGTCCCATGTGAATTCAATGACTAATTCTCTGGAATAGGGGTTCATACAAATAACTTTAAAAGCCAAAGAGAGAAATGCTGCAAACTTTAGACTGTTCAACAATAATTCCTAGGAAAATAGATGCTAAGCCACACATACTGTTCCTTTGCTTTAAATGTAAATTAGAATAAAGTGTCCTAATATTATTAAGCCTGTGATCAAAATTATATGAGATACAAAATGAAGTTAATTTAAAAATAAAAATTTTAGAACGCAATTGTCTTAATTCTCCAAAGAAATATATTGAATTGTTTTCAAGTAAATGTATGTTTTCCTACTTAAATATGTAATTCCTCTTAAGGAAATATTTTTAATATCTTAAAATATTTTGTGCTATTTGTAAATAATGTTAAAAATAGATATAATAGAAATATTATTTTAAAATTCTAGTATGTTGCAATGCATTCATTTTAACTACTGTATAACACATCTATTCTTGGATAATTTCAAGCTTGTATGCAAAGAATTTTTATCACACCTACTCCTTATATCTTCTGAGAATCTCACAACTCCATTTCAATTCCATACTCTCTTTCTCTCTCTCTCTCTCTCTCTCTCTCTCTCTCTCTCTCTCTCTCTCCTGCTTCCTTCCTTCCTTTCTTTCTTTTTTTCTTTCTTTCTTTTCTTTCTTTCTAACCCACTGATTCAGGTACATAGCATTTGGAATGACAAAGTTTTTCTATGTTTAAGAATGAAATAATTAAGTTAGCAAACTTAGCCAATGGTCCTCATATTCATTTAGCCTTGTGACTACAAATTTTAAAATAGATTATAACTATTATAACATTAACAATATGTTAACTTTCACAATTTTAGTATATTTATTGCTTCAAAATTTCAGATATAATAAGAATTTAAAACATCAGTTTTTAACAACTGCATTGGCTGGTTTACGTCGACTTGACACAAGGTAGAGTTATCTTAAAGGGAAAATATTGGTTAAGAAAACACCCCCTATAAGATTTGTCTACAATACATTCTCCTAATTAGTGAATGATGTGTCCATGGCCCAGTTTATTATGAGTGGTGCGATCCCTGGGCTGTTGGTCCTGAGTCCTACAAAAAAAAAAAAAAAAAAAAAACCATGGTGGGAGAGAACAACACAAACAAAAAAAAAAAAAAAAAAAAAAAAAAACAGGCTGAACAAGCCAAGGGGAGGAAGCCAGCAAGCAACACCCCTCCACAGCTTCTGCATCAGCTTCTGCATTCAAGTTCTGGCTTCCTTTGTGTTCCTGTCCTGACTTCATTTAGTACATACTACAATATAGAACTGTAATCCAAATAAACCCTTTCCTCTCAAAGTTTTTGGTCATGGTATTTTATTACAGCAATAGTAACTCTAACTAAGACAATAACTAAAAATTCAATTTGTACTTAATTAAATAAGTTCAAATGGCCAAAAAACACTTTGGGTCATGCTCAACTTCCTTAGCGATCAGGGAAATGCCAATCAAAACAACTTTGAGATACCATCTTACACCTGTCATAATGGCTAAGATAAAAAAACAAGTGTAGAGAGAGCCTGCCCTTTGGGGGCGGGACGGCCTACGGCAAATGTTTATAAATTGGGGTGCACAGACACTGGGAACCCCTTCCTGTTTCCTGTTTCTGGGCATCGCGGGAACTTCGGTTGCGTGAGTGTGCTATTTATATTAAAGTGGTATCATATTATACCAATTGGCCTGTATTAATTCGAACCGCCTTCATTTGGCGCTCCAACATTGTGGCAGATTCTCCCTGTGCCCGCACCAGTACCCTGGTGCTGGCCTCAGCCACCCCACGGGTCCCGGGTTCAGCCACCGCGCTGCACGGGGGAACCTAGTGCAGTCTTTGCGAGCAAGATTGGTCGCCGGAGGGAAGCATTCCGCACCCGCCGACTCTGTTCACCACTCCCTGAGTGCTCTCCCTGGCCCAGGGCGCTCCGGCGTCTGGCACCACGCAGCTCATTAGCCGCCAGTGCCCATCAAACCCGCACCCTACCCCAAGCGCGAGCGGGCTCGCTCTCTCACCGCTAGTGCTTCGGGGCTCACATTGCCCTTACCTGCACAGACCACCTCAGTGGCAGACTTGGTCTGATTCAAGGTTACCTCATAAATCCTCAGCCAGAAAGATAGATTTCGGTTTTGAGTTGTTTCAGACCGGACCTCCACGTGGACTCAAGTGGACTCTTCTGCCACCTCTGGCAGAAAACAGTCATTACAGGTAAAATTTTTTTCCATATTAAAAAAAAAAAAAGATATCTGAAAATATTACCCTCGAGAATTTTAACGGTCTTTTTGAATGTGCCATGTGGGAGATCTTACAAGAGATGTCTAGCACCCCAGATCTATGCATTCTTCTGGGATTAGTAATTTTCCTTAGCACTAAATGGTTTGACAGCAAGGATATGATAGAGTCTTTAAGGGACGAATCCAGGATTCTTAAGGCAGAAGCAGCACGTCTGAAAACGATTGAGGACGAATCTAGGATTCTTAAGGCAGAGGTGGAAC
>NC_022029.1:7324286-7325693 GCF_000317375.1 Microtus ochrogaster
CCCCAAAAGATGAACATGGGATGTCCTCACTCATATTTGGTTTCTAGCCATAAATAAAGGACATTGAGCCTATAATTTGTGATCCTATAGAAGCTAAATAAGAAGGTGAACCCAAAGAAAAACATATGGTTATCCTCCTGGATATTGTAAGTAGACATGATTTCCGGGCAAAAACTGGGAACTGGGGGTGGGGTGGTATGGGAGAAAGGGGAGATGGGGGGAGAAAAGTGAGAAGGGGAGGATGGGAAGAACTTGGGGGAATGGGATGGTTGGGATAACGGAAGGGTAGATATGGGAGCAGGGAGGTATATATCTTAAGAGAGCCAATTTTAGAGTTGGCAAGAGACTTGACCCTAGAGAGGTTCCCAGGTGTCCAGGGAGAAGTCACCAACTCCTTTGGCAGTTGAGGAGAGGGAGCCTGAAATGGCCCTATCCTATAGTCATACTAATGATTATGTTCCATATCATCATAGAACCTTCATCAGGAGACGGAAGGAGATAGAGACAGAGACCCACATTGGAGCACCGCACTGAGCTTCCAAGGTCCAAATGAGGAGCATAAGGAGGGAGAACATGAGCAAGAGTGTCAGGACCGTGAGGGGTGCACCCACACACTGAGACAATGGGGCTGATCTATTGGGAACCCACCAAGGTCAGCTGAACTGGGTCTAAAAAGCATGGGATAAAACCAGAATCTCTGAACATGGCGGACAATGAGGACTGTGGAGAAGCCAAGAACAATGGCACTGGGTTTTGATCCTACTGCATGTACTGGCTTTGTGCAAGCCTAGGCTGTTTGGATGCTCACCTTTCTAGACAGGGATAGAGGGGGGAACCCTGACTGCTCTTCGGGCTAGAGAGGGAGGGGGAGGAAAATGCGGGAGGGGGAGGGAAATAGGAGGCGTAGTTGGGGAGGAGGCAGAAATTTTCAATAAAAAATAAAAAAAATAGAAACATTGAAAAAAGGTAGTTTATTATCTTTCATGCTGGCTTTGTACTGAAATGGGACGTAACCAAGTGCTAAGAATGGAATCTAGAGCTTCTTTAGTATTTGTCAAGCACTTTACCAAACTAGATACTTTCTTAGTCCTAAAATGAATTAAAATATATGTATTCCAGTCTTATTTTGAATAAAAGTTAATTCATATTTAGAAAAAAAGAAGCAATAATAAAATAAAACAGCTATGTATCCTCAGTAAGTCCTCATGAATAACAATTAAAATATTATAGACTAATAATTTTCAAATAAGAAATATCATGGAAGAAACACCTTTTACATTTAAAATACTTTTAAGATTTGTTTTATGTTTACAAATATTTTGACATCGTAGTGCATGTGTACCAGGTTCATGACTGCAGGAAAAAGAAGCACCAGAATCCTTTAAAGTGGAGCGGTGGATGGCTGTA
>NC_022029.1:7325835-7327003 GCF_000317375.1 Microtus ochrogaster
ATGTGTTGCTCTCTTACAAATCCATGACCTTTTTCTCCATTACTTGCTATTGCATGCATATATACATAAATAAATATATATATATATTACTAAATATAACCTTATCAGTCTGTATAATGTTACTTGTTTGCATGTTTTCAAAGCTAACTATATTTTGATAGTTAAAGATCTAACTTTTTTTTTTGTGCGTGTATGTTGGATAACCAATTGGTGTGCTCTTCCCTTGGGAAAACATTAAACAAAACATAATAGTATATATCGTGCTATGGTAGGCTGAATGAGATTGCTCTATACACACAGATATTTGAATACTTAGACCCTAGCTGGTGTCTCTGTTTGCTCAGGTTTTGAAACCTTTGGGAAGTGGAACTTGCTTTGAGTATTTACAGTCTTTTTTCCCCACTTCTTGTACACTCTCTGGCTTCTTTTTGAAGGGAAGAGAGTCATTCTTTTGGCTTTCTACTGTATCTCATGTGACTTGTAGCCATCTGTCCTAACCATTATGGCATCTTATCCCATTTGAATTGTTATGTCAAATAAACCCTCCAAGAGGTCGTGGTCTTGGTGTTTTTACCACAGTGATAAAAAGTTACCTATTCTACTCTAAAATAATATATTTTCGAAATTTCTGCATTACTACTATGAAGTTGTTCAGAACAGGATATAATTTCAAAACATGTTCACAGAAAATACCAAATGAGTCAAGAAGACAACATTTAAAGTGGCACTTCCAAAGAACTCATTTAGAGTTGTCCATCTCAATATTTGTATTCTGACAGTCAAGTATGAAAAGAGAAATCTATATGCATTTGCTTTAACTTTAGAGTAAAATAAATCAAAATGATTAATAGTCTATTATCAAATAGTTTATGTAAATAAAAATGCATGCAATATTGAGAATGTAGTACAAAATTATTTTTATTATTACATTACCAATACTGTGAAATAATTATTATTGTATACCCATTATTTAAGTGAAATAGCTGATTTCTTCTTGGGACCCTCCAAACTTTGTGTATCTAGATATTTTCTCTGTGCTATTCAAAAGAAAACTCTGCTGTGAAGAACCTATCTTAATTGTACCAAATTAGGCAGGTCAAACAAAGTGAGCTGGAGTTTCCACTCACATTGTTCCACTCTCAGAATCAAAGTCTTATTTACACACCAT
>NC_022029.1:7327353-7330518 GCF_000317375.1 Microtus ochrogaster
AGATACTATGAAAGATATTGTAAAATTTGATAAGTATATTTCATGGGAGTAAAAGCATTTCTATTTTCTCATGTTATGAATCTGAGGATCCATAGATGACATAATTGTTGTATTGGTTCTTTTCATTTGAACTATCTGTAATATCAATTTTAGTCTTTTCTCCATTTGTTTGTATGCTAAAGAACTAATTAAACAATAAAAAATACAATTATGTTGAGAATAAATACAAGTTCTCTTAGAAAATCTGAGGATACTATATTGAATTTAGCTATAAAATATTAAAATATGTAAAATGACCAGGAAGAATGCTGTAGTCTGAAAAAGACTCCAGTATATTAAGAACAATAAGATGGGAGAGAAGAATTTCATTCAAGAAATAAATGCTGATGAGAACATTGATGATGATAGAAATAATTGGGAGTAGAGGTGAGGGCAGGTTAAATTTCTGCCTACATTTACAGCTTATAGTACAAAATATTTGAGGTTTTTACAATATTCTTTTATTTTAAAAGGTAAAAATGCACATAGTTGCACAATATGAAACTACATTTGTAATTTCACACTTTTTACACTGCTGATTATGTGTTTCTTTTAGTAGAAATAATATTGACCTTAACTTTGTTGCTATAGAAAAATGAATTATCAGTGTCTACATTAAGAGATTCCGCATAAAGCATACCATGTTTAGAACTTGTCTAGATTAAGATTTCCTTCAAGACATTAACACTGTCTAGATTAAAATATCTTTCATCAAGTATATACTGTCTAGATAAGAATACCCCTCATGATGGACACATTATCTAGATTGGGATATCCCTCATGAAGCATACCATGAGAATGAGATCACCCCTGTGATTATATCTTGTCTAGATTAAGATTTCCTTCAAGACATAACATTGTCTACACTAAGATATCTTTCATCAAAAACACAATGTTTAGTTAAGATTATACCTCATGAAGCACACACTGTCTAGATAAGGATACCCTTCACACTAACTAGACAAGAATACCCTCATGAAGTACACACTTATTAGATAAGGATATCGTTCATGAAGTACATAATATTAATACTAGATAGAACCCTCATTATAAATGACATGGCTCTTTCTATCAAAATCTCAGTGTGATAAAATGCATGTTATCTGACAAGAAATAAGAATTTGAGGGATGTGTATGTAATCTCTGTTTTCTGAAGCCACATGTCTCCAGTCAATGTGGCTACCATCTTACTGATTTTATTCATTTGTATCAAATCTACAGACCAATCAAATCCTTCTTTAATTATCTGGCAGGGTATTTAAAATTTAATGCAATGATTCTTTAAAAAATAGCAAAACCACAACAAACTAATAATGCTTGTTAAAACAGACTTACTCTATACAATCATTTTGGTGATTTAATGAAAATGATGAAATAGAAGTAAATGTTACCAATGATTTAGACACCCCTAAAACTCATACCTGAAAATATGTTGAAGTCTTTAAGGAAGTAGCATTGTAAAGACATTTTTTTGCCAATAGAATTATGTAAAAATGCTCTCTCTCTCTCTCTCTCTCTCTCTCTCTCCCTTCCCAAGACATTAGGAAAACATTCTTTTGACAGTTGTTCAGAAGTATCACTAAAATGTTAAATAATGAATGTGTGGGTTGCAGTTTGCAGGCACAAGTTGCATGACAAAACAGGCATGTCATCACATAGACTGTTTTCTTCACTTTGTCATTCTTCAAACATATTTCAGTCAAAATGTGTGACATTACATCAGTAAAAGTTGTTGAAGTTTACATATTATCGTAGACTGTGTTTTCTACAATATTATATAATAAATAAAGACTCCAAAGAAGTCAAGATGAAAAAAATTCAAGCAAAAATATTTTGATTGCTTAATTTAGGAAAAAATTGAATGGTAACAGATATAAGTTTATGATTATTTTACAGATTCTGAGCATATTTATGTTATTGATAAAATTATATGTTAAAATCTGTATTGGTGGGAGAATTTTTGCTTTTATCTGTTGGAAATTGACAAAGTTTTGTGAATACTAAGTAAATAGATATCGCTGAACTAAATCTTGAGACTAACTAAAAATCATACTTGAAAGATATTGCAATAAATGATACTCCATAGAACAAATTGACCTATAAGCAGAGATACATATATTTGTGAATCATAGTATGCAGTATTCAAGTCTAATAAATGTGTTATCTTATGAAGTAAATCTTATGTCACTTCCTATAAGTTACTATTATATGAAAATTAGAATAAAAACAAGAACCTTGAAACTAACAAGACATAAAATGTTATTTCAAAAATAATATCAGACTCTCATATCGATAATGGCTTATTTTATCTGCAATTTTCAATAAATGACACTGTTTATAAATTATATTTTTAGAAACCTAAGTATTTGCCAAAACATACACAGTAAATCAATCACTAGATGAGAAAAACAGGAGATGTCCCCAGCTAGTCCCTTGGGCAGCCGAGAAGTAAAGTACTTTAAAGTATCTCGATATCAATTTCCCATAATTTTAAAGTGAACTTTGTACCATTTGAAATAGACTGAAAATTAGTCATTGTTATTCATAGAGATAGATAAATCACCTCTGGACAGATGAAAGACAGATACACAACAAGATATAGTAATAGAAAATAGACAGATATTTTTGGTTGGGAGCCTAGACTTTAACGGCTGAGCCATCTCTCCTAGACAAAATTGCCAGGCAAAAATTGGAAACATGGAGGTGGGGTGGGGTGGGGGTAAGGGGAGATGAAGAGAGAAAAGTGAGATGGGGAGGATGGGGAGAGCTTGGGAGAATGGGAGGTTTGGGATGGAGGAAGGGTGGATATGGGAGCAGGGAAGTATATATCTTAAAAGGAGCCATTTTAGGGTTGGCAAGAGACTTGTCTCTAGAGAGGTTCCCAAGTGTCCAAGGAGATGTCCCCAGCTAGTCCCTTGGGCAGCTGAGGAGAGGGAACCTGAAATGGCCCTGTGCTATAGCCATACTGATGAATATCTTGCATATCACCATAGACCCTTCATCTGGCGATGGACAGAGATAGAGACAGAGACCCACATTGGAGCAACGGACTGAAGTCCCAAAGCCCACATGAGGAGCAGAAGCAGGGACAACATGAGCAAGGAAGTCAGGACCTGGAGGGGTGCA
>NC_022029.1:7330950-7334051 GCF_000317375.1 Microtus ochrogaster
CAATAATAATAATAGTAATAATAATAATAATAATTGAAAATAGATAGACAAAATATAGAATAATAGCCAAAAGAAAGAAGTTTATGAGTAGAACTGGGTTATGGGGTCATCAGTGCTAGAAATTTGGGGATGCTGTTTGCTAGCTAGCTTTCTTAAGCACCTGCAACCCAAGGAAGCCATGTTGTGATCCACAGTGTCATCTGTGACCCATCAGCTTAGAGGAGGAGTACAGGAGCTTGTGTAATGTCATCATCCTAAATCTGTAATCAGAAGTTCTGAAGTCCAAACGAAGAAGCAGGAGACTGTCTAAGAACCAAGGAAATTATTTTCTTTTCAATTTCGTTTTGGTTTTCTCTTTACCCTCTGGATGTTAGTGAGCATAAATACATAGGTATATGAGGATGTCCACTTATGTGTATTTGGATATTTATGTAAGTGCTTACATATATTTGGCATGCATGTATTTAAGTGCATACATGCCAGTGACTTAGTGTGCATGTGTGCTTTGGTGACCTGCACATGTGTGAAAAGGTGCATATTCATGTATATGATCTGTAAAGAAGGTGCAGTCATAAGTCTTTACATATATGTGAAAGAGTAAATGCATACATTTTCATGAGGTCATACATGCATAGGAGTGTATATATTTATGTCTGTGTTTCAGTGTGTAGTGTGTTCATATAAGTTTGTTTATGTCTGAGCATTTTTCTGTACTTAAATGTATACCTATATTAGTTTTCATTGAAGTACGTGTGTTTTTAGTAGGCTTGAATGTGTATGAATCTATGTGCAGGTGTCTTGTTGAATATGTCTACACATATGTGAATGAACACAGGAATGTGAATAGTTATAATTGAGTAAATTTCTGAATTTGTGACCATTTAACTACTGAGTGATTATGTAAGTGCATGTATGCTTGCATGAACATTTGTGCTTTATGTGCATTTGTGTTGATATATAAATGTGTTAGTAAGACATGTAGATGTGTGTGTGTACTTGATGTCTCAGTGTGTTGTGTGAAAATGTGTACATACGAGTTGATCTTTAAGTGGTGAAGCAGGTGTGTGAATAAGATATTGTCTACATGTGTGCATTTGAGCATACCTGGGTGGGTTATGGTGCTAATTTCTATATGTGTTAGTGTGCTTGTGTGTACAATGGTATTCATTTATTTGGGATGTTACATGTGCTGTTGCATGAAATGAGTTCCAGAGTATTTGACTGTAGGTGTTGATGATGAATATAAGGTGTATAAATACATGTCTAAATGTGCCATTGCATGCAGAGGTTATGGTTATGTGCATATGTAAGTGGATATATGTGAGTGTGTACATGTATGTATGATTATAAATATTAGTGTGTGATAATGTGCGTGTTCACATACGTGCCTGTGTGGGTGGGTGGGACAGTCTATGTGTGTATGAGTATATGTGCCTTGCAACTGGAGATATATGTTATTTTTCATGTGTGGGTAAAGATATATAAGTGCACAAATTTGAATGAGCATGAGGATGTAAAGCTGTTCATAAATATGTATTTGTGAATTGATGAGTACAATTGTTATATAGTATGCATGTGTACACATGTTAGCATGATGGTTCATTTGTCCTAGTACTGGAATGGTTTCATTCACTAAGCCATCTCTTAAACTTTGTTTCTGATAACTTAATGACTTTGTAATATCCAAATGATAGTGTTAGATTTTTACAATATCTAATAATAAATAAGATAAAATGTTTACTTATAACAAATTTTAAAATTGCAAAATAATAATAACATGGTGTCTTAGAGTCGCTTTATAAGCAGTTATGGTTCTTTTAACGAGCAGGGTCCCCATAGACTCACATATTTTAATACCTGGTTTGCAACTGTTGAAGCTGTTGGTGAAGGATTAATAGGTGTGGCCTTGCTAAAGGAGATGTGTTACCAGGGATCGTCTTTGCTATTTCTGATGTGCACCATTTCTTACTTAGACTCTTGCTTTCTCTCTCACTTTCTCTCCCCCTCTCCACCACCTTGACTCATGGCAGTGCCATTGGAAGTAAACTATGAGCTACAGCCCCATGCTACATCCATGCCTGCCTACTTACTGGTATGACCCCTACCATGGTGGTCATGGACTATTCCTCTGAAACTGTAAGCAAGATCCAAGTTAAATGTTATCTTTCATAAGCTGCCTGGTTCACAACATCTCTTCCCAGAAATTAGAAAGTAACCAAGTCATGGTTCAATAAAAGTTGTCTTCTGATAGTTTTGATATGATTTAAGAAAGATTCAGTGTTAAGCTTTAGAAATATACTGATAAACATGTTTTAGAATTTCAATGATTACTTGAAATTTTTCATAGTTAATGATACCTAAGTTGTGTCACAAGAAAAGTAATTTTGAAAGACAATAATCTTGAAATTTTTTCTATAAAAGTTTTATCGATTTCACTTATGTGTAATGAAGATATGATATCATTGGGACTATGATTATTATTTATTAGTGCATTTGTAAGAATTCATAAATCACAGGTGATACAATTTTCCATTTTGTCTTTATGGTCAGAAAGTATAAACAAGTGCTGGTTCAAATTCGAACAAGCATTCAAGTAAGGAAACCTAAGTTTTCCAAAAGATAATTATCAGATAGTGAACAATAGGCAGTGTCCTGTGCTCTTCTCAGCAGCAGTGACATGAAAAAGAAATTCCTTTAGACTCAAAAGAGGTTTTCTTCTGTGATATTTAAGTATTTCTTAGGAAATATGTGAATGACTGGAAATGTCGACACACAAAAATAATTGTTACTGTGTTTTTGAAAACTATGTGGGTTAGTTCTTCATGACTAATTCAGTTTCTAAGCTACAGTGATCCTGGGAACATTTGTACTTTTATATATTATAGAGTAATTTCTGGAATTCCTGTCCACATTTTCTTTCTGTGTCTGGATTAGGAATGCCATACAGTTGCAGTTCAGAAATATGTCCTTCTCTGAAATTGGCACTTCCACCCAGTAACTTTACTTTTATATAGCCCATATGTATGGCACGCCTTTAATCCCAGCACTCGGGAGGCAGAGGCAGGCGGATCTCTGTGAGTTCGAGACCAGCCTGGTCTACA
>NC_022029.1:7334151-7351004 GCF_000317375.1 Microtus ochrogaster
TACTGCATAAAAGCAAAAATTTAAAAAAATAATATGAAAGAAATAAGCTTTCTTATGACATTAAAGTAGAAATTAATGGCCTAAGCAAATGACTACTTACATGTTAATATTTATTATTTGAAAGGGATTTGTATAACAAAGTATTTAGAATTTTTGGTCTCACTAATATGGAGTGAATCTATATTTCTTTGCAAATTAAATTAGAGCATGATATTTGACCCATATAAAGCAGACATCTATATATCCTGATAATTATCATTTTTCACAGTCTTGGGTCAGTAATTCACCATTTGACTTATTGGCCACAAAACCAGAGGAGAAAAAAAAAAGCTATCATTTGAATGACAATTTACACCAGAAGGAGTCTATATATTCCTTCCAGCCATATACTGCTACTATCCTCCACAGTGCCCTACAGCAAGCTCATTGAGGAAAAGGGCTTAATAAGTTAGATAACAAACATTGATATAAACTGCTTTCTTCTATTCTACTGTATGAGTCAAACTCAAGGATCTGGTACCTGTTATTGGTACATAATCAAGAAAGTGGCTTCTCTTCTAGTTTCTGTTAGGCATCTACTCAGTTTCCACTGCCCATTGAGTGACACTAGCAAATAATTCATTCCTGGTTTGCCTGTCCTATGTCCATGCCCCTCTTAATGAACTGGAATTTTCAGAATACAGGTTTTTCATGGACATGATGTTTCATGCCACTTCAAATAGATCAGATTAACATAATATCATAATTATGCTTTGTACTATGTTTACTTGTTAGGTTTGCTTGTTATGTTGAGCTTTGAAAAATATTAAAACTAATATTGGATAATTTATGAAGTTTTTCTCTAGTGAAATGATGAGAAATTGTTAATAAATAGCCAAAATGTTTGTCTAACTCATTTCTCCCACTTTTCCATCTATTTAGTACAAATGAACTTAAATGACAAAGCAGAATAAAAGCAATTGATTGCATTGTGTTAGAATTTTGGCTGAATGTATTTAATAATTCTGTCAAAATCTTCTTTCAGTATCAATTTGCTATAGCATTTGATTATTGTATCAACAAGGAATTTTGTCATAATGGCATGATCTTCCATAAGCTGAGAATAAGCTTTCAATGCATCAATTGCAAGAATAAATTGGCACTCTGCTTTGATAAATATGTTCTCACTGCAAATGCAATTCTATTTGAAAAATAACGCAGAATATAAATTAATGTAGACACAACTCAGTAGTAAACACTATTCTTTATAATAAAACCTTCTGTTCATCTTTTATTTCATATCAAGACTCTGTCTATAAAAAACATATTTTTGAGAAGTTTCCATCATTTACATATGTAAATATCTATTTGCATAATCTTAATTAAGAAATAGTTATCAATTTCTTTATTAGACATTATCAAAATTTTCTTTACTACACATTGTCAAAGTACAATCTAATCCAAATAGATACTTAATATCACCCCATTTTCTGGTTCATAGTTTTTCATGAGGAAGTGTACTGGCTGAAATTGGGATGTCTTCTGAATTCAGTATGTGAAAAACAACTATGTCCAATCTTGGGAAACCTAGATACCCATATCCCAGAAAGACCTCTCTGAAAGGTTGTTTCAGAGGATGATAATTGAACTCTCAAAGGGAGAGTCACTGAGGCAATGTTAGAAATGACCACCTAACATATTTCCTAACTTCCAAAGTGACATCATTTTTAGGTTATCTGTGCTATTTAATGCATGAAAGTCAATAAAGTCAAAAGTACTGTTGGAAAGAAGATTGCACATGATCCACATGAATGCCAACGTGTGGATATTAGGAAGGACTGTTATTGGGCTTTATGCTCTAGGCTTCTTGCAATGTAGTATATTGAATTCATATCAGATTAGGCAAATGCCACTGATATATTCCTCTTTGGGTAAGTTTTCTATGTTTCCAAAATAATTTAGTTTTATTTATCATTTAAAATTAAATTGCATTAATTTATAAACACTAATATTGGTCAATTTAATCCATAAAAGTGAATTAAATCCTATCAACTTATATATTCTTTACCATCTTTTTAGATCTCTTCTTTTTGAAGATTCTTTATTATTACCTTAGCAGTTGGTCATTTATTAAAAGTGAGCATGGGCACATAAAACTATCACTATCCCCTGACAATTAAAATTTATCATAAATCCTTCTAAGTTGTGGATATGAATAAAAAACTGAATAAATTAGTAAAAAAGTCCTCCCTTTTATATGAATGTTTAGGAGCCTCTGGTATATTCACCTTTAACCTCTATAAAAAAAGGTATGGTATTCCTACCATATTCCCGACTTTTATTTCAACTGTCTGTGGGGCTACATATTTTTTTCTACAGGCTGTCTCTAATATTGAGTGACCTTTTTCTATAACACACTGGTCTGAAATACTAACATGGTATAATGTCAAAGATCTTGCACCATCTGTCTCTGTATGCTCTGTGTATTAATCATTCATCCAAAAGGTTTTCATATATTCTTTAAAAGGCCATAGACCTCAGATCCGTTATTACTGCTTGCTACATCATTCTAATATGATAAATCATTACAGTATTTGTACAGATAAATAAAAGCACTACTGAAAACCTCAAATACAGCTTATTCAACTGACTACATGTTGAAAATGCTTAACTTAGAATGCATGTTTTTGTAGGTATAAAAGAAGGAGAAGAAGTTCAATTCAAAAGCATAGAATGCATGTTTTATCACAAAAAACCATTAACACTTAGAGGAAAGACACAATAATATACAAAAAAAGAATAGAACTTGAACTAATACACAATGTATATGGAGAGGTTATTTTTTCTCTCAAAGGCACCAAAATATTTTTTATTAAATTATTTTACAATGAATATACTGATACTAGAAGTAGATATCTCTCTTTGTCACTTTAAAGGAACAATCTCATTAATGTCACTTAAGCAGGTCTCAGCCTTTTCCCTTTCTCTGTTAATGAATATGTTTGTTCTGCATTAGATTTGATATTTTTTACTATGCCTTCATTTTCATCTATAAATATCTGTTGTCTTAAAAACACGATTTCTTATTATGATCTTAATTTGGTATTTTTCCATATGCATTGTGTCTATAGACTCACTCACTAGCTCTGAAGAAAGAAATTTATATATATATACGTATATATGTATATATATACGTATATATATATATCAGTAGGAGCAAGGTAGTGAAAAACATGACTTTACTAGGATTTCAAAATTCAAAATTAGTTATATAAATCTAAATATATGAAAATATTAAAAGAAATATATAATAATATATGAAAGAAAATAATTTTCCTTTTGAATCTGCTTCTGTGTCATTTATTAATGTGTCAGAATTGAGAATTAAATGAAGCAGGAACAAATTGTGAATCTTTTAATGTCACCTGTTTTCTGCTTAGATGCTGAAGAAAAATGATTTTGTTTTTAGAACTGTGTGTTGAATTCAGGTCCTGTGTGTGCTATGCCAAGATCCAAGAATCATGCCAAATGAACTAAATCCTGATGCCCATGAAATAATACTCCTATATATAAAAGGTTAAATAGTTTGTTGCAAGAGCTCAAATATACATGATGAAATGACTGTTAATGTCTAGAATTGTAGAAGTCTTTGCAAATATCAGAACTAGATGAGTGTCAATTATTGTAAGAATACGAAGAAATAAAATTCAGATTTGTAGAGCCTGACATCAAGCAGCTCATTTTAGACATATTCAAGCATAGAAAAATTTTGAAAAAGTTTCCTGGTAACACTTAACTCAATCCTATGTGCACAATAAAGCTCAAGGCATGTTTACACTGAAACTTTTTACAAAGTACATTTTATCTCTTAATATTGGTTCTGTTGATTGCAAAACAATGCTCAAGATAAAGACTGAGATAAGCATGATATTCTTAGAGATACAGGTGTGGCCTGGCCACACAGATAGCACAGGCCACAAAGATATTAATTACATTTCTTCCAGGCTTCAAGGCTGAAAACAGGTATATACTTCTTCTTTGAGGAGGACAACTCTGCATGTTTAACATTCTTGGCTTTTCTAGTACTTACCTGTGAACCCAACGACCCCAAGACATCTACATGGAGTATTGTTTCTGTGTTTCATTTTATATCTGAGTAAATACATTCTAAACAGTATCTATAGAATTAACTTAATGAAAATTATTGTGTGATTAAAATTCAGAAAGAAGCATTAACATTTTATCTTTTATAATTTTAAACAAAAATTAGTCACTCATATTTTTCCAGTTGCTCATATATTTACTATGCTTAGGTTATGATGTTTAATATAAAATATTTTAAACTATTTATTACTTCGGGTTACATCACTTTTCAAAGGTCTTGTAAGCATTCTTTTCTTCAAAAACTTATTTTATTTTGTCTAACTTAGTTACATATGGTTTTACTTGAAGCAAGTTTTAGGAAACAGAAATTTTTGGTTTCCAACTTAAATTTAAAATTTTTGAAGATGTTATGTTAATGAACATTATATTAGAAAGTGTTTGACAGTAAGAATTAGTCTCACATCCTGCTGCCTATTGAAGATGTCAAATAATTTTCACTATATTTTCATGACTCAAGCTGAAACTCATCTCATAGCAAAGAGATTACTTTACCTTATGACTAATTACTTCACCTTATGACTTTCCCAAGTTAGAGATCATCTGTGAATGTATCAGGTTTATAG
Source organism: Microtus ochrogaster (assembly GCF_000317375.1). Taxonomy (NCBI): domain Eukaryota; kingdom Metazoa; phylum Chordata; class Mammalia; order Rodentia; family Cricetidae; genus Microtus; species Microtus ochrogaster. The sequence continues at coordinate 7,338,858 of NC_022029.1, forward strand.
GATATTTTGAAAATTTAGATTACAGAAAAAGTGATATACTTATTGGCAAAGGAGATAGCACCATGTCAGGATAACCTCTGTATGTTTCTGATGGTTAGGTTTTTGTTTCTTTCTGTTTTTATTTTCCCAGGCTGGCAGGAAATGAAAAGGCACAAGACTATGAACTTCAGAATAAATATTATTTATATCAGTACTGAAATTCTACTCACATCATAAAGTGAAAATAAATGCTTTATCAATACAAAAAGCAAAACAATAGACCTGATCAGATGTGAGTTTAAATATGACTGAGACAAATAGAAATAAGTTAGAAACATGCTGAATAACTTGGCTGGAAATCACCTGCAAAATAGTACAATTCAGTAATATGATTGTACTTTCAAGAAAACAATCCTTTCGTAGACTTTATCCTCTATCATCAATGTTGAAAAAGAATGAGAATAAAGGAAAATACAGGTCAAGATTCCGTTGAAGAATTCATGCTGAAGAATTCAAACTCTGTATGAGCTGTGAGAATACATCTCCATAGGAAATTGTGACCCATTAGAAGGTTAGTTGAGGAACTTGCCAACTGTTGGAGCGGCTATTTAACATAGAGTCAGAGTGTAGAAGATACCAGAGGAGCTATTTTTATTAATAAACTTTGTGTTAATAGTGCCACAATTAGATTTTGTTTGGTACTTAGTATGGCTTTTATTTATTGAAATGTTTATTACTGTATTAGAAAAAAACAGGGAAGTAGTTGATCATACCATTATTAAGCCTTTATTAATGATTAATAGAAGCTTGGCAAAAATAGAGAGGTATAATTAAGAAAAACTACTCAGTTTGACAAAAGAAAATAAAATAAAAAATAAAAAAAACTTACTAGCATTTGGCCATTTGTGAAAACTTAACTGGCAATAATTTTCTGCCCCGCACCACGGTCCCAGTCTGCACTCTATGCCCTAGACCCCAGTTCGCGAACTTCGTGCAAGGGGCTGGAGGTTGAGAAAACAGATGCAGAAATAAACCGACATACAGACCTTCAAACAGTGATACCAAAAGCTCCTCTTTATTAGCACCATGTAGGCTTAAATACACTGCTGTCCATAGCCAACAGGTGAAAATCCCATCCTCTGATCCTCTAAGCTAGGCACAGCTTCTAGTAACTTTAATTAGAAGGTTCTAGGAGGGAAGAGCTGATGAAGGCCAGGACTCATTAATCCCAACATCCAGCTAAAGGCCAGGACTCATTAGTCCCAACAATTTTTATTCAATGAGAAATATATAATGCAATCTGACATATAACTGAAATATAAAAATGTATAGAACACATGAGTGTTGTGTGTATATTGGTTATGATTATGTTGCTAAGTATGTACGTATATTTACATATGTATGCACATTTATGTGTGTGATATGTGTGTGTGTATGTTTGTGCGTGTGTGTATACGTGTAAAAGGTGAATGTGATAGAGTCACAGAGAAAATTACCTAAACCAAGAAATGAAGTGAGCATTTCTTAATGGCTTCTATTTCACAAGCAGAAAAAAATTGCTGGGGAACACAGTTCATTTGACTGAGTGTTTATGGCATGCATGAGCATCTGGATCTAATCCTCAGCAGTGTGTAAACTAGATGCTGGGAAGCACATCTATAATACAACATTAGGAGATAGAGGCAGGTGAACCACAACTTTAAGATAATCTTCTTTACATCTTTTCGGCTGATTTAGGAAACATAAGAATATCCCCAAATCCCAAAATATGCAAATAACTTAATTAAGCTCAGTGTGTAGTTAAATATAAAAAGAAAAAGGAATAGTTGACAAAATGAGAGTTTTTGTCAACACCTATAAATATATTCTTTTGAAAGTTTTACTGAACTCAGGATAAAAGTTAGAAAGAGAGGATATTTTGCCATTGTAGAATGAGAATTAGGGCATCAGAACAATGCTTCTGCTTTTATTTTTGATTTGGTTTGGTCTAAGTTTTTAATCAGACATTTCACACATTTATCTCTTTTCACTTTTTCTACATTAACCGGACTCCACAAATTCTCTGGGTTCAGTCAAGCTTCGACCTAAGGACCAGACAATAAATACTTTGTCCCTTCTTTTTAAGAAGTGTTCAGCCTCTCTCCTTAGACTATTGGTTGTTAACTCTAATGTATGCAATCTCTAACAGCAGGATATAGGCATCACAGTCCCTCACTGGGAGACAAAGTTTTGTGCACCATGAGATACAGTCAGCAGTTAGAACCAGCCAGTGGTGGTACATGGCTTTAATCCCAGTCATCAAAGGCAGAGACAGGAGAATCTCTGAGTTCGAGACCAGTCTGGTCTACAGAACGAGTTCCAGGACAGACTTCAAAGCTACAGAGAAACCCTGTCTTGAAAACAATCAAAAATCCTTCTTTTTTTTTCCAGGTCTGGGTTGTCTGATTGTAGGAAAAAAAATTGTCAAGATCCATTATAAAATTAGCCTAACTTGATACACTAGTGCTATCCCCTTTGGTGATACAATTTTGTTTTCTGGTATTTTTCCCAGCACTCCCATCACTTACAGTTTTTCCCTCTCACATTATTCCATCTAGGATTGAGCTTCTAGAATGATAGGAACCCAAAGACTTTGAGCCAAATTTCCCTTCACAAGACCAAGACAAATCATTTTAAATAAGAAAGGGAGTAGCCAGGAAGTATACCATTTATTCATATCACAAGTTGTAAGGTGTTCACACAAGTTCTAAGGATCTGATTATAGAGGGGAATTAAGTAGAAGGAAAGCTGTTGTGTATGCAGAGTTTTTGCACTTCAGTGCTGTCAGAGAGATGATTGAAAAAGTCTAAGGGTTGGAGAAATTTTTGTTGACAACATTAAATATCAGAAAGGATCTCACGTTAGCCCACTAGAAGCTGAAAGTGTTTTTTTTTTTTTTTAGAAAAACAGCCTTTAGAACAACAGCACCCAAATGGTTTATAATTTGTTTCAAATATGCTCTTTTCTCAACAGACATATAGAAGAGTTTATTATCAATTAAACCATTGTTTTGACTCTACAAAGTTAGCCATTATGATAAAATCAATGACAAGCATTGCCAGAGATTTTGTACAAGGGAGTATCAGATAAATATGTGTATGGGACTTGAAACGGAGAACTGACAAAGAAAACTCAACCTATGAATGTGAAATTTCAGGAAAAAAAAGTTTCCCTTGCTAGAAAATGCACAGTGACTTAACTATAGGTGAGTTCTTTACAAATAATGCTTGATCTTTTAAAGTCCTGTCTGTGCTGTCTTTTGCTGCTATGAGACCGGTAGTCAGGTTCACTGATTTGAGTCCATGTAGTTCAGTGTGATTCATGACCCAGAAGAAATAGACTGTTTGCCATATGGAATACAAAACTGGCAGGAAGCGTGAAGGAGGAGGAATATTGTGTGTGTGTGTGTTTTGGTAGAATAAGATAATAGCATGTGTGGAATACAAGCTTAGAATATAGACAAATACATTGATACAGTCCTTGATACTAAGGAGTCTGTGCACTTAAAGGGAAATTGAGCTTACTACTAACACATTATCTAGAATGTCCCACTGAAAGCTGACCACGGTGGTGCTGAGAACTGGTGAAAATAATGCAGTCGTTATGGTAAATTGTGATGGTTAGTTCTAATTGTGAGCTTTGACATAACTGAGAATCACCTCAAAAGAAAATTTCCAACAGCACAACCTAGATCAGGTTGCATTGTCATGTCTTTGGAGATTGTCTTGATCATCTTAATCAATGAGGGAGTCTCCAGCTCAATTTGCAGACTCCATTCTCTGGATAAGGCATCTAAGACTATGTTAAGATGGAACAAAGTTCTGAACACAAGAAAGGAGGTAATAATTACAAGCTCACAAAGCATGCAAGTATTCCTTCTTCTCTCTACTGACTGCCTAAACACTTCAAGAGCTTGATAATCAGGACAAGATTTCTGGCTCTCGGGGGGAGTGCTCTCTTCTACTTCTCTGTCCTTAGCCTAAATAGCCATAAGATTGTCGGGGTCATGCATGTCAGTTGCAGAGAGAAGCATCTAAAAGTCATTTAGGATTCTTATGGCTATAGTGAAGTCCACTGCATCACATCAAGCTACCTGGATAAAATCTGACTGAAACAAAGCTTCCTAAGGTAGTCATTATGCTTTCAGCTGTAGCCAGGGTCATGGAAAATTGTATGGACTGAAGGCAGTTTAATAAAGAAGTGTTCAAAGCAGTTAGTCAGTAAAGATGGCAGTGTGCTCTGTCACAAAAGATGGAGATGTTTCCTTCATGTCTTCCTTTCCAAGGAAGGTACATAGATGCAAAAACTTTGGTATGCACCCCCCTGTCTCTCTCTCTCTCTCTCTCTCTCTCTCTCTCTCTCTCTCTCTCTCTCTCTCTCTTTCTTTGTGTGAACATGTTCATGTGTCTATGACTATTTCTAAGGGAAATATTTGTACAGGTATGTTTAGCTGTACACAAAGGAAAGAATCCAACATTGGGTACATTCCTTGGTCACTTTCCATCTCATTTTTTGAGACATTTTTTTTTCGTGGACCCTGGATGTCATCAATTTGACTCTCCAGGAACTTGTCAGCCAGCAAGTTTCTGAGATCTTCTTTTCTATCAACCCCACAGAAAAAAATCTTTGAGAGATATCAGGAAAATTATGAAAAGTCTCACATTCAAACCTTGATATTTTTTCCTTAATAAAATACAACAATAACTATTACATAAGACACATACCATTTATTTGTAAGGAGCTTCATTTTATCAACACTGACTTCCTATGGTCTAGCGTCTTTAGGGCAGTATAGATCTTTCCCTGGCAGGAGAATATAGACTAAAGAGGAGAGCACCAGGAGCAATATATGAAAGAAGCCAGTTGTCAAAAAATGGAAGCCTGTTTTCATGTTCTGGACTTCAGTTAAGTAGTAGAGCTCACAAAAGGTATGTGCTCTATGATGTATACAGGTGTGTAAAGGTGAGCCTTATTAAGTAGCATATAAAAGGTAATGAGCCTCAAGGACCAGTGTTTTAGTGTGGTCCTTTTCTTATCTTTCTAGTACACTAGTGTTGTTGAGAGTGTTTCCCTTTCTTAAAACGACATGGCAGTTTCTGTTTATAAACATATATCCTGATGCAGTTTTTCCTCTGGGAACAAAATTGTGACGCTTATGCAGATATCTTGCAAACTCTAATCCATATTTGTCACGGTTCCATTCTATCTGCTTTAAAGTAACAACAGACTACATTTTTTATCACTACTTCTCTCTAAAAAACGATAAAAAATTGCAGAAGGATAAAAGACAGGGACAGAGTTGGGAAAGGGGGAAGGAAAGATGAGATCAGTTTAAGCCTCTTTCCAGCTGAGCATCAAGAATTCTAGCACAGTTAACATTTACTGTGATGGTGACAAGGGACAATATCCCATCTATATAAAGAAGAACATTAAAACAGTGAGTCATGCTTGAGGTCTAAGCCTGTATGACCTTCAAGAAAAGCTTTAATTCTTTCCCAGATACTTTCTAGAAACCTCACAAACAAGTATAAACTTTTTGTTTACAGTAAAAACATCCTAACTTCCCTGAAGCCCCTGTGACCTATGGTTTTACCTTCCCAGCTGCAATCTCATTCAATGCACATATCATGATCTCATTTACTGAAAAAATAAAAGATTTCTTAGCAATCCCTTGAGATGTAATTTCAGAAGCCATCAAGCAAAGTATACATGGCTTCTGTAAAATCAATTACAGGTCTGCTCTAGCTCCAAACCCTTGCTGCAAATCAACCACCACTCTCCTTGAGCAATCCAAACTTTCGCTTTTATGGATTCCTCATTCATTCCCTGGTTTTCTTTCTGCTCATTAGTGGAGTTGTTTGGTATCTATGCTAAAAACGCTTATGCATAAACCCTAACTATGCTTCATCCTGCCACCTACTGCAATACCTTTCTGTGGTGAAACCAAAAGTCCACCGTGAACTTAGTGGAAATCTCTGAAAAGAACTCCTGGTGTTATTGGCAGCAGGGTAGAGTACCCCATCACCACTGACATAATCCTGTAAAAAGAAGAAGAAACTAGAATGGATACATTTTGGAATACATACAATTGTAATCATGTCTACTGAGTTACTTCTCATCAAGTGTTTTGTTCATCTCCAGACACTAAATATCTACAACTGTATAAGAAATACCAGTTATCAAATGAGCTGTCCAAAACTGTTTTGAAATTGTCTGTTGGTTTTTTCATCAGAAGTTTCAAATCACAGGATATGGTCTAGTACATTATATCTTACATAAGGCCTCAAGAACTAAGCTTTTTTTTGACATATCATTTGTTTTATACTTTTAAAGAAATTATTGTAACATCTAAAGAAAGCTTTGTGTCATTCTGACATTATTTTGAACTAGAACTCCAACTTTCCTTAGATATTAGTCAAAGGTTATGTGACAAAATAGTTTTTTTTTTTCTTTTTGTTTTTGTTTTGTTCACTCAAACTCTGTAAATTTATTTTCACTGCATAACCAAACTGTAAGATAAATCTTGACCCATGCCATGTGAAAGAATAGCATGCAATAATAAGTCATGAGGACTCTGTAGCCAACATGATGTATCATGTCTCACCTAGTTTCAGAACTGATCCCATGTTCTATATGTTACCTGTCTTGTAATATTTCTTCATTTCTTTTTTCTTTTGTGTCTGCAGCCAAGATTTTCATAAGGTATCTCCCAATCAAATTTGGTGACTGGCTCCACCCTCCTAGGTTCCATGAGGTCCTAGCCTCCTGCTGACAGGTAAGATCCCAGGTACCATATTTACCTTATGCAGTTCTTTGAAGTTGGTGGGCCAAGCTGTATTAGGTGTTTTTTCCTAGTCTCCTACCCACATAATGCACCAGCTGTTCAAGTGCTCAGCTTTAGAACAGAGACTCTTAATGCAGCCTCACATCTTTATTCAGCAAGCATCAAGCCTATCTAAAAATTTGCAGTCTCTAGGAAGCTGTGACCAACTCCATGTTAAGAACTTATTTTTTTAGGGTTTCTATGTGAATATATAAGCTCCACATGGGGTGTCTATTTTAGCTGGAATTTTTTGGGGGACAGAAAGTCCCTAAATAATGATACGGAGACAAATTTTTAATTATGAAAATGACTTTATCATTGGTTTGTTTCAAACTAACTCTTACAACTTAATTTAAGCTAGGTGGTGGTGGCTCATGCTTTTTAACCCAGACCCAAGGAGGCAGAGGCAGGCAGATTTCTGTGAGTTGGAGACCAGCCTGGTCTATACAGTGAGTTCCAGGACAGTGAGGGCTCTTACACAAAGAAGCTCTATATCAGAAAAGAAAATAACAAAATAAAAAGAAAGAAAAAAACCTTAAATTAATATGTTTTCATTAGTCTACATTCTTTCACATAGATTTTTTTTCTCTCCTTTATTCTGTATGTTTCCTCAGGGTCTTGTTGGCATCTCTCATGGACTGATATTCATCTCCAGCTCCTCTCTCTCCCTAAAAGCCTCACCTATTCTCTCTTGCCAAATCTTGGGCATTAACTCTTTAGTAAACTAATCAGAAGGCAACTTTCATAGAGTGTGGTTTAATATCCCTCACTACTTTCCCATTAATCACTAATTAAGAAAATTCTCTACAAGCTACTGATAGCCAGATCTTGTCTAGGCATTTTTCAGTCAAGATTTTCTCCTCTCAATAGTCTGTGTCAAGTTGACATAAATCTAGCCTTCATGTTACTAAACTTTGTATTTAGGTGGCATATTAGGTTCACAAAGAAAAACTATGTGTAGAATATCATGCAAGCTACATGGTCACTACCTTAATAATGTGGTAAGAAATTATTTATATTTATCAAAAGGATAAAGCAAGGCATTTTTAAGTTTTGTGGTAATTCTCAATTGAGGTTCACAAGTTAACGAATGGAGGAGTGACAACTCCGTCTTTTTATTGCTATGGATTTAATTACTCTGGTTTCCATAGCTACTAGATTAGTTTAGGCATATGGTTAAAGGCAATAATAAAATTACATATGGTGTGAATCTATCTTTATTGGTTAATTAAGAAATTGTCTCTGTGCTGATACAGATCAACTTTTCTGATATTGAGAATTTTTTTCAATAATTATCATTATAAAAATGTAATTATGTTGTTGCTCTCATGGCAATGACAAGACTATACATATATAGCAACCTGTTTAAAATCAGAATAAAAATTTGTCATTTATTTTAATGTCATCCAAATCCTTGAGGTTGTCATAATAACTAAACCAATAATAATATATTTGCACATTATTACTTGTATAATGTTAATTTTTTTCTTAAAGGGGGTAATAACTAATACCTTGAATAACTGTATATGCTTATAATGTAAAATTATAGAAAAAATTATCTGCAGGTTCCAAGATATACTATGCTAAATAATGGATTTAAAAGTCAATCTTTTGAGCCGGGCGGAGGTGGCGCATGCCTTTAATCACAGCACTCGGGAGTCAGAGGCAGGAGGATCTCTGGGAGTTCGAGGCCAGCCTGGTATATAAGAGCTAGTTCCAGGACAGGAACCAAAGCTACAGAGAAACCCTGTCTCAAAACTTTCCACATGGCAGGAACCCTGACTGCTCTTTGGACTGGAGAGGGAGGGGGAGAAGAGTGTGGGGAGAAGGAGAAGGGTGGGAGGAGGGGGAGGGAAATGGGAGGCTGGGAGGAGGCTGAAACTTTTTTTTCCTTTTCTCAATAAAAAAAAGTCAATCTTTTGAGCCTTATCTGTGCCTTATATAATTTTTAAAACTACTTATTATGAACACAAAGAGTTGGGTTTCATTGTAGCAATTTTCATTTTTTTGTTCCTTTTTCCTGTTACTCCTCATCCATTGTAGCTCTCAATGTTAAGCTCAGAGTTCCAATCACAACACAATGAGACTCTTTAGATATTATACCTATAAAAGGAATTTAGAAACACTATTATGAATACTTCAGAAGATTTATATACTAGGAATGACAAGAGAGCCTTGGGAAAAAGTAGGCTTTTCATCAAAGAGAGAGTCCACTACAAATTTTGTAACCACTTGTGTGACATAACTGAGAAGTTCTGATAGTGTTAGGTGTCTGTCACTGTCAGAATTCAGTTTGATTTTTCCCCTGATAAAGCTGGAGTTAAAGAGCAGTAATATAATAACTTAATATCCTAAAACAGAAATATGATTTCTGAAACAGAAAATTAACTACCGTTTGTAGGATAACTCCTGCTTCAGTACAAGTTTAATGATGAGCATCTGATCACGAAATATCAAGTTGGTTTGCAATTATTTTGAATTTTCATTAAATGAGTAATATTATAGTCACTGATGAAAAGGTTAAGCATACTTTGATAGAATACATTATCTCTTGAAGGAGATTGTCTGAAATTCAGGACAGATAATTTGGGAGACTTAAGAAATATGAGCAAAGGGCATGTCCCTACCTTGTACGTATAGATTCTTAGAAAATTCTCACATTTGATAGAGAAAAAATAGATTTGCTTCAAGATCCAAGATAAGTCGGTATTTTGTGTTTATAATATCTGGAAATTAAAAACTATAGAAAATACAGTCTAACGCTATGTTTGATGCCTCTTACCAGCTAGAAGAGGCTGTTCTTATATATGGTTATATAATCCATGGGGAACTCTGTTGAACAAGAGTCCTATAGTGCATAGCTACAGATGGAACCCTGAAGAATATATAAATCTTTTTTCAAACATTTTGAAATGGTAAGACTTGATGGAAATTATAGAATAGACTAAGTATAAAGATTTCATTAGAATGCAGTCCATTCATCAATTACCCTTGTGTATCCATATCATAAAATGTGTAGGAGGTTGACATTTCTAGTTTAGGAAAGAAACTGGATCTCTGAAATCTAAGGTAAATACACAGCAAACAGCATCTTAGCCAAGAATATTCACTTGGCCATATTGGCATAATCTCTTAACTTTCCTGAGCCTGATGTTTCTACTTATTTTCAAGGCATTAACAGTTTCAAGGTGATTTGGGAGTGATTTTACTAATAAACAAAAACAAAAACCAAGAACATGTAATTTTCTTTCTAAGGAATAAAATATTACTATGAAATGACCTCTGTACACTCATGTACTGTGATGCATGTTCACCAAATCATACCACTGCTTTGGAAGATGAAAGAAAATTTAGTGAGTAAAGTCTAACTGAGGAAACAATTTACTAAGGGTGGGAATTGAGATTTCATATTCCTGTTGTTTTCTTTTCCATCTCATCTTCCTGGATTTTCAAAATGTGTTGAGGAACAACCTTCTCCTGCAGGGACAACCATCAGCAATCTAGCTTCCTCCCATTGCAACAATGGGGATGCTTTATACCTTAAACTGTGAAACTAATGAAATCCTTCCTGCCTTAAGTTGCTGCTTGCTAATTATTTGGTCATGAAAACTAGCAAAGTAAATTGTACAACTAGTTAAAAATAAAAATTCAGATAATTGGCAAATAGAAATATACGAAATACTTAAAATATCTTTTCAGCTATGTGTTGTGTTTACAATAACAATATGGCTATAAATCAATGTCATAAAAGGAAATTTATTAATCATTCTCACATTATAAAATAAACTTTCAAATCATACAATGAGCATCTAAATTTGTAAAGTTTCTTACAATATTTTTGTCTTAATAAGAAGTATTGGAAGGAAATATGAATACTATACATTTCTATTATACATAATATTCATTTGAAGTCTGGCCTAATTTATTTTAAATGTCAAATAAAATACATTTCACTAACAAAAGGTCAGGCAAAGATTTACACATACTATATGCTATAAATTGTATCATGTTGATGGAGATATTTTTTGCAACTAATTTTACTCCAAAATTGTTTTATAATATCAATATTGTTTTCCTCTAATTATGTGTAAATTTGTTTCATGTTTAAATCATCTAAAAAACTAACCACTAAATAGAAAACTCATTATTAACTAGAAAACCAATCATTAATTATATAAATGCAAATGTTTATTTAAAAATTCTATTCAAACTATACTTTAAAAAGAATATTTTTTTAAAAAAATCCCTAAATATTTTTAATATGTAAATGAATGCTCTCCCCATAATGCTTATACAAAACTATTGAGCAGTTCACTTCAATTGTTATTAATGCACCAGCAATGAATGTATAAAGGCTGCTTTGGGGCACATCTTCTTGCAACAATAAAAATCTGTTTTACATTAAGCATGTTTCTTGAGATGAAATCCAGAAGGTTTTACAGATATTATTTCCTTGATCAATTAAGCAAACAGTGTTTGCTATGTGATGGCAATTCTTACTCCATTTGGCAAAATAACTGGGCCAAAGTTACCTCATGGGACTGGAATTCAGATCACCAGAATCCAGTAAATGTTCAATGGCATTCTGGCCTAAATCAGAATAAGAAGACAGAGACAGGATATCTCAAGAGCACTCTGGCTTGTGAGGTTAGCCATACAGCAAGCTCTCATTTGTTCAAGAGACCCTGTCTCAATTGATAAGTAGGATGATACCCAAATGTCAACTGTGGATCTTTGCATTCCCTTGGACACTCACATTACCCACATGCATGTGAAGCCACACATATGTATGCTTCACCATAAAAAAGTAAGGAAAAAAGAAATTTAAATCTATAACCCAGGTGGTTATGTTTACATTGCTCATATGAAACTCATAATGAGTTTCATACACTCATAGTGAACTCATACATTCATTTAGATTAAAAACAGTCACAAAAATAAAAAAGATTTAGAAATTAAGATTGACTAAATATATGTAAAACTGCAAAACACTAAAAAAAAAGACTGAAAGAAAATATAAAGAAACAGTTTCACAAAACCTTTAAATATACATCATTAACCAACCACCAACTAAACATTCATATTATCGACAGTTTAGAACACAGGACAAAAAGAAACCTTGTGCTATTTGACCAGAGTATAAGCAGAACTCTAAGGCAACTAAAAATGTTCACTACAACAGCCTAGAACTATTTACAGAGATAAGAAAAGACTCTGGAGCTTTTGTCTTTACTGATCTTGTAATCTTGGAAAGAAATACAGAAAGGCATGGAATTGTGCAGTGCCTGAAATTTTTCAAAAAATGT
>NC_022029.1:7357038-7358372 GCF_000317375.1 Microtus ochrogaster
ATATATATATTTAATAGACTTACAGAACCACCGTTCCCATGGAGACCAGAAAAGCAGAAGCAGCGACTGGGAGCACGCTCACCAAATTTATATGCAAACATTAGCCTGGGGACAAATACGCCCCCTAAGGGGCTACATGTATCCCTACATGTAGCACCCCAAGGTGAGCTTACAAGGAACATTTTAGCATACATCCGTCCTGGGTGGAAGCTTCATCACGTCTGCCTCAGAGAGCGGAGCTATGGTGTCTCAGCTCACGTCCTCTTCCTCCCAGTATTCTGTTCTGTTTACTCCACCCACCTATGTTCTAACCTATCAGGCCAAGCAGTTTCTTTATTAATTAACCAATGACCTTCCTCCATCACCTCCAAAAAAGGAGGCTGTTCCACTAAAAAGACTCTTAAAAAAAAGAAGAAGAAGAAAGAAGGGAAAAGAGGTTGGCTAAAAAGCAACAACAACAAAAACTAATTCAAATCAAAGGTTTGGAAAAGTTGATAATGAGACCTTGAGGGTCTTCAAGTTTCCGAAAGAAATCAGGCAAAAAGGTGATAGCAGAGCTGAAAACATTGAAAGAAATATGCTGAACTTACCACCCTGATCACCAACTATAAATTATAAGGTTCTGAAAATCTTAAAACACTTGGGAGAGAAAACCTTTCAAGTTTTAATCACCCTTTAGAGCTTTACAACTACATAAGGATATAAAACATTGTAAAAAAAAAAGTCTTTTGGAACAGACTATTTCTAAATGTGCCAAGTCACAAGTACATTTCCATCATGTATGAAATAAATACATACTGTTTTTTTTGTAATTCTGCTAAATATATGAAGCAGTTTAAAAATTAAACTAATATTATACTAGAAAAAAATGTCTACCTCACTAATATACTTGATATCTTCTTTCAGAAAATAAATGCTATTATCAAAATACCTGCATTTAAATACAATAAACTCTAATTCTAGATTTTACAAATTAAGATACTAAATTTTTAAAGGCATGGATTAAGGATCATTTTGGAGTGTATTTCTCATATTTACTAAGTTTAGTTATTGTCCTACAACCAGCTTACTACAGGATTCATGCATCAATACATTTGCTTGCATCTCACCTTGAAAATAAAATGTCTCTTAGGTTACCTATCAGTGTTAGTAAGTAATCCAAATTATATCAAAATGCAAAGCCTACTACAAACAAATTGATACCATGTTGAACAAGGCTGTGAGAGTCCTAGTTTGTGAGTAAATGACAGTAACTGTAGCCATGTAACTATAGAGACAACATTGTGTCCTGCCTTAGAGTGCTTCAAGAGTAGCTAAACCCTAGAAGAGCTTTT
>NC_022029.1:7359943-7362007 GCF_000317375.1 Microtus ochrogaster
ATATAGATATTCCTGGAAATTGGAGGCAAACAAGATTGTCGGGAGCATGGGAATAGGGGTAGGAGTGGGAGTGGGGGAAGGGGGGAAGAGAGAGATAAGGGAGAAAGGAAAGACTGGAGAGAACTTGGGGAAATGGGAGGGTGGAGATGGAAGAAGGGTGGATATAGGAGCAGGGAAGAAGATATCTACATTAAGGGAGCCATTTTAGGATTGGCAAGAGACTTGGCTCTAGAGGGGATCCCATGTGTCCACGGGGATGTCCCCAGATAGGTCCTTGGAGCAGAGCAGGGAGTGCCTGAACTTGCCTTATCCCACTACCACACTGATGTTTATCTCGAATATCACCATAGAATCTTTATCCGGCTATTGATGGAGATAGAGACAGAGACCCTCATCAGAGCAAGGGACTGAGTGCCCAAGGTCCAGTTGAAGAGCAGAAGGAGGGAGAAGATGAGCGAAAAAGTCTGGACCACGAGTGGCCCACTGAGACAGCGTTCCTGTTCTAATGGGGGCTCACCACATCCAACTGGACAGGGATTCAATGAACATGCAATCAAACCGAACTCTCTGAATATGGCTGACAAAGGGGGCCGACTGAGAAGCCATTGATACTGCATTTACTTACTTTTTGGGACCCTAGTCTATTTGGATGCAAAGCTTCCTAGTCCTGGATGTAGGGGGGTGGGGGCTTGGGCTTCCCACATGGCAGGGTTACCTTACCTCTCTTAAGGAGGGAAGGGGAGGGAGGAGAGGAGGAAGTGTAAATTTTTGAATGGAAAAAAAGGAAAAAAAAGAAAAGAAAAAAAAAAGAAAAAGTTGAACAGTCCTTAAATCATTCTATTTGCTTCTTACTATTCTTACACTTAGAGATCTTATGTCACAGAGAGGACTGTCATCCAAAGTGGAAACACAGGGAGATGTAGATGCAAGATGAGGAATAACTTAACTACCACAAAAATCACAAGCCCTTGAAGGCAAAGGGGATCAGGCAATGACAATTTGATAAATTGGAGCTGATGATGAAAAATTATGGACTGACTTTGGAATAACAAACTCCTCTGGTGACTAAGAAACCACCTTTGTGTTTTTGACACAGAGAGAAAAAAAGTAGTATCTGTAGGAAATATATCCTAAATTCTGCTAGGTATATTCTCCACACAAAAGACCTAGCAAGAGACTTTTCAGAATCTGGAGAATGGGCATCACTTAGTTCTGGCCCAATTGTCCTCCTTTCTTGCCAAAGTGGACCCAAATGAACTAAAACAAGTATTAGTAAAAGTGATAAAGCAGGAACCCGATGCATCTAGAACACGTCAGAGTGAAGAATCTCTATCAAGAAAATGTAGCACGATCATTGTACAACTGACATAAATGTGAAATATACTTTATCAAATTATGTTCCTATGTATACTCAAAGAAATTAAATCAGTCTCAAATAGGCAATCAAAAGAAACTCCAATCTCTACTTCATGTGACTACAGAATTCAGGAATTCAATGCAACAGAGCCATGCTAACTTCTATCCTTTACAATAAACTGATTTCCCTCACCTTCTAATGCCCAATAAATCCTGACTGATTCCAAATAAAACTTGCAAATGTTTGACTGGAGAGATGACTAAAATGTTAAGACCAATGACTCCTTTTCCAAAAGGCCAGAGTTTGAACTTGCACCTACACAATGGGTCCTAACTGTATGTAAATCCAATTCTAGGAGATTTGACTCTATCTTGGTCTTGAAAGGACATGATGCAAGCAAGTTGTACAGCTATGCATTCAACTACCCATGCACAAAATAGCTTTTGTTGTGTTTTGTTTTGCAAAACAGGATTACTCTGTGTACTACTGACTGTCCTGGAACTAGCTCTGTAAACCAAGATGGCCTTGAACTCATGAAGATCTTCTTGTCTCTGCCTCCTGAGCGCTGGATTTAAAGGCGTGCACAAAAGGAACTTTTAATTGGGACACACACAAACGTGTGTTTATACAATTGAACATATATATTAATACATAGAGTAAAAACAGACAAAGCAGACTGAAGATGAACTCAAAATAGAATATACCTC
>NC_022029.1:7363968-7389277 GCF_000317375.1 Microtus ochrogaster
GATAAATGGCACAACATACAAAAACAAGTCATAAAACAGTTTATAAACTTACATAATCAAAAGAAGAAATGGAATTATTTTAAATTTTAGAAACAGTAATGTAAAATGAAATATTCCCTGAATGGGTTTATTAATAGATTGAAACACAAATAATCAAGCATTTTGCACAAATATGTATCAATAGAAATTTTGCCTAATTGATATGCAAAGAAGAAAAATATTGAAAAATGGTCACAACATTGTTTATATGAGAAAGTATTTTGGAAAGTATGTCATATTCATCAGTGGAATATAAGAGGGGAGAAAATAAAAGTGGAAAAAATAAATCTCTCACTAATCCACATTTGTTGTCTATAAATTGTAAACTGATTAATGAAAAATGCAAAAAAACTCTAAGTAGAATCAAGGTTAATAAAACTCACACACACACACACACACACACACACACACACACATGCACATAACACAGAATAGGATCTAGGAACAATGAAAAAGACAGTGTTTACCTATCAAAATACAAATAAAATTATAAATGTACACTTACATTACGACAACTCGAGAAGGGGTGAGTTAGTTATTCTGCATTTTCCTTTTCTGGCAAATCCCCAGTCCTTTGTGTTCAAAGATACACAGTACTTCTCCCTACCAGGAACTATAAGCTTCAATACCCGACTGAGACTCAGGTAAAGGCCTTCACACTCTTCTCTACTCCATCCCTGTCTTCATAGTTACCCTTTGTACCGCGACATCCTATCTGCTTCCTTTGGCATTCAGACCCTTGGTAGGGACACATGATCTTCACAATTCTTTCCCTTATTCTCTCACCCTTTTAATTCTTCATGGCCCCTCTCCATTCCTTTTTAACTTCCTACCCACCTGCAGAACAGACCTGTACCAAGGACACCATACCACCACACCTCGCTAAGGGTCAGAACCCCACAACTTCTACACTTGGATACTATCCAGTTTATTTTGCTTGTTTTCATTTCATTTTATTGTCATTGTTTTCCTGTTTCCTTCCTTCCTTTCTTCCTTCCTTTCTTTTTTTTATTGAGAGAAAAAGAAAGGACACACATTTAAGTATGAAGGGAGGTATGGTGGATTTGGAAAGACAGATTATAATCAAAACATATTCCAGGAAAAAAAGTAATTGTTTTTAAACAGAAGAGAGGAGTCCCTTTTTATTGCCAGAATGTTAGTGGAACTGAAAGAACTCATTCTAAATTAAATAACACATCTGGAAAATAAACTGTTGTGGCCTACCAACATGGATGACTGGGTAATAAAGCACTTGCTCTGTTCAGTCTCCAGTTCCCACAGTGAAGGGGACCTGGAGATTAGAAACAAATCCTCAAATTGCACTTAAACTCTACAGACACCTTAGCATACATGTACCTGTTATCATATGTGTGCACCTGCAAGCTAACACACACACACACACACACACACATGAACACACACACATACACAAACACATGTACCTTAAAATACAGGAAGTAAAATAAGGCATTGTCCCACTTATATATGAGAAATCAAAATAAAAACACCAATGCATAGATAGAGGTTTAGAAGTAATTGGCAAAGGCGGAATATAGGAGAAAAAATTCAAACTACAGAAATACAGGTTACAAAAAGCTAAAGTTCTAAAAAGAAATATGAGCATTCAACTTAACTGAGAACTTTCAGATTTTGATTGAGGAGTATTTGTTTTGATGAATACCAGGAATGTAATTGTTTAAGACAGACATATAATAGAAATGTTTCTTTTTCCTTATATGTACCACATGTAATAACAATCCCAAGTTAGAGAGATCCCTAATCCTGTATTTAGATGTCATTTGTCTTGCATTTAATACATTTTTAAAAATGGTAGATGTATTTTTGTGTTATAACCACGTTTCTCAAATGAACCATTCAGGTGTATGTGCATTTAAAATGTATGGAAAAGAAAATTCCAATCGCATCCCACCGTTTTGAGGATTGCAGCTAACTCTCATATGCAAATATTCTATGAACAATTATAAGTTCCATTCAGCACAATGAGCTCTCCTCTTTAAAAAGTCTATTGAAAATTGGCCCTTTAGAGCTCTGCTTAATTATTACTAGGCTTTTAAAATAGCACTTTTTCTCTTTATGTTCAAAAGGGATGAAAATGCCTGACATTTTCCTTAAACACTCACAGGTATTACTTTAGAGTAAAATAGGCTTTGCAAAAGACCATGACCCTTTTGCAAGGTTGTTTAAAGGATTTTAAAATAGATAAAATTTGATTGTGTAAAATAGATTTTATTTCAAAATAGTTATTTCTGTCCACTATTACAGTTGAAAGATAGATGTAAAGGTGTTAGGTTATGAACCTGATCTGCACTGCTATTCCTATTGCTATTATTTTATAAAAGGAAAGAAATTAATGGACTTTTAATTCTCGAGATTTTTT
The DNA here is from genome assembly GCF_000317375.1 of Microtus ochrogaster. Classification (NCBI taxonomy): domain Eukaryota; kingdom Metazoa; phylum Chordata; class Mammalia; order Rodentia; family Cricetidae; genus Microtus; species Microtus ochrogaster. The sequence continues at coordinate 7,366,406 of NC_022029.1, forward strand.
TTTTTTTGGTTTTTCGAGACAGGGTTTCTCTGTGGTTTTGGGGCCTGTCCTGGAACTAGCTCTTGTAGACCAGGCTGGTCTCGAACTCACAGAGATCCGCCTGCCTCTGCCTCCCAAGTGCTGGGATTAAAGGCGTGCGCCACCACCACCCGGCTAATTCTTGAGATTTAAAAGAATTTATTTGTAATATGTTTACTGTGAATAATAAAACCTCTTTATTAAAATTAACTATAATCTAATGTATTAATGTTGTAACTCCATTCAAGGCCCATTGTTCTGAAAATAATTTAAAAGTATTGAAATTCTTTTATACTTTTATTGAGTACCTTGATTTAGAAGAAATTTGGGATGGGACTAATTGGTTAAATATGGGATAAAAATAACTTTCCAAAATCTGAGAGTGGAATGCAGAATTTCTAACTAGACAGTTCATCAAGTATAGTGTAACAGGTTGGGATCCATGACCAATCTTAGATCTAAAATGTTTTTTGTTGTTGTTGTTGTTGTTTTTGTTTAATCTTGGATCTAAAAAGGGTTTTGTTGTTGTTGTTGTTGTTGTTGTTGTTGTTTTTGTTTTTGTTTTTCAAGACAGGGTAGCTGTCTCGAAACTCAGATATTTATCTGAGTTTTTTCACATGTTCAGTGTGTTATAAAAGACATGACTGATCTCCAATTCTTAGTAAATACAAGCTCATACAGCCTTCTACATGATCAACACAGCATCTGTGACATTGGCAAACAATATTGGACAAAAGATGTGATGAACTTCACCGCAAACCTTACGGTGAATAAAACCATTTCTTTCAGATATTAGCTTGGTCAGGATCTTGTTTTTCCTGGGAATCCAGTTCATTCTTCTGGCCCCTAAAGGCTTCAGGCATGAATTTTGTGTACATACCTATATTTAGCCAAAACATATACACAAAACAAAAATAAAAGTCTCTGAATAATAAAATCTCTATCATATATTTCTTTTAATCTTAGCTTTTATCAGTTCATGATCATTTAAAGTATACTCTATGTAAATAGGTCAAACATGCAATCAGAGATAAACAACTGTAACTGTAAAGTCAAATTAAAACATTATCCTTCCTTTATGAAAGGAATTTAACTAATTGCTATTCAGATGTGTCAAATCCTAGTCATGAGAAAATAAATTGTGATCAAATTAATAAAAGTTAGTTCAATAAATTTCCCAAGAACCTTTATGTAACAAGACATTAACTTTATTAAGCAAGTCATATTAAACCTTTTATTAAGTGCTTGTATCAAGAGATTTGCTTATTCTGAATTTTCATTCTGTATTCTAGACTCTCTTGGAAAATTATCATCCAGAAGTATGTAAAACTTATATGTTGAATTTAACAGTTATTAATAAATGATCATTCTAATAATTCATTCATATTTATGTTCATATTTAAGTAGAACACATGTACTTTAATAATAGAAAATGTGAAGGAGTTAATGGGAAATACGAGTTTCTTACATGGTGAAGGTATCTTCCTGAACTGTTTCGACTCATGTCAGTTAATACCTCTGTTACTGAATTCCCGACCTGCTCTTCTCCTCACATTCTACAGTCCCTGATCAATCTTTCTTGTGCCAATTCTTTTTCATGCATTTCTGGCCAGCCTTCTACTCTATTGTAATTCTTTACTTACTTTCACTGTGTGAGGCAGTTAGTTCTCAGGCACTGTACTTTGAATTGTCATGTGTGTTGCCTTGTATTAGCATGGGCAAGCTATTTTGAAAAGGGACATTTTCAAAAGTTCCAGCAGTTTCCAGAAATTACGGTAATTGTAATTTTACAAAACTGAAGTAAATTGGTTTTCTAGACTCTGTCCATCACCAAACTACTGACCCTTTGTCATGTCCAGTTATAACTTATTTATAAACTACCTAATATGAGTTTACTCACCATTATTTGGCTATTCCTAGCAATGCCCAATATTGGATCATAAAAACAAAACTTTTCACTTTGTTTTCCTATTTTCTCTGTTTCTATCCAATAACTACCCTAGTTTCTAAGTGGTTTGTAAGGGTTAGAACCACATGTTCTTACAGAGCAAACATCTACAGGTTTATTCCCCCAATAAAAGCCTTCAATTCCTAACGTTGCTAATTTGCTGGTCTGTCTTTTCCTCCCGTCTGCTCCCCATTTTCAGCATTCAACATTCTCATTACTTCTCAAGTTGTAAATATAAAGAAATCTATGTAGATGGTAGGAAATACTAAAAAAATGGAGAGTGCTGATTTTTTGAAGGAGCATTTGCTTACTTACCTCATTATTGGTTTTCTTCTTCTCCGCTCCTATCTGACAAAGACATATGAGTTATAGAGCTTATTTACTTCCACATTTAGGAACCAGTGCTTAAATGTATTACTACTTAACATAGGAGCTTTATTACATCATATATTCACCAATGATTTTTATTATTGGAATTGCATATTTAACTCTTCCATCCAAAAACTATGTTCTTTGAGAATACTAGGCTTCTTTTCCTTTATAGCAGTTTTGTGGTATACCAGAAATTAGTATTGTTTTGCCATATTACATACTTTGCTTTTTTCTCAAATGAGTATTTCATTTACTTTTCCCTTTAAATACCAATCATGCCTTATGATAAATGAAGTTTTCTTAATTTATTACTATCCTTATAACAGCAGTTACTTTAGCAAAATAAAGTTGCAAGGCACTAGATATTGGTCAAAACTATGCATTACAAAAGTTTATGCTGAGAATGGTTGATTCAAATACACACTTTCTTATGGCTCGTGTTTAACTCCTGTGGAATGTACCTATATTTTCCAACAATATTGAAATGTTTTACGTTCTAAGGAAATAACATTCATGTTTTAGTAATGACAGTCAATATTTATCAGGTCTTCCAAGCCCTGTTTTCTCATGAAATAAATCTAATAGACTTTTATTGGTAAATGAAACACTAGCCTCAGACAAAAACTTGTAATTACTTTCTCCTTACTTAGGATGATGAAATTTCTATGATGTGCTAATTTCTATAATATACCATGCCTATTTCTATATGTAATATATTAATCACTATTAGTACTTATAAAATTTAATACCACTTTAGCTAAAATGGAAATACTAGAATAGTCACCTCCTTTGTTTTTCCCTGTCTTCCAAGGACCCTTATATACAAGTTTGATATTATTACAATTTTGTTCTTAATATCAAACTACCCTTATTTAGCTGATTTTTCCAAAATAAAAAATAAAATACAGTAACAATTGCTTATTTAGAGATCACTATGTCATTATATGTATAAATATTTTCAGTAAAATAACATTAATTTCCTTATTATATATACAAAAGTTTCACATATCATAGTTACATATTGCATGTTTTTTTCTTTCCTCAAGACTGATTCTAACTTGTGTTCTGTACATTTTTTCTGCTTTTCTTACTGCACATAAATAAAGGACTGAAAATATATCTGAAAATAAAGAGCTATGAGTGAATGAATGAAATACTTTTTTTTAGTGTCTTTAGGCTAGGCCATTAGGGATCATATTGCCAAGCGTACTGGTTCCTCTCAACAGCCTGATGGAATTGCTTAAGACAATACCTATTCAACTCATTCACCATGGAAGTATCAAGCCAGGACCTATGTAGTATCTACTGCCTACTGACTAGTGTTCACTGTACTAAAAGGTACTCTGCAGGCTATAGGAGGAAAAAGGTAAATACCAACCCAGCTGTATCCCTGAGATCTATAATGGTGATCTGCCTGCAGAATATACTGGTATAATAGCCACACAAACATTTTGTGAGTAAACCACCAGTCTCTGACTGTGTTTATAGGCCCAGTTCAAGAAATGGAACACATACATAACACTGCTTTTGTGGCGAAGAACCTGAGACTAGATAGGCCAGGCATGTAGGGGAAACCTAAGTACTACAACTGCTCTGCTAAAGGAACATAGAAAACAAAACAAAACAAAAGAGACAAAGCAAAAAGCAAACAAGAGACAGAAAAATCCTTCTGCTATATCTAAAGATCTGTGTCTCACTTCGCCATCACCAGGAAACTTTCTCCTGGTGTTGATGAGAACTCATGCAGAGATCCACAACTGGACAACTTGCATAGATGAAAGAAATTAAGAGACTTTATGCTAAATGAGATGCCTTTTTCTAATTCCTCCCCTTCATTCTCAGGGAATTGCACAGAAAAAAAAAAGGTGATATAATTTTATGAACCAGTGGGGATGGGTGATAGAAAAGAAATGGAGTGTTCCACACAGAACAGGACTGACTTTTGAACTCACTGGGATATAACATCATGCATATGGCCTGCAAAGGTCCAAACCAGTTGGGTTCCAGTGCCAAAATGGGAAAGTAAAAATTACTCCCATCCTGAAACAAAAGCTATCTCCAGTTAACATATACTTTCAAAGGAAAAATCTGTTTATCCAATGGAGCTCGATGTACTTATTACAAACCACAATAAGGTCAGGTCACTTGCCCAGAAATAGATGATCAACACAAATGAACTCAAAGGTATTTGGGGAAATTATTCTCATTTTTTTCTGTGTTTGTATGTTGGACATTTTTGGCTTTTGACCCTTTTCTGTATAATACTACTGGTAATTTATTTGTGTATTAAGTTATCTAATTTTGAGGTTTTTTGGTTTATTTTTTTCTCTGTTTTTGTCTCTGTGTGTATTTGTTTCTTAGTGTTTTCATTCCCTCCTTCTAATTTGCTATATATATAGTTTGTCATTGTTTACTTGCCTGGTAGCTTTCTTATAAGTAGAGAACAAAGATGTTATATATGTATGTGGGGAGAATTTGGGAGGGAAAACTATACTCAGAATATACTGTATGAAAATAGCTTACTTTCAATGAAAAGTAATTTTAAGAAATGATTCTGCTTTCAGTTCTATTTTTGAAAGAAACCATATTAAGATACCCTAGTGTAGATGTATTTCATTACAATTTAAACACAAGAAATCCTATTTAGGATTTAAGCTGCTGATAACTTGACTTTTAAATTCAACTATAAGGCACGTGGGAACGTGAATAGAGCTCCACTGGGGAGCTCCAGGACCCTTTCTCTGTTAGGTGGATATACAAGACCTTATTGAGATGCCTCTCTTTGTCAGAGATAGTCAAGCTTGGTTTCCTAATAGTTGTGAATGAAACCATTACCAGAAAAAAAAAACTTCCCTTTTTAAGGTGGTTATCTCAGTTAATTTAATTGACACTAGACTAAAATAACGATTATGACCTTGAATGTCATTTCTCTCCATTGAGGTGAGAATTTTTTTTTAAATCATGCTAGCCTATGTGTAATGACTCATATGTATTGCAAATCTTGACTTATACATTAAAATGTTTATGGAAATAATTATGCATATAAAATGGTTTGTTCATCAGGCTCTATCTCACTAATCTTTTATTCAAAGCTTATTAAAGTTTCTAAACAGAACAGGACACTCTAATAGTGAGCTACATAAACACCATTATCATGGTAATACATTATCTTTTTTTGTTTTACTTTAAATCTGAAAGGTATATATTCAAATTTATAAATTTACTTATAATACATCCATATGGAATTAGAAAGCATTTTTTCTGCGTTGCTAATCAAAACTTTGCAAAATAGATGGAAATATGAAAGCAGTTTATTTTAATAAGTATAAATCTCTAAACATAGTGCTGTTAGTGCTACCCCATTTATCTAGAACACATTTTACATTTTTAATGTCAATTACCCAACATTTGTACATATTGATGATAATGCACTTTCATTTAATGCCTATCATTATTCTCTATTGTTGTTAGAAGCATTCTCATGAAATGTTTCAAGATTTTTTTATTTAAAAAATTGTTAAATATGTTAAAAATATTTGAAGATATCAGTTATTTCTGTAATTTTTTTACTGATTACTTATAATACTAACTGAAACCCTGTCATCACAATCATGTAACATCACACTTGAAAGAGTTGTTAATTGAAATAACTTGGGTGCAAGCAAGAAACTCAATATGATTAGAATATGAAATATCCAGGTCATCAATAACAAGCTACAAGATTCAACTTATACTTCCTTGCTAAGCACATTGTCATCAAAGGTGCCAATAAAATAAAAAGAAAAAAAAAAAGAAATCCTCAATTAAAGACAAATTGTACTGTCATTATCAAAAAATAAAGACTACTTAATTTACTGTGGTCATTTAAATTTTTCCCCATCTACTTCTGCTTCCACTAACAACAAATTTAATTTCATATGAGTGTCACAATCAAAAGAAAACAATAAAAACACAAAAAATATTTTCTAGAGTCAGTATAAGGAGGAAAATGCAGTAAGTAAGAATTAAATTCCAGATGATTTCTTTGGTTTCCAGTTGTTCAGGATTGGTTTTGCCTCTTTGTTGCACCTTGTCATCTTAGAATTTGGCTTTTATTACTTATATGCTTTCAAGCAAACCTAGTACCCATACATCCATCCCTGTTCTAAACGACAACATTATAGGAAAGGTGGGAGATCAGGGCTTCCTTTTTAAAATCTGTGTCCTAGTTTGAAGGAAAATATCTACAGTGAGCATTATTTAATGTTCAACTTGCTCTATCCTAATACCACTGACAAGAACATTCATTCATTCTTTCATATTTTTAATAGATTTTATGGACTTTGTTTATGTATAGTAAGAAAAACACCAGAAGAACTTGCTTTTATGGAATGAAATGAGGAAAAAAGTAAACATTCCCTATTCAACTCTGATATGTGATATTTTGGATATATATATAATTTCTATGATGTGTCTATTTTTATGATATGCCGTGACTGTTTCTGTCCCCAAAATATTGATTACTGTTAGGTTTTATAAAATTGGTGACCACAGTAGCTAATGTGGAAATACCAGAATTGTCATCTCTTCTTCTGTTTTCCAGGTCTTTCAAGGTCGCCTCCTTGAGAGTATCAGAATTATCTACCTAAAATCAAACTCCATTTAGCTGTTTTTCATTCATAATAAGAAAATAAAATACTAATGGCCTATTTACATATCCCTACATCATTAAATTATGTTCCATATTTTCAATTAAAATGATATTCATTACCTTATTTCATATCCAATTTGATGATCATGTGCTGGTAAGTTTTTTATAAATTATGACACACAATGCATTAATTGGTTAGAGTGGTCTTTAGGTTTTTCTCTGCATAATATACTTATATTCATATGTTAAAACTACCTGGACAGATACCTAGGAAGAAAAGTGGATTCTTTTGTTTTGTTTTATTCTTAGAAATATGGGTGAAGTAAAAGAGGAAATACAAGTTATAAAATCTTTTCCATAATGTCTACCTGTTTCAGTATTTAAGTCATGTGAGAATGTAATTCCATCATTTCAGATTTAGAAAACAGTTTGAATCAAAGTTAGATTAAATAGTTAAGTATTAAGTATAAATAAACATGATTTGGGAAAAAACTTTATTCCTCAAAATGTTCTAAAATGTAACATTGTCTTAACCAATACATTTGGGTCATCATTCTGCCTAAATGAAAATTTTATTTTAATTTTAATGTAGATAAAAAATGAATGGATGGTTATCCAATTAAGTTGTGCAGCTAAGAAAATGATGAATACAGTATCAGAAAATGCTCAGAAGGAAATGCCATGTTTAGGAAGGAACAGAGAAATCATAATTCTATTTGATTAGTTAAAGTCACATTCTCCTTAGTTAACATTTATGGCTCATGCCAAGAAATGAGGTAATTTTCATTTTTATTACTATACTTAAACATAGACTTCTCAGTAATAAAAGCATGTAAATATGTAAGGGGACACTGTGGTTTAGAGTCACTGCTCTTAATATTTTATGAATCTTCCTGAAAGTCATTCTTAACCTTAACTCTTTTCTCACTATTTTTCCATCTATGTGACACTAAATCATGTTATATTTCTTACTCTGTGTCCCCTCTGTATAGTATTAGTGATAAATCTTAACCATATTTACTTGAATAATGAATCATTTTGACAGTAAACTCTTTACATTTTAAATTTGATAGTATATCAGAAATGATGTCAAAATATGTGGTTTTAGATAATATGTACAATTATGTTTTCAAAATCAATAATTTTGATGTTCCTTTTTCTTGGAACAGCATTAAATCATGGAAGATTACTTCTAAGACAAATTTACTATCATCATTTATAATTACAAAACACATTGTCTCACTTGAAACTCAGTAAAAGTTCACATAGAACAAGTAAATTGAAAAGATAATGATATATACGATGATAGCTATCCATCTGAAATTGAAAAAAATTTTTTTACAATAAAATTATATTTCCATTACAGACTTTTATGTATGTGAATTTGTGATAATTACAAATGACATAAAAATTTAAAGGACACAATTTCTTAATTGAAACTTGGTTAAATAATTTCAGCAATAATTTTTGTTTTGCTAAAATTTTTCATGAAACACAATATAATATTCTTTGAGTGTATCAGCAATAAAAACTAGTAACCAACAAGCAAATTACAAAAAGCTTTTCTGATGTAGGAGGGTCATCTGTCTATGTGTTACTCTCGTTGTTTAATAAAGAGACTTCCTTGGCCTTTTAATAGGGCAGAAAATTAGGTGGGCAGAGTAGACAGAACAGAATTCTGGGAAGAAGGCAATGAGGCAGACGTCATGCTTCTCCTACCCAAGAACTCAGGTTAGAAACTTCCCGGTAAACCACCACTTTGTGGTGCTACACAGATTATTTGAAATGGGTTAATCAAGATGTGAGAGTTAGCCAATAAGAGGGTAGAAATAGTGGGCCAGGCAGTGTTTAAATGAATACAGTTTCCGTGTTATTATTTCCGGGGCAAAGCTAGCCATTCAGGACCTGGGTGGGACAAAAAGCAGGCCTGCTTGCCTCTTCACTACACTTTCCAAAATTTCTATTGTCATGTACACTCATTATATCACTTCTGCTCTTCTGGAGAATGTTGGCTAAGTCATCATGCATATCAGTGAAGAGAGTACCTGAGAAAGGAAATTAAAGGAAGCTGTCAGTACATCACAAACAGTTCACATGGTTCTGTAATAATATTCTAGAAGGCATCATTATCATGTGCTGTGAAAGCTGAACACTGTTAATGCCAAGACTAGACACTCAGAAAAGAAGTAACCTGCTGTAACACACAAAAAAAAAAAGAAAAAATTCTATTTGTGCTGCAGCACTTTACCACAAGCTAAGAACGCACAAGTTTTCTAGGTAATATTTCAGATCTGAGCCATGACTTAATATTATATATTCTTATATAGAGAAGGTTCTGCCTGCCAGCCAATTGGTTTGAACTTAAAGATTATCTTTCCTTTTATAATAAATTTAGCCCATAGTGGATGTTGAACAGTCATACCATTTTGTATCTTATCCACAGTATCTTGAGACCCCAATAGCTTTTTATTTTGTAATCTCTCTATCCTTCATCCCAGATTAGCAGTATTTGGGTGATGTAACTTAATCAAAACATTGATCACTCTTGAATTTCACAAAGAATAGCCTCCCAAAAACTTCTATGATGATAGGGATGAAGACATTCACAAGTCACATAAAACTTCTCTTACATGGTTTACTACTCTGTCATATTTATCATTTATGTTAGGATACAGTTCTGCAGAAACACGTGTAGTTTTCTCTGGTATACACTTTTCAGGTATTGTTCTCTTCTCTCTCTCTCTCTCTCTCTCTCTCTCTCTCTCTCTCTCCCTCTCTGTGAGTGTGTGTGTGTCTCCCTTTATTTTTCTTCTGACTTTTCTACTTTTCAATCTTGACAGTCATTTGAAACTAAAATAAGGATCACTTTCCTTTCATTTTATAGATACTGTTCCATCTGATTATATGGCTTTGGTGTACAAGTCATATATATGACCTATTAAAATATTCTCTAAGTGATTATGCACCCTAAAATCATATTTTTAGATGCAAAATGCTTCTTTTATTACTCAAATGCGGTTAGCTACAGGATACTTGAAATTTTGATTTTGATGTCTGCTTTAAAATAGTATTAATTAGTTTTCCTATGCCAGGACATTTTCAGTATGCTTAGCAGACTAATTAAGTTTTATCTGTACATTTATATCATTGACAATAGTGTCTTTTATCTACAGAAAAGAAAACTGTAGCCACCTATCTCACAGGTAGATGCACATTATCTTTGATATGAGATAGTAGAATTTTGTTAAGGATTTGTTTCTCCCTGGAGTTTGTTTTTCTTATACTTTTTCTTTTTATTTATTTTTATTGAGTTCTTCATTTCTTGCTGCCCCCTCCCTGCCTCTCCCCCCCTTCAAGCTTTTCCCAGTGTCCCTATGCTCCCAGTTTACTCAGGAGATCTTGTCTTTTTCTACTTCCCATGTAGATTAGATCTATGTATGTCTTTTTAGGGTCCTTATTGTTGCCTGGGTTCTCTAGGATTGTGATTTGTGGGCTTGTTTTCTTTGCTTTATATTTAAAAAATAATTATGAGTGAGTAGATATTATATTTGTCTTTCTGGGTCTGGGTTACCTCTGTCAAAATGGGTTACCTCTCTCCATTTATTTGCCTGCAGTATTCAAGACATCATTGTTGTTTTCCGCTATGTGATATTCCATTGTGTAAATGTATCACATTTTCCTTATCCATCCTTCTGTTGAGGGTCATTTAGGTTTTTGTTTTAAATTGGCTTACATTTTAATTTATAATGCTGGATATTAATAGCATCAACATCGACATGTTCACTTAGTATTCTTTAGATGCTCTAATATCAGTATTCATCACTTGTTTGACTGTTAATGAACTTGGAGGTTCGTCAAGATTTGCAATACACATGAATTTATCTCTACCAGTTTCAAGCTAGTAAGTCCCAACAGTTTTGTTATGAATACTTGGATGAGAATTTTTTACCTCAAAGATCTATTATTATTCATACAACAATTTGTATGACATCACTGTTTTTGCCATTTTCTCTTGCTATTTTTTTTCATGTTTTAATACATGCATTTCCTATTGTCTAAAACTTTACTTTAGGAAAAAAAGTTTTGTGACCTCTTGAATGTAGCTAAACATATAAATTTCAAGGGGTATACAACTAAATGCCTTATCAATATAAAATTTTGATGTGATTTTAAAATTTTCAAAAGTAAAGTAAAATACAAAATGTTTTTTAAGTAGATTAAAATTTAAGAAAGTCATTGAATGTCAGAGGATATGTATAGAAATGAGGACTCAGGACACTATCTATTACCACTACCTATTATCAATATAACAACTGGAAGATCACTCAGCTTTCCCAAGGCAAGTCTTTGTTTCTATCCCTAATACAATAGAGACTTACATTATAAGATGGATTGCTGTAATTGCACATGAAAAGTTATCAAAGCAAGATAATGAGTTTGAAATGGCTTTTCAAGCAAGTATATTTTATTATGACAGTCATGTTTTAAGTTAAATTGATTGGGAGCAATTGCTTCATCTCTGTTGTTGAGGTTAATCTCATTACTTTAAATCTCTTAATATCATCAAGCCACAATATACGTAAGCATATCATGTACAGTATAATGTTAATGTTTGCATATATTGCAAATTAGAAAGCTTTGTGAAGTATAAATAGCAGTAGTGGTATTTTGGATTTAAACTTCTGATATTTGTCTTTAGAAAACATTGGGATGAAATTATAAGATGTAATTATTCTTTAGTTACTGTCTCAATAATGTTATCAGTATTAAAATTGTTTGTCAAAGTCACAAAACTTTGAAGAATAAACAGTATTTGAACTGACAATAACCCTTTGACACAAAATATAAATTTGAGTTGTTGTTCAAAACATGAGAATAAAGTAGGTATTTTTATTTTAGAGAAAAAAAATATGAATCATATATCTAGATTATATTTTATAATGTTTTCTGAGTAGACAATTGTCTAGTTTAATAAGAAAGTTAAATATATCTTTTCACACTTTATATGTCAATGATGCAGTTGTTTATATTACTCGATTCAACATTAATAACTTTGGTGTCTTTTTAGATTCTTATCTCTATAAACAGAATTTCCAATATAGTATCCAATGATTATACTTTTGGGTGTAGAAAGACAATTCATTTGGAGTATGTCATAAAAGAGATTCCATTTAGCTTAGTGCTGTTCACTTTAATTAAAAAGTACAAGGTTAAAATATTTAATAGCCCTTTTTAAGTATTAGAGAAGACTTGATTTGCATTTTTGAAATTGATAAAATCTTTTTAAAATTATGATTTGGGTTTTAAAAATTGAATAAAGAAAGTAGTTCATTAGCAAAATTGTTGGTTTTGCAGTTAGAAAGTTATAGTTTCAAATATATAAAAAGGAAACAAAATGGAACTATAAAAGGATGCCAAATTTACATAGGATGGGAATTAAAACTATTTGTGTTCATATCAGTTTGAGTAACACTTTTGCCACTATATTTCATTTATCTCATCAAAATTAAAAATTAGTAATTCAAGAAATGGGAAGAAGTTCAACAACTTTAGCTTGAAAAGTAAAATATATAGTAATCTGAATGATACCACTTGAACAGTATAAAGCACAACACAAAATAAAAACCTATGTTGAACTGATTATTTTTGGAATGATGGCCTCTTTAGGTGGTATCCTGAATGTATGACATTTGTGTGTCTCAGAGTTTTACCCAGTTTTGACCCAGTGACACTGAGATATAGATACTACTAACAAACACATTTGTTGATCATTTGTAATATGACAATTGATAAATAAAACAATATTGTATGTACTAGTTTTTAAATTGTTATGATGATAAATGCCATAGATTCAGTTCCCCAATAACTATACATAAATGTATGCTAATTTGGAGAAATAAATATATTAAGTTGTTTATAACCTTGATAACAGGGAATGAAAAAAGAAGCAAGGAAAATAATAAACCTTAAATACATTGTGGTCCCACAGATTGACAAAGCTTTCTTAGTCTTGGAGGCAGAAGTCTTTACCCTCTGAGATATCTTGATTTCCCTTAAGTAACAAACTTTTGTTTATTTTCCATTAAAATTAATTAATAATAACCAAAATAGCTTAATAAATAAATAGAATAGTTGAAAATTATAAAAACAAAAATTTGTGCTTAAGCTATAAATTTTCACAAAAAATAATAAGCAGATGATTTTTAAGTAGTTGAAATATGTATGCATTTCCCACTAATATGCAAAATTAAAATCAGCTAAATCATCTTTGTTATATTTTATCCATTTCCTTCAATAATTATAAAGAATCCTTGCATTTTCTTTAAAGAAAAATAAAAGACTGCTTTTAATTTAAGCCATGTGAGAAACAGGTCCTAAACTAATGTGTGAACTGGCTTTTGGGAACCTATTCCCCATATTGAGTTGCTTGCTAAGCGTTAACACAAAGGGAGGATCCTAGTCTTACCTCAACTCGATAAGCCATACTTTGTTGACACCCATGGTAGACTTGACCCTTTCTGATCAGAAGAGAGGATTAGTGTTTGGGGAATGGGGTGCACAAAGAAGGTGGAGGCAATGGGAAGGAACAGGAGGAAAAGAGGGGGAAAAAACTGCAGTTGGGATGTAAAATAAATGGGAAAAGTTGATTAATTTAAAAAGTACAGTTTAAGCAAAACAAATTCAAACTGCTTGAAAGAGTAATTAATGTGCTGAGTAACAAGCATGACATACTAGAGTCTCAGGTAAAGAAGAAAAATGACAGCTATATTTCATTTTTATGAAAATTGCTACAAAAGATATTAAATGATGTGCAGTAAAGAGAAGTGCTGGCTTAGCCCACATTCAGAGAAGTGGAAATGTAATAAAAATCCTTGAATACTTAATATTCTTAGTGGAATATTTGTCAAATAGAAAGGAAAAACAGACAGGCAATGAACTCGAGCAAAGGACACAAAGTGTGTTTTGGTATTTGAATCTGCTAGGCAACTTCATGAGCCAGTGAAACTTTTGTCTGTCATTCTACTGCTTCCAGATTTCTTTTCCAGGAAGAGAAAATGCTGCTAAGTGTATATTGTGTCTTAATAAGTATTTGAAATTCATCAAAGAGGATATGAAGCTAAAAATCAGTTTTGTATTAAAGATTTTCCAAGACACAAAAATAGATGCTAGTTCCTAATTATTTCTCTGCTTTATGCGGTTTTTACTCACAAATCACTGCTCAGACTCTAGGACACATGTATATATTCAACTGACACAGTTCAAAGTCTGATTGGTCTCATCAATAATCATCAGTTTGTTAATCTTCAGTAGGGACAGTCATGACAAACAGCTGTTACAGGCATGTGAACTTTGAAATTGTTTTCCTGAAGATGAGAAATTAAAGAGCTAGGTGGTTTGTGCACTCGTAAGGTTAAAGACAATAACAAGACAGATGTGTAATTAAAAAATGTGAGCATATGAAATGTTAGAGACATAACTATTTAAAATTGGCACACTTAGTATAATATACAGTTTCTACAAGCTGAATATGAAAGATTTTCAAATAAACCACCTGCATAAAGAACTACAGGAGCTCTCTTTGCTATGTTAAGAAGAAAAAATAACATGAGGTATTTAAAATCTCAGAAATTTTTGCTGGAAAATAAATGACAAGCAAAAAGTACAACTGACTTATTTGGGTTTCAATTTTCTTTAAATATATTTACCTGCTTTTTCTTTATAGTAAAAATTGAACATCAGTTCTTTCCAGTTAGTTTCCACTGTATTTTGTTGCCCATTAGCATTGTAAAAAATTTTGCTTAAGTGCTGTACTAAAAATGTATTTTTTCTTAAGTAGACATAATGATATATTTCTAAACCTTTCCCCTGGGTTACACTCATCCATAAAAATGACTAAATAGTCTCACTGTGAAATTGATTACTTAGTCAATGAGGCAGAGCCTAATCTTTGATATATTATTTAAAGATAACTCCTTGTCCACCTGAAAGGTAGCTAGCTGGCTTACATAAAGTTATTTTCTGCTCCCTACAATCCCAGAGCTCAAAACAGTACAAACATTTGCTTGAATTAAAATAAATATGTCCTTGCTGAAATAATGTTTATCGTTTTCTTTTGCTGAGAAGCCTCAATAATTAAAATAACATAGTTATAATACTGAGATAAAATATTTACAAACATCTGTTTATATTGTATGACTTGTAGTCCATTAATCCATAGATGAAATGCACAAAAGTAAACATTTTATACATTTATCTTGTAGAATAGAGATTTAATTTCGAAGACACAATTTTGACCCCTGTTTTCAAATCTAAAAAGACAGAGAAGTGAGTCCATTTCTCACCATTGAAACCAAAAACAAAAGGAAGCCTAACAATGTAGCCAATTTGCCATTTTGAAACTGTCATAGTTTTTCTGATTTTTCATGCTTCCGCAGAACTAGCGGAAGTTTTACCTGCCTCTTAAGTCTAGGAAAATGCTTGCACTTTCCAAGGTAATTCACATGTTTTATCAAGGGATTGTGTGAAATTTTCATCAGGCTTTAAGGAAGTCATGGGAAGACTAGAGAAGTGAAATGCTTTTGTACAAATATAATCTACAGTAAACAGCAGTGGCAATTCTTAATTTTTCACTTTAATATTTGATTGCTATGTAAAGTGCAAATTGGTCAATGGAGAGGCTTAGAATAGTGAAACATTCAAACTTCACTGACTTGTATTTCATCAGTAAAAAAATCAAAGTATCTGTATTGTTATCTTTAAATTACTCGAAGCTCATTTTAATCCAGGTGACAGATATAACAGAATTTCAGATAGAAACTGGTCAGTGGTCAAATGCTGTAACCCCATCTTCTTGGGGCCTGAAGTACAAGGATTGTGAAGTAGAAAACTGCAGTGGGCTGCAGAGTCTCCATTTCAACAGGATAACAACTATCTTTAATAACAAAATGCTGATAGAAATAAAAACAAGCTCCGAATCATTTATGCCCAAACTGTAATTAGTAAAACAATTAACTACTATAGATTTAAAGATGTAAACCGCTAACATGGTTTTCTTTGCAATGGGTTATTCCAATATCTTCTTCTTCTTTTTAAATTTATATTGTTAAAGACAAATCACCACAGACATACTAACTGAAACATAAACCAATGTATTATCTTAAAATTTCTGCACTTGGAAAGCTAGATGGGCTCAAGTACAACCTGCTTAGTTTGTTATAAGCTTAACTCAAATGCATGTCAAGTTGAGTTGTCATTTTGAATTCCTGAGAAAGAATGAGAACTATTGAGGTTGATGGCATAGTATGGTTGCTGGTCAGGTGTACGACTGCAGTCTCAGGCTCCTTGCTGTCATACTGCCTTCTGTTTATCCCACATGCCCTCACTCTGTTTCACAAGCTTCCTTTTCATTCTGTCTACCAATAACACAATGGTGAATCCTTTAGCTCCACGTGTCCCCCTTTTTTATTGTTATTAGTGAGTAAACACTCCATTTTAAAATCCTCACTAATTGCATCCTCCCCACCCGAATACCTTCTTTGTGTTATGTTCAGTTCTATAACCATCTCACACACATCTCCAGAAATTTCCATCTTTATTCAACATAATATTATTGCAAAAAAGAATACTTTGTGGTAAAGGTTACTGGAGACACTTCATATCTTCTCAGCACACAGAAGTATTTTTCCCATGCATTTCCCGGACTGAGTCAATTATTTAAGGAATATAAATATCGAACCTTAAAGTTTTTTTCATAAAATTATCAGATTTTCATTTCCTGGAGGATTTTGTCCATTTGCTTTTCAATGATGTGGGTTACATTTTTTGCAATATTATTAACAATTTCATATGCACTAGCAAAGTGGTTATTTTTCATGTTTTAATAAATCAGAAAATAAATAGCAGCATTTGTAGGTGAATTTGCTATCTTTAAATGCACAAAATATGCTACAAAAACTTTAATATGATGTTGAGCTAGGCAGTGGTGGTGCATGCCTTTAATTCCAGGAGCACTTGGGAGGCAGAGGCAAGTGGATCTTTGTGAGTTCAAGGACCGACTGGTCTACAAAATCTAGTTCCAGGACTGCTACGGCTGATACACAGAGAAACCCTGTCTTAAAAGAAAAAAGCAACAACAAATAAAAGTACATTCATAAAATTGTCAGTCCAGTCAACAACCAATGTTTGAGAACAGGAATAAACTCATAAACATGAACTTCAAAAGTAAAGATCTCTTTTAAAGCATTATACAATAAATGTCCAAGGTGAGGTCGGAGGCTGCTCATTTGTTTTCCAACTGCCCTGACTCATACAGAAACTATATTATTTGCAATACTGCTTGTCCAATAACTTAAAAATACTTCCATCTCGCTCTAATACCCTAAACTAACCCATCTCCATTAATTCGTGCATCACCACCAGGTCATGGCTTACTGGCAATGTTTCGGAGAGCTCCAATAAAGGTGTCTGTATCTGGCGGTGGCTACATGGCTTCTCTCTGACTCTGCATACTCTCTCTTTATATATCTCTTCCAGCCTGGTTATATTATGTTAAGCCACTAGTCAAAAGCAGCTTCTTTATTAACCAATGGCAATAGAACATATTCATAGCATACATCACCTTCCACATCTCCTCCCCTTTTCTGCCTTAATAAAAAGAAAAGTTTTAACTTTAACATAGTCAAATTACACATAACAAAACAGGTATTAAGCAAGAATTACAGTTACAACGTTTATATCTACTTTAACTTCCATCAAAACTATGGAAAACTATAATTATAACTATTCTTCAGCTACATCAACCCCAGAAGTAAATGATGTTGCCTAAGCAAACACGAAGTGCATTGTAAGGAACTCCCAGAACTCTAAAATTGACAGAAACATCTCACTGTCATCCAAAGTTCTTCTGTAACATTGTGGGAACCTATGTTTAGCTCACTGGCCCTTAGTACCTAGCAGATTTTTCTATGAAGCTGGAAATTTTAAAGGAAATTTGACCTATATTGGCAGTTTGTCAGTCACTTTCTTCTGTGTCCTACAGAATATCTGGCGAACTCTTTCATGAAGCAGGAACCCCAAAGGAATATCTTACCTTCCTTAAGCAACTTTAGAAGTGATTTTTCTGTAGGTACTGCAAGTCCAGTCAAATAGTTCAGGCAAAAGAAGTTTCTTGCACAAATAGTTAACAAACTTCATAAGGAGACTCTTCAACGCCCGTCATCCTCTTGAAGGAGGTTGGTACTCATTATTATAAAAAGTTTTAAGTTCTTAAACATTTTATATGTCATATTCTGAATGTCTTAGAAAAATTTGAAGAATCCCTATCCAACTGAAATATATCTATGTATATCTAGAAGACCTTACTCATATGACTATAAGCTTGACAATTACAGATGATTATCTATTAGCCTATATTTCTTATTATACATTACATTTTTAAATGAGCTGCATAAGCACAATACCTTAATCAAGAGCAGAAATATATACACATATAACAAAATTTATCTTAAATTTGTATCAATAAACCAAGCATATCCTACTTTAAATGTAAACAAACATTTATAAACAGTATTTGGGAATGTCTCTCTCCAACTGCTTCCTGCTTTTTGTTGGGAGAAGTAATTTTCGGGGTGTCCTCAGGGAGTTTTGGTCCTGCAAACCACATTAGTAGTCATATTTTTGTAGTTAATTTGTATTTTCATGGATAAAAAAGCCAAGCAAAATTATGCAGTGAAAAGGTTTATAGGATATGCATGTTGTCTCAGGGGGTAAAAGTCCCTGATGCCAGGCTTGGCAATCTAAGTTTTGTCACATGGCCAATGTGGTTGAAGGTACAGAGGACTCAGAGAAGTAATTCTCTGACCTCCACACAAGTCTTATGGCATCCATATACACATGCACACACACACACACACACACACACACACACACACACACATAGAGGCAAATACACACATATAAATAATTAAATATATAACAAGAAAATGTGCAATATTGACAATTTAGCCAAAAGTTTTTAAATACCAAACCTAAGACTTTAATGTAGGGAACTAAAAATAGTATTTGTATCAAAAGTACATTTTTAACTTAAGGTCTGTGTATGAGGTTACTAAACAGAAAGTAATGACAATGACACAATGGGAAAGAAAGAATTCAAAAATTCAAAACCCATGGGTTAGTGACATAGGTCGATGGCAGAGGACTTGCATGGCATATGTAAGTCCCTGGACTCAACTCCAACACAAAACAAAACAGAATAAAACAAACAAGAAACAAAAGAAAGAAAGAATAAATCTTGATCATTTAATAAAACAAATTATATGACATTTAAAACCTATTATTATTATTATTATTATTATTATCATTATTATTTGGAATCCTTAAAGTTTATCTTGAAGGCCATGATATTTAAAAAGTGTTGAATTTGCCTGTGAAGTATTAGGCATTGATTTAGTGATGTAAAGAAAACTAGCATTTCCTAGAATAAACAAACAAGCAGATAAATAAAGCTAAAATACAGTTTCTACAGAAGTTGCTAGTGTTGTCACTGTTTCTGCAATAAGTAAATATCATCATTGATGTGGAAGTGATTTCTTATTAATAAAGAAACTGCCTAGCCCATTTGATAGGCCAACCCTTAGGTAGGCAGAGAAAACAGAACAGAATGCTGGGAGAAAGAAGCTGAGTCAAGGAGTCGCCATGATTCTCCCACTCCAGACAGACGCAGGTTAAGATCTTCCCTGGTAAGCAGCTCATGGTGCTACACAGAATATTAGAAATGGGTTAGATTAATATGTAAGAGTTGGCCAATAAGAGGCTGGAACTAATGGGCCAGGAAGTGTTTAAAAGAATACAATTTTCATGTAATTCTTTCAGGTAAAGCTAGCCGGGTGGCGGGATGCAGCCCTGCCTCTTCTATTACATCCTACAGATTTCTTTTCCAAGCCAACAACAACAAAATAATGGTAATTTCTTTCTTTACCTCAGTCCTACCACACCTTGAGCCCAACTTTCACTGATAATCCCTGTATTATCCCTACTATTCCTTAGACATGTGGTTGCTCATGACTAGACATGTTATCTGATAGGATAAAGGTCTTGTATACTGTGAAGATTTGTCACTCATATTGTTTGATAAAATGTTGATTGGTCAGTAGCCAGGCAGGAAATACATGTAAGGCAATCAGAGTAGGAGAATTCTGAGAAGAGGAAACACAGAGATAAGTAGTCAGCTGGACAAAGAGGAAGCAAGATGAGAATGCCTTACTGAGAAAAGGTACCAAGCCACATAGCTAAACATAGATAAGAATTATGATTAAATTAAGTTGTAAGAGCTAGTTAATAATAAGCTTGAGCTAATAGGCCAAATAGTTTATAATTAATATAAGTCTCCATGTATTTCTTTGGGACTGCATAGCTATGGGACCAGGCAGGACAGAAACTTTTGTCTACAGTTCCTTATTGTCAAGGAACTGTAAACTTGTAAAAAGCAAGAGATTCTGATATCCTCTTACAAGAAACACATGTAAGTGCAAATATCTATGCCTGAATCCAATCATCTGCATGCATTCTATTACATCCCACACTGAAAATTTTAAAACACTCTAAGTAAAAATGGCAGATAGAGTGTTACCTAATCAATATAATCATGGGCTATGGCTTGCTTTAGACCCCAGGCAATATCACCAAAATAACATTGGCACCATTTAAATGATGACCTTCACACCTTATTAAAAAGCTATAAAATGAGTTTGTTGATATATTGTTAACTAGAGTGGTATCAAACCAGTATATAGACATGAGTTAGTGAGTTATTTACACTTGACTTTATATCATCGTTTGACTTAGAATAACTATAAAAATTTTAATCTAATAATTTTATAAGACCTCTTTCCTATGGAGATTTTGTATTGCCTCTTTCCCTACAACTTCATCAAAGACCAAACTTCCTTCTGTTAAAAAGCCAAATACAGAGATTCATTGTGGCCAAATCTTGAAATAGATTCTCTACCGAATACTTATTTGCCATTCAATCTAAGTGAGGCTGTCTAAACTGAGATTTACGATTCAGTTCATCACCTCATCAGCTTTCTACACTTAATGTGTTTAAGCAGTTACTTTTACTATGTCACTAAATGGTTCATAAATGTGATCCCCATAAACCTACACATTGCTCAATGAAATGGATATATATTCATTCTTATGCACATTTGGCACTACCTCCTGCCTTATTGATGACTTTAAGTTTTTTGAGTTTTGCTATTATTCTGTACATTATTTTCAAGTGTCTTTACTACATCTATTTATTGGACTACAATCTGTCATTAGCTTCTCTTTTGCACTGCTCAGAATTCTATATGAAACTGTTAAAATCAATGTTCCTATGAACAACCTATAAATTACTCTAAATGTTTGTGTTTCTTGCATATGTGGTAATAATAATTAGATTAGTTTTATACTATCAGTATCAGCTCTAGGCTTACACTCTGTTAGCATCCTTACACCTGTTGCTGTCACCTCTATATTCTTCTGATACTTACTCAGCACAATACAAACAAAATTGCAAAAAATTCAGTAATTTAGTCTTACTGGGAAGCATGAATTGATTTACTTAGAAAAGCACTAACATAAAATAATACAGAAGCATTAGAAGTATATGCATGTACAGTTTTTTCATCAGATAAATTAAATTATATTTTTTCTGGTGTAATATCACCATTTTACTTATCCATGCGAAATTATTAATGCAAAAGAATAATTGTCACCTGAAAACTCAGACACAGAACTTCCAAGGGCAGAGAATCAAGGCCAATTCTTTTTATTATTGTTATAGTATTGTGATTACTATTATTATTATTTTATTTAAAAGTTTTATTTTCATTTTACATATGAACCAGTTTCCCCAATCTGCCATTTTCCATTTCCCCCACCACCTTCTCCACACCTGCCCTGTTCCACTGAGTTTTGATTAATTTAAATTAAAAATATCTATGTCTCCATAGTGCTTTTTATGTTAATTACCTTTTATTGTGGGAATTCATTATGTCAATAGCCTTTATGTCCAATATGGCATGGTCTGAGGTACTATATTTGTAAATATAGACAAAGTGAACCTGCTCCCTTGGTTGGTAGTGAGAGTTCTGTTTGTAGTTCCTAGAGCCCACAGAGCAGAGGACTGCAGCTTTCTTACCGTGTTCCCCAGTATACAGTTGTTATCCTTTATTAAAGGCTCTCGCAGACCTTGTTAATTTTGCCTACATTTGGCACCCACATTAATTACTCCTACAACCTTTTTCTGTTGCTGTGATAAAGAAACATGATTGAGACAGATTACATAAAATAGCACATTTGGTCTTACAGTTCCAGGTTGGGAAGAGTCTCCTGGAGACAAGTAGAGAATAGCAGGTATGGTGGTCAGAGCAGGAAAGTGAGCATTCACATCCTCAACTATAACCAGAAAGCAAAAAGAGAGGAAACTCCAGGATACAGGTAGAGAATCCCTTTAAATTCTTAACCCCCCCCCCATAACACATGATTACTCTGGCTAGGCTGCAACTCATAACCTCTCAAGTGCCACCAACTAGGGAATAAGCTTTAAAATGATCAAGATGATCAAGACTATTGGAGATATTGCTTAACCAAATCTCTACATTTTTCTGAGAACTATGATGCATGGAACTACACCACCCCCCCCACACACACACATACATGTGCCAATTGTTAAAAAGCTTTTGGGAAATCAAAAATCTAGAAATTCCTCAAAAATCTAGAAATATATTATCAGCGATAGCAACTTTGTCACAGAACTTCCCAAACGTCTGTATTTTACTATAGTGATCTCTGTTCATCCATATTTGTAGGGATAAGTCCTGTGCCTTAGGGGGCGTGTTCGTCTAAGGCTAATGTT
>NC_022029.1:7389592-7390137 GCF_000317375.1 Microtus ochrogaster
TTTTTAGTTCGTGACTCAGGCCCCAGTGCCAAGTCCGAGACACACTCGGAAACACAGGCCCATTCTGCCTGCCGTGGCTAAGTTTGCAGCGAAACCCCACTGCCTGAATTAGCAGAAGCTCAAGTATCAGCGGTTTTGCAACAAAAGCAGCCACAGCGGCAGATTTGGTCTGATACAAAGTGACTTGTCTGGGCGGCGGTGGCACACGCCTTTGATACCAGCACTTGGGAAGCAGAGGCAGGCGGATCTCTGTGAGTTTGAGGCCAGCCAGGCAGTGGTAGCACACGTGTTTAATCCCAGCACTTGGGAGGCAGAAGCAGGTGGATCTCTGTGAGTTCTAGACTAGCCAGGCAGTGGTGGTGCACGCCTTTAATCCCAGCACTCGGGAGGCAGAGACAGGCGGATCTCTGTAAATTCCAGGCCAGCCTGGTCTACAAGAGCTAGTTCTAGGACAGGCTCCAAAAACACAGAGACCACCTCTGGGAGAAACCGATCATTGCAAGTAAAAAATTTTTCTTTTATAAATAAAATGTCTGAACACATTA
>NC_022029.1:7397490-7404704 GCF_000317375.1 Microtus ochrogaster
ATTGCCCAGGTAGTCAGTTGTCTCTGTCAATTGTTGCACATTTTGGATATATCTTGTTTGTTAAGTAATATTAATTCCCTTCTCAGATCTTTGACAAAGTTGAAGATTATATAATTGTAGTTACTCTCTACATTATTTAGACTCCTTGATATAGAATGTTTAGCAAAACTTTTGTTCTCAATATTGCTTGTTATATTTATTATTTGTTATTATTGTATATAGTTGTATTTGGTTTAGTTCTGTCTTATTTAGACAAAAAGGGGAGATGTAGGGATAAGTCCCGCCCCTTAGTGGGCGTGTTCGCCTCGGGCTAATGTTTGCCTATAAATTTGGCGAGCGTGCTCCCAGCTGCTGCTTCTGCTTTCCTGGTCTCCACAGGAACGGTGGTTCTGTAAGTCTACTAAATATATATTTACAATCTGTCTGCATTCGTTTACGCCGTTACACATATTTACATATTCACCATAGCTAGGAAATAGAAACAACCTAGGTATTCATCAAGTGGTTGTTTAATGGATAATGAAATTGTGGCCCATTTACACCATGGAATCTATTTCCAATTTTAAGGCAGAATTCATAATGAACGATAAAAATAAACAATTCCTAAAAGATGAAAAGAAGCTCCTTCAATACTTTAAGTTTCATTTAAATCATCAGAAATTTGTGAATGCCAGTATGTGAGACAAAAAACAGTTTGGGACTCTGTGAAGAGATGGTAAACACAAAGCAAGGAGAAGAAAAGGCTCACCTTTGGTTAGAATGGACCAAGCTATGTTTGGGTAATTCTAATGAAAGGTTAAGAAGTTTTTTTCTTCTTGGTGAAAAATAACTTTCCTTTCCCTAGAATATGGTCATTTATAGTCCTCAGTTTTGATTAATTTGACTTAGCACTCCTTATAGTAATAAAGTGATAGTGAGCTGTTATAGTAGAAATAAAAATAGAGGAGGTTTTTGTAGCTAAAGTGCTCATGTAGGATAAATGTGAATGATACAGATAAACTTTTTTAAATTATAAAGTAACAATGAGAAGATTAGGACTGATAAGGACATTCATTTCAGTAAGCACGTCCAGTGTATTATTGGATGATTGAAAACGTATACGGTAAGATTATATGTCAATAAATAATTTAAATTAAGTTCCATTTTTATACTATACAATGAAGTATCTGTGCATTGAGTGTAATATATATTAGAAGAAATATATTGGTTTTTTGTTTTCAAATTTAGCTATCAGCATAGTGTGACATCCTGTACTCCATATTTTGAAGTCAACAAAGAAACTATGGAAATTACAAGATCTCACAATCTTTTACTTTGAAAATATCCACACGCTTTCATCTGAATATTTTTATATTTCATTTATTTATTTATTTATTATGTATACAGTATTCTGTCTGTGTGTATACCTGCAGGCCAGAAGAGGGCATCAGATCCTATTACCGATGGCTGTGAGCCACCATGTGGTTGCTTGGAAATATTTTTTATTAGAGTGAAGATACAAAAGACTTAAAGAAAAGAGTGGAAATTTAAACTTTTCAGAAGTGTCTCAACCTTATATGCATTTTGATTTTGCAACTAAATTTATTTTCTATACTTTTTTGAGATTTAAAGTTTTACTTTAACATACGTGAATACAATGGGTTTTAAAATGGAAGAATTGGAACACTTAAAATCCTAATCTCAACTGCTGTCATGGAAGTGCCTAATTGCTACATTTTTAATGCAAATTAATTTTCTCATATGCTCACTTTAAGTATCATCCAATTTTCCTCTCTGTGGCCTTTTGCTTAAGGAGTAATTATATTGCTGACTTTTTAAATTAAAACAGTGCTATCTAATTTAGAAAGCATTAAGCTTTCCATTGATTTTAGATCCTGAAAAATTTGAGAGATAAAAATTGATATGTATTTCAATATTCTGTGAACCCAGGATTTATTAGTAGATCATTTAAAGCTATAATATTCAGATTAAAAGTTAATTTTGTTAATCAATAGCATCATTAAATAAGAATACCTAAATGTCATTAAAATTGTTTTTAGTTATGACCAATTCTAATGAAATAAATTTAATTTAATAACTTTAGTTTGTATTTAGAAACATAAATTTGGCATTTTATCAGTTGTAAGGATGACTGGAAAAGTGATATGACGTTATATGTTTATAACTATTATTTCATAAATATTAGCCACTTTAATATAAATATCAAAAACACCTTGGAGAACGAAAAGCTTAATTTGCTCTTGAATTGCAGAGGATTTCAGTGTACATGGGCAGTAAGATTAACAGTGCAATTCAACTAATGGCAACACAAGAATGTAGAGATATTTAGGGCTGTTTAATTTTCAATAGCCTGCCTCTTCCAGCCCTGCTGCATGTCTAAAAATAGTACATCTTTCTAAGCTAACACCACAAGCAGGGGAATGGGGATTTAGCAGTGCAGGAGGATGTTTCGTATTTACAACATAAGACAGATTTATTTCAAATTTCTGCAAAACGTTCCATATTCACTTTGAAAAGAAGCATGAGTCAGTTACCCAAAACATGAATGATGGTAATACTATAAATGATACTGCTCATCAAAGTGACAGGGAGAGATACACAGGCCAACTAAGAAGAAAATGAATCCTCAAAGTGAAGTCACTGTCCTTAGTTCATAAAAAAATCTCAAAATTCTCTAAATAAAGACAAAATCAAGGTTGAACCTAGCATATCAATGATGGATTATTGCTACAAATTCTTCAAGCCAAGGTACTAAAACCTGAGGTGGAACCTATTATTGTGCATATCATTTTCTGTATTAGAAAATGATGGAATGGTTATTAAAATCTTCATGATTATCATATATTCTTTACTCTGAATATTTTAGTGTTGCCCTATACTATATACAAGCTCAACAAGTATGTTTCAGATAAAGAACAGGAAAAGATATGACATAGATGAATAATATTGGTTCATTTTATGTTATAAAATGGACTTTTGAATCAATATTATTCAAGCAATATGTATCAACTTACATTTATTATTTGCTTTTTATAATCTTATTTAAATATTAATCTTAATCTTTTTATATATCATGTATATATTATGTATTACATGCTAGAGTATACCACTTTTAATTAACATGTAATTTAAGAATTCTAAAAATCATGTAGATTTGTACACACTTAGATATGTAATTATAAACTAATAACCCCCATCCCCAAATGAGATCTTTGATAAATGCAACATATTTATGAAGCACAGTTTCATTCTCTTTTTATTTAATTCAGCATCATACACTTGGCTTTCCTAGAGTAATGTTGATGATTTAAATTTCGTTCACTATTAAGGAGTTTGATGTATTTTATATAGAGCTGGGGGCTAACTGTGTTTCTGGCTACTATGGAAGATGATAGGTGGTAATATATATTTTGAAAGCTTTAATTTTCTACTTTAATTTGATTTTTTTTTTCAGCTAATGTTCCTATTTTGCAACTTCAGGCATAAACCAGTGGGTGGAATTTAATGATGAAAGCGGCAGATGTTAGAAATGCAAATATATCAGCTGCATCAAACTCTGCAACTATGGGAGTCAAGAAGGGGAAGTCATGTCCTTTCTTACTCTCCAATTACTGCTTCTTGTCAAAAGGAATCAAATAAATTCATTCCTCATTGACTAATTTTGGAAATTATAATGGCTAACAAACAAGGCAGAAGACAAACTATGACATAAGAACTATAAGTATACTTATATACTCACAAATCTACACTTAGATAAAACTTGTATTTCTTGGTTTGGGTAGAAATTCTATTTTTCAATAATTTTTAAAATTAAAATGAAAGAATATGTGTTAAATCTGCAGTATTACCATGAACAAATCCTGTGCAAACATAAACCAGACAGAATCACAGCATGGAGTGTTACAGGAGCTCCTTCAGCTCCTTAAGCCAATAGCCACTGAGATACCAGCCCACTGGGGCGTGGTCTCTCTCCCTTTAAAAAAGCAGCCACTTCCCTCTGCTCTCTCTCTCTCTCTGACTTCTGGCTCCTCTTCCGGCGACTAGGCTCCCTTCCTGATTGAGCAGAGGCCTGTTGTCTGGGACGGTGACCTGTAAGTTTTTCCCCTTTAAATAAATAGCTTCTCTATTGGTCATAATTCCAAACTGGTGTGGGGTTGTTTGTGACTTATGCCTTCAATGTAGAGAAGGGAACTGAACACAAATTTTTATCTTTAGCCAATGAACTACTAGCAGTTCTAAGCCAATGGGTAGAGGGACAGTTATTCCAAAGTTAGGTATGCTGCCTAATTGATAATACTCTAATAAAGGCCTCACACCCAAAGTATCTGGGCAACACAAAATGCCCTTGAAGGGAAAACAACCACGCAAACATAACAAGACATTAAGGGTAGGTGAATCTCAGAAGATTGGGGAAGGGTGTAAATGATCAAAACACATTTTACAAAAATCTTAAAGAAATAATAACTCTTTTATTATTTAAAACAAATGTAGCCTATTTAGAGAAGCAGTACTTTTAAGTTTAGAGTTCATTTATGTTTTTATTAGTGTTTTGAAATTTTATCTTTTTACTTTGCACAGTAGTATTTCTTTATTATAAAAATCAATGTTTCATATCTAATCTAATTCATAAGCATTTAAACATAATTATGTGCTCCAAAGAAAATTCTATGTTACACTGAAAATTTTTATTTGTCACAAAGCATTTTGGAATATGAACATTTAAGTTTTCATTTTGTCACTCAAGCAAAACTAATGGAATTTTGTGTTACTTTCTTTATATTAATAGTTGTAAGCCATTTTCTGCCACAGCAATAAGTAAATGCATTGTATAAATGGTAAATGGTTAGATTTTATTTCAAATAGTACAAGTGCTTGGAGTCGAAATGGAGAGGCTTAACTGTGGAGACCCAAAATTATGAGCCTATTTCCAAAGGTCAGAAAGTTGGAAATTACAAGGTTTTGGGGCTTCTACCTCAAACAAAGGCCCCACCTAGATGTTAATTCAGAGAATCTGCTCTTTCAAGGTAATTGGTAAGAGGTGTGGCTAATTGCAAGACCTTGTACTCCAGGAACAAAGAAGTAGACTGTTCCTATCTAAAAACAAAATCTAAGGATTTAACTAAGTTTCAGTTCTCTTTATGGAGATAACTTGGGATTCCATCCAGGGAGAGGTTTGGCAGTCTTTTTACTTGTGTTTTGCTTGTTCAGTCCAGATAAAGTGTACTTTATCAGTAGTTAAGACATTGGCACTTCCTTACCCATAGGCTATTTGTGCCAAGAAGAAAACAAACTCCAAGTGAAGTGTCTTTGGTGCTCATTACTCTCTCAGGAATAGATCGATGCTTTCAGGAGCAATCCTGTCTCACACTAACAGAATCCTAAATTATTGAAATGCTATGTTCTACAGATTGTTGAAGTGGTTGAAGGTTACCTATATATGCAGAACCCAATCTCTGATTAGCTTGACTAAAAGTATAACAAACATGAATGACTATTGACCTATAGTATTTTAATAACTATATAACTTAAAAATTAAGACTTCATATAAGAATATTAAACAATCTCTAACAACTGTGCAGAAAAGGAATACAATGATCTCAAAGTGTAAACAATGTATAAATAAATGTCTTGATCAGAGAAAGGATTATTTAATGCAATGATAAATATATCTTAAAAGTGTTATCAATACACAAAATATCTTAAACAGAGGTAGAAACATGCATGCATGCAATTTGACAAAATAACTTTGCATAGGTATAGAAATATTTTAAACAGAAAAAGGAGCAGATTCAATATAACAACTATAATTTGAACTTGTATCAATATATAAAAGCCTATACGAATGTAAATTGTCCATAAATAATAGCTCACAAGTATTCACTCTATTACTCACTATTACTATTATTAGTGTGAGTAAGTTCACAATAGTCTACCTATTATTCCAATCAGTTTTCCCTCTTCATTTTTTTTTCTTTTTCTTTTTGAGATTTCTGGGTCTATATAATTTCCACCTCAACCCCTAACCTTATACAAGTAATAATCAACCCATAAATGATTTCCCTAACTGTGAAAACAAATTTTATTGGTAGAGGGAATGTCATCTTCTAGAACTGCTTCTAGCTATCATGGGGTAATGATCGTTTTATGGGATCCTGTACAAGTAAAAAATGGTTAAGTTTCAAGATTGCTGTTTTGTATAATTGCAGATGGTCTCTAAGTAGTCAATATTATTTTTATAAAGTTTTTATTTGGAGTTCTGGCCAGAACGTTATAAGAAGGTGCAACATTTCTGCAGCTGGTACAGAAAAACTGTTCTCACAGTAGTGATATCAGCATCATGATGTAATATCAACCAGGTAGAGTCACTGTTGTGAGTCCCCACCTTTTTTCTGAAAGTTTCAAACATTACTGCAGAAAAATCTACTTTTCATTAAATAAATAAAGTTAAACATTATTCATATAGACATATATTCAACAAAAGATATGATACAGACACTATGGGCATGGGGAAAAGTAAATATTTCCTTAAAATCTATCTTCTTTCTGTACCATAATAGATGGCTCCTGACATGAGACAGAAATTTTGAATTTTTCTTTTAACAACAAGCTTGGATTTAGAGAAGGAGAGCCATTGTCCAACTCCAAAGTCAGCTCTTATTTCTAATTAGAGATGTATACAAGACAGATAGTCAAATTTTACCATGCAGATGATACAATATCATAAGTCAAATTTTTCTTACCATCTATATGATTGTTACCTCTGTGGATGAGCTGTCATTTCTATTTCTCAAAAGGTTTCTCTTTTTCAAACTGAATCTTTATTAATTTTGATGGCATCCATAGCTTTTCCTCTTCTGTGGAAACAAGAGTGAAACCCTTTTCTCAACATAGCACGTCTCCTGGTTTCTATTATGAGGTCAGCACATCCTTGAAATACGCTGGCTGATTTAATTCAAATTGTTTTCTATTACCCAATGTCTCTCTGTTGTTGTTATTCCTTTCTCATTAGCATTAAGAAAATTCAAGTTTAATAAGGCAATCTGTTTCTGGGGGTATTTTTCATACCTTTCTGTGATGTGGGAGTGTCATATATCAATCTGTTGATTTCATTGGTTGAGTAATAAACAAACTGCTTGGGCTCATAGCTTAGAACATAGGTGGGTGGAGTAAACAGAACAGAATGCTGGGAGGAAGAGGAAGTGAGCTCAGACTCA
>NC_022029.1:7405025-7406185 GCF_000317375.1 Microtus ochrogaster
CTCCTATTACTGCATTTCTGTTTGTATAACATATTCTTTATACTTTGATTTGATCTTTCTATAACTGCCTGACCTGTAGAATTATTTGGTATATCTCTAATATGCTTTATCTTATAATAAGCAAACAACTCTTTTATTTTCTTACATACATATGCTGGACAATTGTCTGTTTATTTGTGCAAGTAGACACATGATTCCCATAACTTCTAATAAATACATGGTTACCAAATCAGCCTTTTCTGAGCTCAAGGCAGTTGTTCATTGAAAACCTGAATAAGTGTCAATGGTGTGTTTCCAGATCTCATTCTTTTGAGTACCATTTGGGTTATTCCCTGCAGGTAATGGTATTGATTATAGAAAGAGCAATTAGGACATCTCTTTATAATCTCCTTAGCTTGTTGTCATGTAATAGAAAACTTTCTTTAAACCCTTGCTAATGACATGATATTTCTTATGAAATTTTGAGATCGTCAGCATACTTCCAACCAATAATCAGTCAATTTTTGTATTAACTTGAGCTAAAGGACCTGGCAGAGCCATAGGGGATTAGATGTGTATTATGTAAAGGGACAAAACCTATTCCTGGATATGTCTTGAGCATGAATGAATAATAAAGTCAATTCTGTATAATCTGGTATAAATTCAGTGGTTTCAATATGCAAGATAGCTCTTTCTTCATATTGTGAATCAGTAACTATATTGATAGGTTCTTTAAAATCCCTTAGTATCATGAGAATAGCATGTAACTCTGCTTTTTTGACAGAATTATAAGAGCTTTGTTCCATTTTACTTAATCCTTCTGATTTGTAACCTGCCTTTTCTGATTTTTTTGCATCACTTTAAAATGTATGGGCTGCAGTTATTGGCGTATCATGTACAATTTGAGGAGGAATCCAGGTAGTTCTCTTTATAAAATTAATTCTATCACTTTTGGAATAATTGCTACTAATTTCTGCCAAAAATAATAACACATGCTTTTTGTCATGGTTCATTATCTTCCCACAATTATTTTAAATTCATTAGTAATAAAAGGCACTGTAATCTCTGTTACATCTATTTGCGAGTTAATAAAATATAAATTTTCCTTTTATAATGAATTCAGAGACTTTTTCACATTTTTAAAAAATTTTTACTTAGTTTATGTGGTTCAGAGATCCATT
>NC_022029.1:7406640-7423035 GCF_000317375.1 Microtus ochrogaster
AAAATGTCATCCATGTAATGATAAACTATAGATGTAGAAAACTGTTTACATATTGTTTCCAATGTCTGACTTATAAAGTGTTGCCACAGGGTAGGGCTATTGAGCATTTTTGTGCAAGAATGGTGCACTGGTATCTCCTAATAGACTGAGAATTATTCTATGTAGACATTGTAAAAGCAAATTTTTCTCTGTCCTTTTTTTGTAAATATATAGTGAAGAAACAATCTTTTAAATCAATAACTCTAAGAAGCACCATTTTGGTAATGAGAAGGCAGAGAAATTCTAGATTGTAGAGGAGCTGTAGGTTGAATACCCTTGTTGACAGCTCTTACATCTATCACCATTCTCCATTTTCCAGATTTCTTTTTTAACAAAAAATATAGGAGAATTCCAAAGGACAGATGGTTCTTCAATATGATGAGCATCTAGTTGTTCCTGTACCAGCTGTTCTAAAGTCTGCAGTTCGTCTTCTGTTAAAGGCCATTGTTTAACCAATATGGGTTTCTCAGTTAACCATTTTAAAGGCAAGGCTGTTCATATTTTTGAAGGTTAGCTAGTTGCTTTATGTTTTTATACAGCCTGAATGGCTATGAACTTTCTTTATAATATCTCATAATATCATTCCCTGAAACATGAGTTTTGGGGACTGCAGGAATGTTAATCTTGGTATTCCATTGCTGCAATAGGTAACAACCCCATAAATTCACTACAATATTAGGTACATATGGCCTCAGCCTTCCTTTCTGCCCTTCTAGTCCTATTCATTCAACCCACCTCATGATTTGTTTCACTTGAGATAGGATTCCAATTACTAGAAATTGAACATCTGCCTCTTGAAGAGGCCAATCTAAATACCAAGATTCTGGAGTCATGATACTCATGTCTGCACCCATGTCTAGTAATCCCTAAATTACAATGTAATTTATATGCACTCTTAGCTTTGGTGTTTGATTATTTATAGAAGCCTGCCAATATATACATTTCCTATTTTCTGCTGGATTTTTTTATTTATCCTCCATGCCCATTCCATTATCCAGAATAGTATGATTTTTTATGATAGGCACTGGATTTTTTAACTTTCCTAGGGAGACATGTTTTTGACAGTGAGTGGGAATGACTGGACTTTTTTTGACATGGGGAGGTTTGAGAGGCTCCCCAAAGATTTTCCTGATGGTATCTGCTTTTTGTCAACCTACATTCATTGGTCCACTATTGGCCTTTGCCACACCTCCTATATATACAAGAAGGCTGCGTCTTCCTATTTTTGACCTACATAAAGGAGACATTATTTTTAAGAATTCCTTGTCTACGGTCCCATCTTAGATGTCCTATTCTACAACAATTAAAACATTTGGCATTTTTGTGTCTCCTCAAACCTTTGGAAATTGCTTCTTCTACATAAGCCTCAGTACTATAGTCAAAAGTTTCAACATTCATTGCATGAAATATCTATTATCCATTCACCTATGGGTGCTAATCTAACCTTTTAAGGCCCAAGGATCTTCTTGCATTCTAAGTTGAAATTTTCCAAAGTCAAAGATTCAATAAGTAAACATCTAGCTTCAGTGTCTGTCTCTCCTACTGGTATAACCTTAGTTAATCTTTTTAAGAAGTCACTAAAGGGTGTTTTCTAGCCCTGTTTAACCCTAATATATGATTAAATCATCTTTCCTAGTTCCTGAATCCTGTCCCAAGCATTTAAAGCTGCTGTGTTACATAGGGACAAGGTTATCTTCAATGTAGCAAAACTGTTTCTGAGATCCAGAGGAAAGACCCTCACCAATATTTTGATCTTGGGAAGTCTCAAATCCTTTTACTTTCCTTGTAGTTCTAAAAATTTCCCTCATCTCTCCAATAACACTTCCAAAGCAGCTGAGGTCCATCTTCTAGAACTGTTGAGGTTAATTGAAGCCATTTGTGTAGAGTGACCTTATTGCTTGAAACCCATGTTTTCACCATTTTCCTGACAAAAGATGAATGTAGTCCATAAGAAACTATAGTTTAATTTCTTTTAGATCATCTATACATATTGGTTCCCATGTATTTTCTTTGACTACCACAGGGTAATTTGTACCAGATGATCTTTCCAAGGAATTACTGGATATCCAGTTAAAACTCTGTGTAAGTCATCCCAGGGGCTGTAATGTACCAATGAAGCTAAATCCTTTCCTTGAATCTTCTATCCCTGCTCATCAATTTCAATAAATTCCCCAATCTTTTCAATTCTTTTTAATACTGACTTTTGTAAAGGCTGTCTTTTGTAAAGTCCAGTGTTCTAATGCCCTCAATGAGGATTCCAAGGTATGAAACTTGTTTAGGAAAGATAATATCTCATCCTTGAAAGTAAGTTTGATGATGCATATATTACCTTCCTGGAGAGATACCGTATTCATTAATCTATCACACTTTTCAAAATGTTCCAATTGTTAAATTCAACATCACATTTTTTCAGATATTCCTATAAAATTCATGGTATCCTTCTCCATAGTATTGATCTTCTCAACTAGCTGTCCATTATTAGTCTATAGACTGTATTATTTCTAAAAGTGCCTCACTTTTGGCCCTGTTGTCAAACCATTTTCTAATGAGATAATATGTAAACAAAACTTATTCCTAGACTCAAATAAAGGTATATAGAAGGAAAATCATATAAGTCTTGTAGAATACCACCCATAGTATAAGTAAAATCATTATTGAACTCCTTGACAGTTATGTTATCAGTATTTTTCTTTTTAGTATTTCAGATTTTACTTGTTGTAAGGCAATTGCAATGAATTGGAGTAGGTGTAAAATTTGTTATTAGCCAGCAAGTGTCACATTTGCAGTTACATGGACAAAAAACACTAGCAGCTGTGAACAGCACATCTTGCTTACTTAGGTACTAAAAATTGTTTTGTTTAACAAATTACAAGCAGTTATTAAAGCAAACAAATGATTCCAAGAGTTGGGACCCAAGGTAAAGAGAAAACTCAAAGCTTTTCATCAGTGAAAGTTGCAGACTGTGCCACAAGGATCACAGGCAGCAGCATGTGAGCTGGGTGTGTAAAGTGCCAAGTGGCAGTGTAGGGGTCGTGAGCCAGGGAGTGCTGAGAAGCAGCCTCCTGCATCTGAGTTCCAGCTAGAGCCATGGGCGAGAGAGTCAGTGCCCAATGTGCCTCGCAGATGTCAAACCGATCCCAAAAAGGGTGGCCTGGTCCCCAGGTTTGGGCACCAGATGATGATGAAAGCTACAAAATAACCCTACTCTAGTTCAGTACTATGTATAATAAAGGGATATTTACTTAGGAGTAGACTCACAGATCACAGTCCTAGATCACAGTCCTCTTTACAAACTGGGAACAGGAACCCAATATAGCAGCCGGAAGTGAGAGTTTGAAGTAAGAGAGAGAGAGAGAGAGAGAGAGAGAGAGAGAGAGAGAGAGAGAGAATATCTTTTACAGCTGCATTTATAGTATAAGCGACCATGTCCAAGCCAGCTGGTATATAAAAGGCTATTGGCTGAAGGAGTTCCCATATAGATGGAAGGACAAAGTGCCTGAATGGTGCTTATCCCAATTGTGCCAAAAAGCTTTTATGGACTAACAACCCACTGTGCAGGACAGATATTAATATCAATTCATTAAAGCTTAAATTTAAATTTAAACATGAATTGTCCACAAATGAAAAGAGAAAAGTAATGTTTCTGATAATTCTCACCCTTTCTAATTGTGTGACCCTTTAAAACAGTTTTTTATGTTGTGGTACTATCCCCCTATTAAATTATTTTCATTGATACTTCATAACTATAATTTTGTTACTGTTATTAATTATAATGTAAATTTTTTTGGAGAATGAGGTTTGTGGAAGGGGTTGCAACCCATAGATTGAGAACCACTGGCTGAAACCATAGTGCACATAGTTGCTAAAGAAGGCAGCTACTACTCCTTTAAAAACGCAGGAAAAGAGTGAAAGACAAAATACATATCAAAGTACATTTACCATAGTGGGAATGGTAGTGAATGCCTGCAATCCCAGAAGGCTTGAGGCAGAGTCAAAATGATCTCAGAGTTAAAGACAAGCCTATTTTACATAATCATTGATCTTAAAGACTACAAGCTTAGATTCCATAGCAATCAACCAAATAAATAAAAAACAAAAAGTAAGTTTAGTTTCCCTAATGTTTAGAAAGTAGGCAGTGAAAAGTAGACAAAGGGATAACTTCACGTAAGAAAACGAATGCTGTGGATGAGTATTATGGAAAAGGCTAATTTTACCCTTGTGCTAGGAAATTTGAAATCCAATATGTATATCTTTGTTTTTTGCTGTTTTGTATGAATGTATTTGTCTGTGTGTATTTTGTGCATTCATGTCTGGTTCCAGAAAAGACCAGAGAACGGTGTTTGTTTCTCTGGACGTGAAGTTACAGACAATTGTGCATTATCATGTGTATGCTGGGACTTGAACACAAATCATTTATGAGAACAGCTTTACCACTGAGCTATCTCTATAGCCTTGACTGGTATCCTTATTAACTAAGCTCACTTTGCTATTATATTCTATGATTATTTCTTAAATGTAAGGATTGTATGTTGTGGTACTAAGTTGGAGCTTAACACTATGTTGGGAATAACCCATGCACTAATTCCTTTTGAAGATGAGACAGAAAAGAAAAATAACAAAATATATGTAGTTTATGGACTTATATTGGATTAACTAGGGAAACAGGAAGCTTGAGAATTCCCAAACTAAATTGATTCATATCGCAAGACCTGTTCCAAATCGCTCTTCCTTCATGTGATGAAAGAGTTCATAAATCATTTCAATCGTCTGTAATCTTTTAGCAAAATGGAAAAATCCTACTAAAAAAAAGTTTAGCTTGCACAAAAGAGTCAATTTCTCCTGCAAGATTTCAAAGTAACTGGGGAAGCTGATCAGAGAAAGAACAAAACTGAAAATTTTTAAATTTTAAAGAAAGGATTTTAGCTCAGACTTGGCATAATTGGGATGAGAGAGAAGCTCAAAATTGAAAAATCCTACAAGTTTTCCTCAATCATGGATCTTCAGAAGGTTACACCTTAGAAGTGATCACTGTATCATTGCCCCACTCAAACTCAGCACTTTCCTTTTCTCTTTAGAAAAAGAAAGTGTCAGAGGCTATGGGAGTTGCAGCAGGTGACAACTAGTTTTCAGATGTCAACCCACCATGGAGGAGAATTCCATCTGGTAAAAGCTTGTGGGATCCTCAATTCAGTGAACTTTTGTTCCTGTCTGTAATTTCATGTGGGTAAAAGCAGCTATGGTGTCACAATACCTGCATTGTAGTATGTAATCACATGTGTGAATATATGTAATCTCATGACTGCATCTCAGTCCTATGGGTACATATATCTAAGGGTGATCAGGAAGATGACTTCTCGTTAAAATGTGTAATTTTGATATATAGAAAATATATTAGGTTATGCTTCATAACTTTGTTTATTGTCCGATGAGGCCTGCAAGACATTTAAAAAGCCTTCTTTCTTCCTTTTAACCAGACTAACACAGGAAAACAACAATGTCTTCCCCAGTATAAAAACAAACTCTATAAAATTAGCTCATTTTCACCTCAAAGCAAGTTCATACTATACTGAATATTTCTGTATATGGACCATACGTTAAAACATTTATAGATGTGCACAAAGTCAAAGCTGTAAATGTCTAACCAAGGTTATTAACACAAAGAAACCTAAAAAAAATAAGGTCAATTATTTGCTTGCCAAGTCTGGATTTTAAGACCTGACTCTGTACAGATCTCTCTGCAACTTGTCTCATTGGGCACTGTGTCTCCAAGCCTCTGATCACAGTCTCACACCTGGAACCTTGAAACCTCATGTTGCTATGTTAAATGGCTTGGCCCCTTAACGTTTACCCATGGAATGTGCTATGACCAATGAGATGTAACTCTTATAACTTTCTTTTTGCATTAAGCCTCCTGTAAAAAATATATTTAAGCTAGACCAATAGAGAAGCAAGCAAGAGCTAGAACTAAAAAGAATTGGAACAGAGAATTGGGACTAAAGAGAATTAGAGAACAATGAGGAGAATAACCTTCAGATCATGTGTGAAGTTACAGACATTTTTCACTCCTCACTCCTGAGAAGTCTTCTCTGAGTTACCCTAGATAATACTTGGGAATTAACTTTTAGGCCACTAAAGAAAGAGAGCATTTTTGACAAAGAAAAACTTACTAGAAATTCTGTAACCTTTTAAGTAAAATCCAGATGATTGAAAAGGTTTAAAAAAAAAGCCAAACATTAATTAGGAATAAAGTGATAAGCAAAATGAAGAAAAGGAACTGGGGAAAGGTCTTATACGTGAAAGTATTGCTACAGAGCAGGAAATTAGAAGATAGAGTCCTCAGTATCCATGAACAAAGCAGGGAAACAGAGATGGGCTGGTCCCTGCAGCAAACAGACAGCCAATCTAGCTGGGTAAGTGACCTCCAGGTTAAAGAGACTGCATCTCAAAAAATAATGTGAAATGACTGAACAAGATACCTGGCATTGACTTGTGTCCCCTGCATGCAGTTGTACATGTGACTGAACACCTGAAAAGACACAGAAGAACATGCGCACTGATACACAGAGAAAAAATAAACTGAAGAAAATATATGCAATAGCTTAAGGTTCATCATTTAAAATTAATTCAGGAATGGTAAAAATGAGTATGTAATTCAGTAGAAATTTCTGAATTCAAACAATCATATATAATTTTAGAACTATAAAATATAACTTTAGAAGCATAAATCTTTCAGGAGGTTTTAACAGACAATTCACAAGTCATATGTTATTCATATGGTAAAGATTAAAAACCAACTTCCTAAGTCTTGATAAGGTTGGTACTCTGATCTCTCAAAATGAATCATAATAATTGAAGACTTTAAGGAGGTCAATAAATTGGAAATAATTGCAGTTCTCTTGGAAGTTGAGTTATATGTGGAGCTTGAAGACATGACTGAACTATGGCATTCTTGGGATACTCTTTTGATAAATGAGTGGCTGGTGAGATGATTCAGCACTAAAGGATACTTACCATCCATGTGACAACCTGGATTTTATCCTTGGAGACTACTTGGAACCAGAGGAGAGAACCAAGTACTATAAGTTATTCTCTGACTTCTACATGTGTGCTGCGTCATGCATGCTGATATGTACACCCACTTACACCTTGGCACACACAGAAAAACTGAGTGAAATTAACCAAGAAAGTTGCTTGTTTATTATATGACCATTGTTGTTATATGTTTGCTGTATGTGTATATTTTGGTGTTAATGCTAACAATGACTGTGTTATTGCTATTGACATCTTTTTCTTTTACTGTTTTTCTAATAATTTTAGTTAAAGATAAATCCTATAAGACTGGAAAACTTGGTATTCATTAATACAGTAGCCAACCCTGTCCACCCAAACTCAGTATTCTAATTGCTTGGGTTGATGATGAATACATGTTAATATTTATAATCTGGTGACCTTCCTGTGTAGCACTCTGGCAGTTGGTGACTCTGAGACCTGAGACTCCAGTGATTTGACCATGGCTCATATGCTCAGAGTTCTTTTTACCAGCCACATCCAGCAAATTGGCAACAAATAAAAACCCCAATTAGAAAATCATTGATTCAGCCTGTACTTCTCAGTGGCAAGCAGTGTCCTACCACCTGCTCCAACATGTAATGCTGTCAGGGTTTTACTGGGAGCTGGGAGATGCAGTGTCTGGCAGGTGGGCCATTCTAGAAAGAGCTCTGCACAGCAGAAAGGCAGAATAAATCTGAGCAGTTTAGCCAGTCTTCTTTGCCACAATTAATGCATTCAATGAGGCAAATTACGATCTCCATACAAAGTAAGTGCAATGCCTCCGCATTTAAACTCTCTAAATGTTACTTAATCTATGTCTTCTCATCTGATCTTCGCTAAAGTCATCCCTTAAATTGTGCCTATTTATTTAATTGCACAAAATAAATTTTGTACAGCTTCAGTATATAAAGGGGTTGTCTTTAAAAGTTTTAATTGACTGCAATTTTACACATAAAAAGGAATTATCTGTCTTTTTCTCACTTATCTAATTCTCTTTTGGTGTACCAATTTGATATTTATTTTCCTATTTTCAGAATTTCTACTGAAATATTAAAGCTATAGAGTAAGTGTATAAATATATGTTAGATATAATGGATCTCATCATTTTTACTTTTATTCATTCTCAAATAATTCTCACCATGGTAAGTTTGTGTATCTGATATACACATCTTAACTATAATATTTTTTTCGGATTGTTGATTTTAAAATATACATATTTCTGCTGTGCAACAATGGTTCATGACTTTGATCACAGCAAAGGCAGGTGGATATCTGTAATCTCAAAGTCAACCTGGTCTACAGAAGCTAGTTCCAGGACAAACTCCATTGCCTTGAAAAGCAAAAAAAAAAAAAAAAAAGAAAAAACGAAACACAAACACTATATTTCCTTTATTATCTCCTTGTTATATATTGTTTGGTACTGTTTGACTGTGTTGGAAGTT
Source organism: Microtus ochrogaster (assembly GCF_000317375.1). Classification (NCBI taxonomy): domain Eukaryota; kingdom Metazoa; phylum Chordata; class Mammalia; order Rodentia; family Cricetidae; genus Microtus; species Microtus ochrogaster. The sequence continues at coordinate 7,415,172 of NC_022029.1, forward strand.
TGCTCCTTGCTGAACATAGAGGTCACTGATTTTTAATTAACAAGATTTTAAAAAAGATCTAGGATATAAAAATGTGGAAACAACACACTTCTTGTCCAATTGGATCAGTCAACAGTCCAGGCTGCAATCTGTACTGAATGGCATTGCTTCTCCCAGAGTGACCTCTATTACAGCACTGCCTTAGCCAGTTTTCCTTATTATTCTCCCAAACATCCTTATAGACCAATGTAAGTTTTCAATAAAATGTCACTACAAGAATTATCTTCATGACCTAAAATTATACTCTAAATATACAACACTGGATCTTGTTATTTGGCCATAAAATATTTTATAGATTCTTGAAAGGAACTCTTTGATATTTCTGTATCTTAGCAAAGGATTACCATACAAATCAAAATATGAATCTAATAAAATCCATCAATAAAAATGATTTCCCAAGTAATAATCGCATGACTTATGCTGGCACAGCTTATTATAAATATGAACATTAAGCAATGTATGGAAGGGCAAGAAAAATGTCCCAGCAGGTGTAAACACTCCTGCTGAGTCTGATGACCTGGAGAGAGTCTGGTTTGTGGTCCTCTGAAATTCACATACTCACTTGAATCTGGCACACACATTCCCATAAGCACAAAATGCCCCATATACAAATAAATAAATACAATCTAAATGCATGGGGAAAGTTTTATGAGCAAAATGAATACTTTTATATTTTAATAACTTGGTGAACTTTATTTACTTATGCGCGCATACTGTTCTTCTACGTGTGTCTTTGTGAGTGTGTGCTTATATGTGGTGTGGCTGCCTGTACAGAACCCCAAATAAGGATGTGGATCCCTAGAACCTGAGCTACAGGCTTTTGCAAGATGCCTAACTTGTTAATGGATGCTGCGACCAGAACTCTGCTGAGTCTTCTTTCCAGACCCCGCATTCCAATATTTATCTCTGTGCTAGGCATAAACTGACAGAGTTGATAGAAATTAAATAAAACTGCACAGAGTTTTAAACATAATATTTTATAAAATATCTTCCTGTAATTTTGTGTCTGTATTGTCTCTTTACTTGATAGAGCTATATTTTTCAATAAACTAATATATAACTAGGCAATATGTGGTGGTGACTAAAAAATTTTAAATCAGTCAAATGTTTCAGAAGCTTACACCATTTGTCAAGGAATATTGTTCAGGGTTTGCTGAAAGAAGAAGGTACTGAATTTTCCTTTGCAGTTTAATTAATTATTCTTATTATTGTTGCTGTGTGTGTGTGCGTGTGCGTGTGCGTGTGCGTGTGCGTGTGTGTGTGTGTGTGTGTGTGTACAGACACACATGCCAGCACATGCAGAGTAAAAAGAGAGATTTGAGGAATCAGTTATCTTCCTTAGTTGCGCAGGCTTATGTAGCAAACATTTACTCAGTGATTAATCTCCCTGATCCAGGTACTACATTCTCTTCTTCAACTTGATAGATATGCCAAATTTCTTTCAATAAATAATCAGCATTCTATTCTTCTTCTTAAATGTAATGAAGCAAATTATTTAATGCTGTCTTTGGTTTAAGGGCGTATGCATTCGTGTATGTGTTTGGATACATATACATCTACTTTTTTATCTGAATAAAATTGTTATCTTCATGAAACAATGTTTAGGATAATACAAAAGGTTTTTTCTTTAGTTATGCAAATATCCTAACTACTTTTAAAATTATACTAGATATTTAAAAACAAGAGCATTTTTAACTCAGTGTAAAATTAAATATAAAGACCTTAATTTAAAAAGGGAACTTAAATAGCTATGTTTTAAATATAAAAATAGGAAAAATCTTCATACATACAGAAAATTCCCTTGCAACATGATTGATTATATAAAGTCCTGCTATCTTTCAGACCTGAAAGTGGACATTGTATTAAAGTCTTTGGATCAAAAGGTCCCATATTTTGTTTTAATATAGGTGAGGTCCTAAGACCCAACAGCAATGAAAAGACTACAAGTAAATTCTTTACCCTGCGTATCACTGAATAAAAAGAGGATTAAATAAATACATTTCATTTCTTTTCTTTCTTCTAAAGCATAAGCTCCCTATTGTAATAGAATGAAGGTTTAGATTCTTTTTTTGGAGTATATTGTAAAACTCTTATCTAATGTACATTGATATTTAACAACTTTTTCTCATTCCTGTAAGGATTTTCCACTTTTAAAAATCAATTTCCCTTTCAATAGTCCTGAAGTTAGTTTGTCTACCCTATATTTTCTTTCGAGAAAAATAAATAAATGTATTTTTTCTCTGACTTCTCTATGTTGTTCCTTCCCACCCCAAACATCCATTCTATTTATTTGCAGTCTCATTAATCCTTTACTAGTATTATCATGAAAATAATCTAGTTTTTCATCATCATGAAATGTATTTTTCAAGTGTGAACACTCAAGAATTAAAGACAGGGACCAGTGCAAGCTAGAAGGTGCCTTAATCCCCGCCCTAAACTTCAAATATTTTCAAGAGAAGAGATAAGCTTAAAATGAGTTCTTCCCATAAAGGGAAAATAAGGAGAGAAAACAGCCTTATCCTTTGCACTGAGGCAGATTCTCCCCCTTTCCTCTCCTCTAATCATTTATACTAGATCGAACAGATCTTGCATGGTACTTTGAAAGTATTGACAGTAGATATTTGTCTCAAATTAAGGGGTTGTTACTTAACATTTTACTCTCTAGTTCAGCAAAAGAAAGCTTAAAAATGTTAGAAGATCTTTGAAACAATAGTGCCAAAGTACCTTCCTCATTTCATTTAAAGAAACACTTATATTTAATATAATAGTTTTAATACTTAAACTATTAATACTCACATGACCCTAAGAGTGCTTTCAGAAACGTCATTTATAGAAAACAGCAAAAGAGGTGTCCTCAATTTGCCAAGGGTCAAGGATTTGTTCAATAGTTAGACCTTTCCAAAGACCCTACACATTGTGTTTCCTATTCCGATGACTAGAACTAAAAGTTAAAATTGATTCAATTCCATGAAGAAGGAAGAAACTAACTCATAAAATTATACAGCTCAGAGGTCTTCATAGGTCACCTAACCAATCCCCGTTCCCAAAATATATCTAAAACCAAATATCTTGATTCCAGGAGCTGAAGTTTGAATACGTTTTTACAGAACAAGTTAGACTTTCTACATAAATTCTAAAGTATAACTGAAATTATATCTCAGTGAATTATGTTGCCAGAGAATAGTTTTAATAAACTGTTAGAACATGAAAAAGTTCTTGTTATTGTTTTATTTAAATTTTGTAACATAAAAATATATTAGGTAGTTTTCTACATACTATTTTCTGTTACAAGTTGCTCTAGTTGTTTTCTTCAATTTATTAATTTTAGTACATTAAAACCAACAATACGTGATTGGGCATAATTATTCATATCTGTACTCTAGAATTTTGAGTTTAGTGCAAGCTAAATATTAAGTTCTTGTCTCAGAGACAAATAATTTATCCAAATAAAATAAAACAAATATTATTTATACAGTGAATTCTATTTGAAATATAATCATCATTCCCTACCTCCTTTTACTTTCTTTTTGTTTTTTCTAGAGTGGGATTCTCTATGCAGCCCCGGTTATACGAGAACACCCTTTGTAGACCAGGCTGACCTCGAATTCAAAGATCTGCATGCCTCTGTCTCCCGAGAGTTGGGATTAAAGGCATGTACCAAAATGCTGGGATATTAATTTCTTCACTTTTATTAAAATCATTCATTTGTAGTTGTGAAGAAATACCCAAGATAACCAATGCCACATAATCAGTAATTCCTACTTAGCTATAGCTACATTATGAGATGCCATCTACTCTACCTAACATTGTATTTCCTGTGGTAGAATATTACCATTAGGAAAAGCTCAATGCACAGTGATTCTGTAACAAGGTAATTATAATTTCTCGTGCAAGCTATTTGAAAATGCTATTGCTACGAAAATTGATGCTAAGTGTAGAAGAAAAGAAGGTCATAGTATAAGAGCACTGGAACTGTGATAAAATTCTCTATTCTAGCAAAACTCCTAAGATGTCCCTTGAATTTAAAACACCGACTCTTTCTGTGATGTAGACTATGAAGAAGAGTGCTTGTGGGAAAGTATGAGTACCTAAATTTAAACCCTCAGAACTCTCATAAAACGTTGGGCATGCCAATACATCCTAACACATGGAAGATCATATGAGCCTGCTGTCAGTCAGCCTAGTTCCTAGAGTACCAAGAGACAAAGAAGAAGTTGAAGAAGAAATAGCAGCATAATCAAAGTATTCTGGACAGTAACAGACATTGCGATATTGGTTTAAAATAGAATTTATCAAATCCACACTTATTTTACATGAGAATGGGTATGGTTACAAAGAAAGAGAATTTATTTTTAAAGTCTTATAAAATGATATGTGGAAATTGTGTGTGCCTGTGCATGCTAGACTAGAAGAGAATCATTGGTTTGAAGCCAATGTGAGCTGCTGTTAGGATACTGTTTGAAAACAAACAAACAGAAAATGTTCATTAAATCAAGTTCACTACTTGAACATCTGGGTTAACCTCATAGTAACAGAATTACTTTGAAGCAATATTAACCAGTTTGTGATCTGTCTCCTTGACAATGGCACCATTCTGTGACTAGAATGAATGTTGAGCTTCAGAAATGAATGCCATTGATTTCATTCTGCAAGATTGCATTGCAGTTGTCTGGATATGAATATTTAGAGACACCCGCTCATGGAATGGCAAACCCCAAGATGCGTGGGAGATTCAGAACTTATGTCTTGATGTATTTACTTTCTTAATTGGTGTTGCATATTTTAACAGAACACCACAAACTGAAAAACTGTTCACCAAAGAAATTCTTTTTTTTCTAGTTCCAGTGTCTGAGATTCCAAGTTCAAGGGCCAATTGCAGATTTAGTGGCTGGGGTCTGTTCCCTTTCTGGCTTTAGAGAGCAGATTCTCACTTTACCTTCCCATTCTGGAATCTGTAAGAAAGATAGTTCTCAAGCTAATGAGAATGTGACAGCCCATTCACTAAGGATATAAGCACAAGGATAGTTTTACCTCCAGAGGTCCATGATGATGTGACTTTGAATGTGAGAATTCAGCACATGAATGTTTGGAGAAGGATAAATATTCACATCTTAGCATATTAGGAAAGATATGAGAAATGGTGAATTTCTATGAGAAATACCTGGGAGATTAAATAAATTGAAGCTACAAATTAATCCTCTTACTGAGACATGAAATAGCATAATTTACTTAAGTGAATTAGTGCAGACTAATCACATTAGACCACAACTGTTTTAATAATGGTGCTTATTAAGTAAAATTATTTCTTTGAATAAGGTTTCTAACCTTTCTCTTTGCTTGATTTTTTATTTTATAAATAGAGACCACATCCATTTAACATTATATTTCTCAGCCTTTAGGAAATGATTAGGAATGGTATGCTTGTAAAATTTTCAGCATCATTTCCTCTTGACATATGAGAAGTATTTAGAATGACATTATGGAGAATGAACAAAAAAATACTCCATGTAATGAGGTAGGAGTTTCTAAAAGGTTGTTTCAAACCCCATATGTGTCCACTCAATTGAAATATTTGCTTTAAAATAAAATTTCATAATAAGCTGAATAATGGTTTTCTAAATCATTCCAGCATTGGATTTCCAAATTTATTTATTTATTTATTTATTTATTTATTTATTTATTTATTTATTTATATTGGTTTTTCGAGGCAGGGTTTCTCTGTGGTTTTGGAGCCTGTCCTGAAACTAGCTCTTGTAGACAAGGCTGGTCTCGAACTCACAGAGATCCACCTGCCTCTGCCTCCGGAGTGCTGGGATTAAAGGCATGTGTCACCACCGCCCGGCTTGGTTTTATAATTTTAAATAGGTCTCTTTCATTAAATATCAGAACCCAATGGGTTTATAAGTCTGTTTAGTAGGCAACAGCTTTTAAATCTACAATCTATTTCTAATACTCTTGAAAGAGCTATGATGTTAGGGGCTATGATGCATTAAGAATTTTTAAAGTAAGTATACCTATAACCAGACAAGGTAATTTGGTTTCTCCCAATGATAAAAAAATTAGTTTATATTAATGGTAGATACATTTTAACATTAAGATTGTCAATAATCTAGAAGTTTAGAATAAAGAGATAAACTTCTGCAATATCTTATAGAGATCCAGACTTTATATGTGCATATGTTAACCACACATAAAATGAAATTTACCACTTCTACTATTTTGAATACTGTATAAGTCTTTATAAGTGTTTTAAACTGTAAATATCATTCTAAACTCATGGGTCAAGGAAAAACAGATGGGGCTAATAACAGGTGAGTCACAGTGTGCCAACACCGAGTTCATATAAATACACTAAATACACTTTTTAGCAGAATAATTAATGTCCACAAAAAGTGTGACATAAGCAAGGCCCAATTACTTTTTAGCATAAACTATAATAGCAAAACAATAATCTATGTGATCCCTGTGTTTTGGCTAAATACAGAATTTTTTTCTGTTTTGTCTGGGTCAGGTTAAGAAAGCACACTGATAAAGTTCATAACTTGGACACTGAGATCTGGGGATACTTCCTGTGACGGTTCATCTTGTGTGTCTGCATGGCCAGGTTAGAGTGCCCAGCTATTTGTTCAAACACTTATAGAGCTATTGCCATAGGAGCTTCCTGCAGATGTGATCAACATGTGAAATTGACGGTAGGACAGGACTGAGAAGTCTGATAGGGTCTCATTTTATCAGCTGCAGGCTGGAAGAACAGGTGTCTCAGAGACACGATTCCATCTCAAGATAGGGATTTACAAACTCTTGCTTGAGTTTCCAGCGTGACATCCCAGATACATGCATGTGAGTAATTTTTTTCTCTTTCTTTTTTTTTTTTTTGCTAATTAAGAAATGGTCTCCCTAGATTGTACAAATTGGTATCATCAATTTTTTTTTTGTTACCCTGCCTCTATTCCTGAGTATCTGAAAAGGCCAAAGTTACCATACTGCTTCAGATATTTGGGTCTCCAAAATGTATCATGGGACTTTGCCTCTGGATCCTTACCTTCTAGTTTACTAACCATCTTAACCTTAAAATTGATCAACCCTTAATATAAACTAATTATTTTACCATTGGGAGAAGCCAAAGTACCTTGTCTGACTCTAGAAATATTTATTTGACAAGGTCCTAATTCCTCTCCTAACATCATGGCTCTTTCAGAACTGTTAGAAATAGATCGTAGATTTAAAAGTTGTTATTTACCAAATAGACTTATAAAACCCATTGTGTTCTGGTATTTAATGAAAGACACCTAATTAAAACTTAAAAAAAAAACCACCCAGATAGCAGATATCCAAAGCCTGCTGTGGCTTGTGTCTTTGCTGTCCTTACCAGCCTCCCTTTTCTGGTTCCATTTTTCCATCAACTCCAGCTATTCAACCTTCCCATTGTTCCCATTTTTCCCCAACATTTCATTTCTATTGATTATCTGAAAATTTCCCATAATGTACCCTGAACACATTCACTTCCCAGGTCCACCCACGCTTGTGATCTTTCCATGCGCACACAAGAAGAACAAAAAAAAAAAAAAAAGAGCTCCAACAATTAGTGCTGGCCATGTACACACGGGAGCATGGTCAAACTCCCAGTGGGTAATATATTAAAGAAAAGAGTTCTTCTCTATCTCACTCCCATCCAAAGTCATCAGCTGGGAAAAGCTATATTTCAGGATCTCTACCACAATTTTTAAAGAATTGTCTTCAGTGGCTTTCTCTCTAGACTGTTTCTTTTGCAGAGAGTAGAGTTGGGTGGGAGAGGTTGACAGAGAAACCTTCTGGGTCTTTCATT
>NC_022029.1:7423135-7433235 GCF_000317375.1 Microtus ochrogaster
AGCAGAAGGAGAGAGAGCACAAGCAAGGAACTCAGGACCGCGAGGGGTGCACCCACACACTGAGACAATGGGGATGTTCTATCAGGAACTCACCAAGGCCAGCTGGACTGGGTCTGAAAAAGCATGGAATAAAACCAGACTCGCTGAACATAGCGGACAATGAGGGCTGCTGAGAAGTCAAGAACAATGGCACTGGGTTTCTGATCCTACTGCATGTACTGGCTTTGTGGAAGCCTAGGCTGTTTGGATGTTCACCTTACTAGACCTGGAAGGAGGTGGGAGATCCTTGGACTCCCTATAGGGCAGGGAACCATGACAGCTCTTCAGGCTGATGAGAGAGGGGGGTTGATTGGGGGAGGGGGAGGGAAATGGGAGGCGGTGGCGGGGAGGAGGCAGAAATCTTTAATAAATAAATAAATAAAAAATACAGGTTAATATATAATCATCTATAATAGTCAAGTTTGTAGTCATATTAATTGGATATATAGAGATTTATTTCTATATATTTATTTCTAATAAATCTCTATATATTTATTTCTAGATATATAGAGATTTATTTCAGCTAGATAGGTATTCTTCAAATCTCTCAGGGTCCTTCAGAATATGGCATTTAAAATGTTTTAAGAACTTAAGGTTTTTTATGACAATGAGACACATCTGCTCCTGGCTGATCCAATCTATTTCAAGAGGATGATGGACATTGAAGAGACTCCTCATAGAGCTTCTTAGTTATTTGGGAAAAAAAATGCTCTTGTCTTGACTGCTTGATGATATGCTGTGTGAACTGGATATGATGGACACAGAGAAATGACTGCTGGTCTTGCCTAAATATGAGATGATATTTCGGGATTTCTGCTTCATGAAAGAGTCTGCTAGACATTCTGATAGATACAGATAAAGGTGACTGGGAAACTGCCAATATAAGTAGAACTGTCTTTGAAATTTTCTGCTTCATGGCAAAGTCTGTTGTATACTATGGACCTGTGATGAAGATTGGAAGCACCAATGATACAGAAAAACTGTGGGTGACTGTCCAGGCAGCGAGATGTCTCTGTCATTTCCAGAGTTTTTGAAGTTTTTACAATGCACTTCCTGTTTACTTAGGTAATATTATATCCTTGTGGAGTCTTTGATGAAGTTGAAAAATTTATAATTGTAGTTTTCCTTAGTTATAATAAAAGATAAAATAGATATAAATATTGTAACTATAATTCTTGTCTGATAACTATTTTGTTATATTAATTTTACTATGTTAAAGTTAAGACTTTTCTTTTTATTTAAACAGAATACTATTGGTGAATAAATAAACTCCATTGGCTTGTTGATAGGGAAGAGTAGAGCTAGGTTGGGAAGACTAAACTGAATGTTGGGAGAAAGGAGGCAGAGTCATGGAATAGCCATGGAGCTGCCACCAAAGACAGACATGCTGGAACCTTGCTGGTAGGCCATGAGCCTTGTGGTAAAATATAAAATACTGGGGAAGGATTAATACTAGATGTAAGAACTAGCTAGCAATACACTTAAGTGATTGGCCATGAAGTAATTTAAATAATATAATTTCTGTGTGATTATTTCATTAGTCTGGGGATCCAGGAAAACAAACAAGCAGCCTCTTACTATATCCAGTTCTCCTAGCTATATTCTACACTTTGAATCAAAAAAGAATATATGAAAATAAAAATATGGACAAATGTGCTTTTGACATCAGGATGGAGACATTCCTCCTTAGGCTGTAGGTTTTCTATCCCTTTGTTTATCTAACTTATTTGTCTTTTTTTTCTGCCCTCTAATATTATGAAAATCTAAATTACATACCTTGATCACATTCGAATATTTTAAAACCTTTCTGTATATTATTTTACATCTAACCAAAACATTATTTGTTGAATTTAGTCAAAACTGACTTTCTCCAGTGTTATGAGATTTTAGAATACACGTACATAAAATAACAAAGTCTTTGGATGTTATGTATGCTCTCAGAAGTTGAATTTACTTCTTATAGAATATATGGGCAATATGTAATTAAAATAATTTTTATTACCTTACAAATGTTAGACATATGAGGAACAACTGATGGACCTTAATCTTTTAACACAAGGCACATTGTAAACAAAAATAGACTCATGATTGCTCTCTGGTTTTAAAAAGGAAAAAAGTTTTCCACTATGATTTTAAAAATGAGTAATTTTCATCTCTTTTACGTTTATTTTTACTAGACAAGCTGCCTACCTGTCCTATTTTTTCTTATAATTTTTTGCATAATGTTACAACTTTAAAGGTGTCTCTTAGCTCATTTAGCAGATAATAGCATAAGTATAATCAAGATTTTATGTATTTCTTATCTCTACCCACTGGGCTAGTTGAAAAGGTCTTCACATTGAATAATTAAACCTAATTATGCTCAAGTCTATTCTTATTAGTTCACTTTCACAAGAGGCAATATTACAAATGCCTTACCCACCTGGAAGAGGATTGTTTCAGGTTGAATTAACATATGTAAAATAAGAAATGGAAATACATAATATTCTTCTATAATCTTCATCTGTAGACTTTTTTTAGACTAATAATGTGTCACTAGAAATCTCTGATATGTATGAACAACTGATACACTTCTCTGAATTAGATATAAGGTTTCAAGCCCATTTCTTCTTATATTATTTCAAAGTAAGTTTCAGAATTGAGGTTCTTTTGTCTCTTTGTTCCCTCAGTTACTTTGATGCAATAAGGATGATGTTTTCATGCAAAAGCAAACAACAAAACAATTAAAAACAAAAATATCTCTGGGCTAAACTGGGTTTCATGAATATGTTAAAAGAACAAAGCAATATATTTGTCATATCAGTAAATATTATGTAAACACACCCAATGTGTACAATTGTCTTAAATGAAACACAGTGAAAAGATACACCAGGGCATAATGCAGCATAAAGAAAAAGTAATCATACTTACTTCAATCATTTACATTATTAGAGAAAAACATAGGAAACTGACATCAAAACACTTAAGTATAGTCTAAATTTCATTTGTGGCGAAAAGATAGTTGTACTCAGCCACTGTTCAAGGTATTTAAGTTCATGTTTTCATGATTTCTGCCAGTTGTTTCATATTTAGTTAGCAGCATTATAAATAATTTATGTCTATAGCATTAAGCTCTTATAATAGCATGACAAAAGATTAAGCATTACCTATTGTTTTGCTATATATATTGTCATGTTCAGGTTCAATTTAGCAAATTTTGGAGACATGATATATCTACTACTGGCACTAAAATATATGGAAGAACAGTTTTCTAATGCTGTGTCTACATCTAAGTCACTGTAAATAGCCAGGCAATAATAGACTCATGGCAGTGTACTGAACCCTGAAGAGAATAAGGCAAATGGCAATATTAAAAAGATATGCCATGGAGATCTACGTAATTGTTTTGAGAACATTTTGGAGCTAGCTGTAAAATACAGAAAACCAGTTTTGCAATTGACTAGATCTTACAGTGTTTAGATGTTCACATTTTCTGTATAACCACAGGGAATTTCTTGAAGAGGCAAATGAAGAGTGAAGAAGAGAATTAAAATACAGCACAAATGCTTTGGATGCTCTTGCTTTGTGTATTAACACAAGAGCTAATAGAGCTAGGATCTTTGAAATTTCAGCTACATGGGACATCTAAATTTAGTACATTTTAATCTCAGGAAAAAATATTTGAAAAAAAAAGTAGTTTTCAATTAACAATCACAGAATTTTTTGGATGTTCTTTGAAATATATCTTGAAGTTAAAGGGACCATCACTGGTTGATACCGAAAAAACTTCTCATAAAGTAAGGAGAATGACTTATACACCACAGGGTTTAACATTGCTTTAAATTTTTGGAAAATGTTGATCAAGCAATAAGAAGAAAAGTAGCTGAGAATCAGAAAATAAAGAAAAAATACTCGTTAAAGAATGTTCCAAAAAACTATGTAACCATAGTAGTTACTTTTCTATTACTCTGAAGATACAGCATTACCAAGGCATCTGATACAAGCAAGAACTTATTTGGGATTGTGGTCCAACATGCTAACAGTCTATCATGGCAGGGAGACATGGCTTTGAAGCCTTGAGCCTCAGGCATGCAGTAACTGCAAGAAGCTGAAGGCCCATATCCTGGACCAAAAGTGCAAAACAAAAAGGAGCAGATTGGGAGTGTCTTGCACTTTTGAACTCTCAAAACCTACCATCAGTGACATATTTCCTCCAACAAGGGTATTTCTTTCACCCTTCCCAAACATTTACTAACAATAGAGCAGCATTCTAATTCCTGTGACACAAGTGCAGAGGAGAATAAATTGTAGATGGTTTTGTGCGTTGACAGAGGTTTTTAGATATGAGATCACAAGTAATATTGGTCAGAAAAGCATTGATAAGCTGTGTATTGATAAAATTAATTCTGGATTCTTGAAAAGAAAGTAGGAAAAGAATAAAAATTAATGTTGCAGAAATATTTGCAAAGCCCATTTTCACCAAGGATTATTATTCAAAATATCAAAAAGAAAACTTCATTCTGAACAATGTATAAACCAACACCCCAAGTATATGGTTGACCAAATACTAGAATAGAGATTTTCCCTAAGGAAACCATACTGATGAAGGACAGTGTCTGAGGAGAGGTTGACAGAATATGTAAATTAAGACATATGAGATCACATGTAATATTATATCACTGCTACACACATTTTAAAATGACCAACCACTTACACTATCACCAAATGCTGAAAAGATGTGGACACTTGATAATATTTTCTTATTCACTGACAAAGGGATTAAAGAAAGTATATTTTGAAATGCAGTCATTTTCTAAAAACCTAAATACATATGTATAATAAAACATGGTAATCACATGTGGTGTAGGACTTCCTTCTATCTATGTGTTGCTTTAATCGGTTAATTAATAAATGAACTGCTTTGGACTATATCAAGGCAGAACTTAGCTAGGCAGGTAAAACTAAACTGATTGCTGGAAGAAAGAAGACAGAGTCCCAAGATGCCATGTAGCCACCAGAGGGAAAAGATGCAAGCTGCCATCTGAAAACTAGCTGCTAGTCACAAACCTCGTGGTAAAATATAAAAGAATGGAAATGTGTTAATTCTTGATGTAAGAGTTATCTAGCAATACTATTAAGTGGCCGAACAGCAGTGATTTAAATAATGCAGTTTCTGTGTGATTATTTCAGAGCTGAGAGAACAGAAAAAATAAGTGGCCTCCTACAAAAAATTGGTGCCCAATGTGGTCAACTAAAAATCCACATAAAATCTGAGACAGCTTGAAAATGAATTCTAGACACTAAAAAACAAAGTTTAGCTGTATATATTTTTTTTCCTAAATGGACTTTTCTTTCTGGTGACATGCTTGTGGCTCCTTTAAGAGAGTCTTACTAATCTTACTGAACGTTACTGATTTGGTGTTAGCAGAAATAACACTGAACAGTTTTGAAATGGCAGTTTTCTGGGCTGTGTTGCCAGCACAAACTCTGACTCTTGAATGAGGTATGGCTATGGAGCATTTAAGTGGGGTTTGTAAGCAGAGTGCTACAGTTTGCTTAATGGCAACACAGACTCATTGAGCCTAAAAACGGGGCAATGAACATGGCTCTCAGAGGCATGCTGGACTAGACAGAGCAAGCAGGCAGGTCTATGTTAACCCTAGCCACACCCATTTAGCATTAAAAGAAAAAGCAGTTATGGGCAGAAAAGAATTACAGATATGCAATAAAAACAAATTTAGATGAAAAAGACCTCTAAATGGTGAATAAATATATGTAGGCTTGGAAGAAAAAAAGAGTATAGTTATAAAAAGAAGTAAATGGTTTCTGAAAAAATAAAACAAAGTTATTAAAGAGACAATAAACTTGTAGAAAAAATAATAGAAAAAAGGAAAATAAGCCACATAAAGATGAAAAATACACAAAGAGTCTGAAATTATATATAATTGTGTTTTCATTAATTTTTTCACTCTGAAGGAGCTAAGTACAGAAAGACATTTCATTGTATGGGCTACTAAGCTAAGCTAAACTAGCATATATATTTTAAAGGTATTCCAAAATTTGGGTCTAAGGATCTGTTGCTTTGATATAGAGATTCTTCTTTTGTTTCCACAGAAGATGAGAACATGTGGATTTCTTCCAGACTAAGTTCTTGGTTTGATGGACCAAGAACCCCCAAAAAGTTTGCAGTGAACAGCCCCTAAAATTACTTTGTCAGATAAACAGCACCAAGCATGTTAGAAAGAATTACACTCATATTCCCAAATTATGTTTGTAAATGTTTCTATACACTTAAGCGGAGAACAGCAACAGAGATTTGGATTGTATGGACATTGGCTTATTGATACAAATTTTCAGTCAATTTTGTTATATATATATTTCTGCTCTTGATTAAGATATTATGTTTGTGCAGTTTATTTAAAAATGTAATGTATAATTAAGAAATATAGGTTAATAGATAGTCATCTAATATAGTCAAACTTGTAGTCATGTTAGTTAGGTTTTCTGTATATAAAGAGATATATTTCAATTAAATGGGTATTCTTCAAATCTTCCAGAGACCATCAGAATATGACATTTAAAATGTTTTAGGAACTTAGGACTTTTCATGACAATGAGACATATTTGCTCCTGTCAGGACCAATCTATTTCAAGAGGATGGTAGCAACTGAAGAGGCTCCTTATGGTGGTGGGTAGCCATTTGGGCAAGTTGCTCTTGCCTGGAATGCTTGATGTTACGCTGTATGAATTGGACATGCAGGACCTACAGAAAAATGACTACTAAACTAGCCTAAAGGTGAAATGTACCTTCATGGATCCTGCTTCATGAAAGTGTCTACTAGACATTCTTCAGGACACAGAAGAAAGTGACAAACTGCCAATGTAGGTGGAACTGTCTGAAATTTCCCAGTTCTTAGAAAAGTTTACAATATACTATGGACTCGTAGGCTGAAGATTGAATGCTCCAATGATACGGAAGAACTTTGGGTGAGTATGTACCAGCAGAGAGATGTCTCTGTCAGTTCTAGAGTTTTGAAAGTTGCTTCGAATACACTTTCTGTTTACATAGGAAATATTATATACTTCTGGAGTAATTGTTGGAGTTGAAGAATACATATTTTCAATTACACTTTTTGTTAGATATGATAAGAGGTAAAGTAGATATAAATATTGTATCTATAATTGTTGCTTGATAACTCATTTGTTATATGTAATTTTTTTAAGATTTCCATTTTTTATTATAGGTACCAATTTATTTAATCAAATAAATCAAGATTTTTATCTAAGTGAAACAGAATAATTTCTTTTTTTAACTAAAAATTTCCACCTCCTCCCCTCCTCTCATTTTCCTTCCCCTCCCCTCACTCTCCCTCCCCCTCCCTCTCCAGTCCAAAGAGGAGTCAGGGTTGCCTGCCCTGTGGGAAGAGCAAGGTCCTCCCCACTCCATCCAGGTCTAGGAAGGTAAGCATAAAAAGAGACTAAGCTCCCACAAAGCCAGTACATGCAGTAGAGTCCAAACCCAGTGCCATTGTCTTTGGCTTCTCAGTCAGCCCTCATTGACAGCCACATTCAGAGAGTACGGTTTGATCACATGCTCCATCAGTTCCAGTCCAGCTGGCCTTGGTGAGATCCCATTAGATCAGCCCTGCTGTCTCAGTGGGTGGGTGCACCCCTCGCATTCCTGACTTCTTTGCTCATGTTCTCCCTCCTTCTGCTCCTCATTTGGGCCTTGGTAGCTCAGTTCAGTGCTCCAATGTGGGTCTCTGTCTCTAGCTTCATCCATCGCCAGATGAAGGTTCTATGGTGATATGCAAAATATTCATCAGTGTGGCTATAGGATAGGGCCGTTTCAGGTGCCCTCTCCTCAGCTGCCCAAGGAAAAATCTGGGGACATCTCCTTGGACACTTGGGAGTCATTAAAGTTAAATCTTCCTTTTCTATTTAAACAGAAATTGAAAATGGTGTGGGAGGTATCTCTGTCTATATGTTGCTTTAATAGGTTAATGAATAAAGAAACTGCTTTGGCCTATAGCAAGGCAGAACTTAGCTTGACAGGGAAAACTAAACTGAATGCCAGGAAAAAGAAGGCAAAGTCAGTGAGAAGCTATGTAACCCCTCCAGAGATAGATGCTGTAACTTTACCTAGTAAGCCACAGCCTCAGGTGATAGAAAAATTAAAAGAATGAGTTAAATTAGATATAAGAGTTAACCAATAAGAAACCAGAGTTAATGGGCAAAGCAATGATGATTTAATTATACAGTTACTGTGTGAGCAATTTTGGAGTCTGGGCAGCCAGGTAGTCAGGAAATGAACAAGTAGCCTTCTCCAACAAATTAGTGCCCTTTTTATTTAAAAAGAAAAGGGAGGTGATTTGTCATTCCCCTCTATATGCTGTGAATATTATTGGCTAATAAAGAAACTGCTTTGGCCTATAGCAAGGCAGAATTTAGATTGGCATGGAAAACTAAAATGAATCTTGGGAGAAAGAAGGCAGAATCATGAGATGCCATGTAACTGCCAGAGGGGAAAGTTGCAAGCTGCCAGCTGGAACCTTGCCATTAGGCCACGAGCCTTGTGGTAAAATATAAAAGAATAGAAATTGCTTAATTATAGATATAAGAGTTAGCTAGCAATACGATTGACTAGTCAAGAGGTGATTTAAATAATGTAATTTCTGTGTGATTATTTCAGGGTTGAGTGGTTGGAAACAAATAAGTTGCATCCTACAACACACATGATTTGTTTTGTCTAACGGAACTGAAACTCCAGGCCAGAACAAAATCTCCATATAGAAGTTTATGGAAGAGTCTTGCATAACAGCTAGAACTTTAAAACAAGCAAGATGCCCTTTTGTAGGTTAATAGATGAATAAAGTGTGTAACCAAAGGCTTTTTTTTACATCTTTCTGGGGCCAACGGGAACAGATTCCCTCGTACTCACCAGTCTCCACAATCACTTACAGAATATTCAACCACCCAGAGGCTAATATTAATATAATTGTTTTGTCAATGACTTACACTATTACTGGCTAACTCTCACTTGTAAAGTAAACAATTCCTACTAATCTGGGTATCTATTCATGGCATTGGCTTACCAGTGATGCTCTGGAATGTTACTCCTTCAACAGCTACATGGTGTCACCCTCGACCCCACCTTTCTTTCCCCCTGCATTCAGTTTGGCTTTCCTGCCTGACTCTATTTTGTCTTACCATGGTCCAAAGCCAGCTCTTTATTAACCAATGGTAGGAATGCATATTAACAGTGTACAGAAGGACATCCCACATGAAAAATGAGATAATCCCAGTAAGGTTTAATATACTACTAATATATAAGAAGATAAAACAGGGACTTGAAGGCACCTTTCTACATAAAAATATGAAAACACTGCCTACTCTGTGATTCTTGAATGTATTACCTTTTATAAAAAATGTAAGCAAACAATCCATGAGATGCTAAAAATGGCAGTGGTGTTCAAGAATTGGGAAATGGAGAATGTTGGAGAAATAACTCGAGTTCCACAGTTTCCACTGTAGTAGAGAATCTCTGTGATATTGTCTTTAGACATTTGCTCAAATCTGCAGAACAGACAACAGTAAATCCAGTGTCTATATAGATTTGAATAGGTTTAGTGTATCAGTTTCTGCTTTAATGTTGCATCAAAGGGGGACAGGTTGTAGGTGTGCATTGCTAAACGGTAATTCTATGGATGTGTGTGTGTGTGTGTGTGTGTGTGTGTGTGTGTAGGGAGAACAATACATATGAAGTTTCTAAATTTCCCTCTGACATTTTACAAAGTGCTAAGCTTCTATTGAAAGAGACCCTTTTGATAAATGAAAGGAAAAGAAAGGCACTATCAATGGCTCATTCAAGTATATTATATTGGCAGGAATTGTTTGTCAATAACCTTTGCCTTTGTGCTGTTGCTTGTAAGTTTGTTTTCAACTATGATAACCTGATATCAGCCAATTTGTAGGCTGTTCTCTAGGAAAGACCTTCTCTCAAAATCTCGTAGTTACCTATAGTACCTTGTATGTGGTCAAGACCTTGTGGTCTTTCCTGCAAAACATACATAAGGTGTTAT
>NC_022029.1:7433725-7436245 GCF_000317375.1 Microtus ochrogaster
GCAGTTTTCTCTTCCACTCTATTGATATGATCTGGCCATGCAGCACACGATCCTCACACAGAAGGGCTCATGAAAAGAAGGAATATTTGGTGGTGAAGATGAATGAGACTCATCTAAAGTGCATAAATAACTAACCGAATGGATTGATAAGAACAAGATTAAATGTCTATCATACAAAGTTATATGATTAGAATATAAAAAACCTGCAAAATATTAAAACACAAAGGCACATTCCAATAGTATTTGTGGATGAACACCTGATTTTCAAAAGAAGAAACACAAATGATCAATAAATATTCTTAAAATCAATCAGCATTCTTAGACATCAGGGAAATGCAAATCAAGACTCATTCCATCCAATTTCAAAATGACAATCATTAAGAAAGCAATAATACACGTTAGTGAAGACAAAGAGAAAGAAAAGCTTCTGTCACTGCTGGTATTGTTGTAAACTGGCACAAGCATCATAAAAATTAATAAGGAGGTTTATGAAAAGCAATAAAATAAAAGATAAATATGATCAGAATTATCACATCTAGTTATATACTTAATGAGTTCTAAGTGTTGTCACAGAAAGTGTTACACATTTGCCTTTAGTAATGTCCAATTTTCAATAACAAAGAAAGTAAGCCTTTCTGGTACTTCATCAATAAAAAATAGGCAAAAAACGTAGGGTACATATACACAAAGGAGTTTTATTGGGCCATTAAGAAAAAATAAATTATGATATTTGCATGAAAAGAATGGAAGTAAAAATTATGTTAGATGAATTTTCCAAGACACAGAAAAAATACTAAATGTTGTCTCTTACTCAGACCCAAGCCTTTGTATAAGAAGAATAGTAGTAAATTTTAGCCATGTTAGTAGAAAGGAGAATGTGAAGGGAAAATGGGGCACTTGAAGGGAAATTTTTGAAGTAAATTTTAATATCTGGGACATAAAAAGAAGAAGAGTGGAAGAGAGGCTGCTAGAGAAAAGAAACCAGAAATAATTTGTGTCAGTGTGGTGATTTGAAAGAGAATGAATCACAAAGGGGATGGCACTATTAGGAGATTTGACTTTATTGAAATAGATATGCTCTTGTTGGAGGAAGTATGTCACTATGGATAAGGGTGTGATGATAGGATCATTCCTATCATCATCATAAAACATAAAACAAAAATATGATGAAAAAATATCTCATATTAAATTTAAACATGTTTATACTAAAAGAGATATTTGATTACTGGTTAACATGATTGCTCTTCTGTAGGGAGAGAGATTTAAATAATGGAAGACAATGGTTGCAAACCATAGTCCTTTTATGCTAACTTTAGATTTGCCTAATTATTGACACAACTCTTCATAACTTCAAAAGATATTAACGGTGATCATTCCACTAATATAAATTAACATAGTAACTGTAGAATTAGAGGTGAGTTATACATCTTATCTGGACAACAGCTATGAAAAGAACTTTGACAATAAATTTAGAACCGAATTGATGAAGGAAAGACAAAGAGAAAATGTCAGTGTTGCAATATGATTATGATAAGCATTCTTTAAGTGGCTTTTAATATAGATCCCTCTATCTTAAAATATATGAATGTATTTTTTCACTGTATGTCCCTTGCATGTATGTATACAAGCATACCACAGGCATGTGTTGCATGCAGAGGACAGGAAAGGTTATTCGATTATTCAATTCTCTGAAATTGGAATTACACACAGTTGTGAGCTTCTATGTGGGTGCTGGGAACTCAATCATATTTGGGACCTCTGCAGGACCAAGCTCTTAATCCATGAGCCCTTTACTGCAGACCCCAATTATTCTTCCTTAAATTGTTTTGTTTTGGGGGGTAGGGGACATGCTAAGGCATGAGTGTGGATATCTGAGGGAAACTTGATGAAAACAGTTCTCTTCTCCTAACATCATATAGGTTCTGAGGACCTAATTCAGGTACTCAGGTGCATTTTATCATCTGATCCATCATGCTAGTGTTGATCAAAGTATTTTAATTATAGAGACGAAGAATAATCAAAGAGAAAAAGTATGAAAAAAATTTAAAAAGCAAAGATAAAGACTGAATATTTTATATAAAATGTCTCAGGAACAATATAAGAAAATGGTTCATAGCCTCTTACAAAACACTCCATTATAATTTTTATAATGTTTTTCTGTACAGAGTAATGGATAAGTTGTTTTTTTTTTTCTAAAAAAGTTAAGATAAAAGGTATCTTTAGGAAAATACTGGGTACTTGAAACAAAGTTATTAGTGAATATACTAATAAAAGAAGAGCCTTGGGAAATATTCACAAGGAAATGGATAATTGCCTGATTCTTTTCCAGGAATCTCAAAGCAATGTTGAAATGACACTAAATTAACAGAAAAATTTATTTGTCCATCAGAACAAATGGAATAGAAAGTGAAAACACTTTATGTTCTCCTTAACTCAAAAAGTACATTATCACAATGAACAATTATGTTAAAATTAATCTTTTATAAAATCTGATTTAATATAAAATATAATAGGAGCCCA